>NW_027530642.1:4055123-4142963 GCF_008692635.1 Crocuta crocuta
CTGGGTTATAACTTACACACTCGCCATATTATGTGCCAAGAGGAAATAAGATACTCTCCCCTCATCACAGTGGAAGAAACTGAGGCCCAGAGACAGGTGGTGATTGGAGCTAAGGTCACAGGGAACACAGAAATGGGGGGGGTCAGTTGGCTTTTCCCTCTGCTGAGTGTCATGGAAAGGCATGGAAAGCTGATGGAGTGGGGGGGCAGGTAGGACTCTCTCCTCTAGGAGGCCTAGAGGGCTTTCTGGCTTAGCCCGGGGGTCCGCAGCAGCAGGGTCTGAATATCCTCCTCCTGGTGCCCAGGACCCACCGCAGCACGGGACCTCCTCATCGGGGCAAGATGTCTGCAGGCCCTCAGCCAGCGGCTTCTTCTTGGAGAAGCTGATGATGCGGGTGATTTTGCGGCCAGCAGCCCTGCTCATTGAACCCTTCAGCTCCGCCAGACTGCTCTTCTTCCCTTTGCCTGTTGCCATGGAGACGGGTTAGGGGAAGGGAAGGGGCCCCAAGTCCCAGGCCCACCCACCCCTGCCTTCCCAGCGGCCCTTGTAGCCAGCACATGGGGGCCTGGTGGCCGGCTGTAGGTGTGGACGGGCCAGGTCACCCTACCCACATCTCCGGAGCGGTCCGGATGCGCCCCGCGCTGGGTGCCCAGGCAAGGCCCCTCCTGGCTCCGGCATCCTTGGCCTGAACCTCCAGAGGCTCCTACCATGGTCACAGGCCTCCCGGCGGCCCAGAGTGGAGAAGTTGTCACCCGTGCCCAGGCTGTCCACGTCTGAGGGCTGCTTCTCTTGAGACGGTCTCTGGGGAGGGACAGGGACAGCCCCATGTCAGAGGGCACGCTCAGAGGTCCCCCTTCGTTGGTTCAATCCTCTCAACTCTGCACGTGATGACTGCCTACCAAGTATCTGTCAGCATCTCTCGTTGGCCTGACGCTGTACCACGCATGGGGGAGACAATGCTCCCTTCAGATGGGGTCGTGTCTTCGAATCTCTCACAGTCTGTTGGGGAGCCAAGCAATTAGCTGGAATAAATCCGCTGGATTTTCCATATTTGCTGGGTGACCAGGTTTGGGAGGGTATTTAAGTGGGATATCAGTGTAATGCAACTGGTTTAGGAAGGGACCTCTGGTGGCATCTTATGGGGACAGGCTGTAAGAGAAAGAGCCATATAAGCCAGCGTCGTCCCGGGCAAGGTGAGACGCAGGAAGGGGAGGCGCTAATATGACAGGATGCAGACAAAGGGACCGGCTGGCGTGTTCAGAATAGTCATGGACCAGGAGACGTGGGTGGTGACAGGAGGGGGGTCATTGCGGTCCTGACTCGGGTGAGAGGCTGGTACAGACACACACCATGGCTGCAACCTCATTGCCCAACGTACTTTTACTCTGATGCCAACTCTGGACCAATTGTTCACCTGTCCTTCTGGTTCATTTGCTCATTCAGACAAGGTGAGTTAGGCGCCCACCAGGTCTCATGGAGGTGACACGGGAATGTGGGGAAATCCCTTCCTCTCCCCAAGGCTCTGTTTTCTCACCTGAGGCACACCCTCTCCGGGGAGCCCGCCCAAGTGAAATCTCAAGGCCAACAGTCTCATTTCTAACACTTCCGTGATGTGCTGACATCTCGCTCTAAAAAGCTAAACTGTGTCTGCCAGACTTGGGGCACGATTGAAATGGCACCAACCCGTTTAAGAAGAATTCCAGAGCTCTGAGGCCTCTCCACCTTTCCTGCCAAGGACTCTCCAGACCAGGCTCAGGGATGCTTTGCTATAAGCACAGAACTTGGGGCGGGGGGTAGAGCGGGGAGAGATAGGAGAGGCCGTGCGCTCCCCTGGATTTTCAAAGGCTGGAAACACGGCAACTGTCAGAATTTGGATAGATCTGTTGGAGGCAGGATGGCCCTCTCCATACACTGTGGAACAAGATATGTTTCTATTCATTCTGCAGTGGTCTACAGGTTAAGTGTTTCATCAAAGTAGAAAGCAAATCCAAAGCATACTCTGAACACTCTGGAATCGACTTAAAGGTGGTGACACTTCACATACAGGGCTCCACGGACAGACAGAGCCACCAACACCGGAGGCCCTAACCGCTGTGCTTCACTGCTACCCTGTCCCCGCGTTCACTCCAAACACATGACCCTCAACATTTGAGCCACCCTCCCGCTGGACACTCGGACCCAGGAGCATTCCTCTGCACACGCGTGTGCACTCTTCCCCTGCACACACACGCCTGGGATTGTGCCAGAGTGAGCATCTGCAGGTGCGTGTACATGTATACACGTTCACGCCGTCAACACTACTTTCCTTCAGGCCCCCCTAACGGCAAGGCCAAGTGAGGGTAGGGCTGTACTTCTGCAGTAACTGCTCTGCACGAGAGCCCCCCACCTGTCCTCTCCCGGCGACTCTCTGCTGACCCCGCACTTTGCCTCCGCTGTGCCCCAGCGGCCCCTTCCCTTGGCCCACCCCTGCCCCCTTACAGTGTCACCCTTTCTTTAATGCTTAACACAGGCGCCATCTTCCCCCATCTTGCTCCCCTGGCTCCTCCAGCCAGTGTGAGGCCCTGTCCCCTCACTGCAGCGTTCCAGGGCCACTCCAGCAGGCCAACAAGTGCCCTTCTGTGTCAGTGCAGCCACACCCACCACCTTCCCTTCTGTGCTTCCTCCTGCTCCGGGGCATTCTCTCCCTGCCTGGGATGCCTTCTCCGTCTCCCCTTCCTTGCTAGCTGTTCACTCACAAATGTGCTCTCTCAGAAATGCTTCCCTAAGATAAGAGCAGGCCTTCAGGTACCTGGTACTTTTCCCTGCCAGCACTCTCAAAGCCCGGCCACCCCCCACCAGGAGGGGAGCGAAGGGTGGATGGGTGTGTCTCCGTTAGGACTGCACTCGCTCTCTCGACTGATGCACGGTGCTCCCTGCCTACTGCCCGGTGCTCCCTGCCTACTGCCCGAGCAGAGTTCGGTCCGCCCCTCTTGGCAGACGGGATGGCAAAATCATCAAAAGCCAGGTGTCTGAGTATACATCCTTGCTCTGTTTCTTGTGGACTATGTGACTTCAGGTAAAGCTCTCTGGGCCTCAGCTTCCTCCTCTGGAAACATAATCCATCAAAGAGTTGTTGTGGAAATTAAATGAGGTCATCCATGGAAAGCGCAAGGGACAACGCCGGCCACACAGTCATACTCTGTAAATACCAACCTTTATTATACCGTGCAAGACCGTGTGTGTGGGTTGGGGGCTGAGCCCCTTCATCACCCACCAGCACCTGGCAAAGCAAAAGCACCGGCACATATTTTCTGGCTGCCTGAGCAATAACTAAATGACCACCTGGCTTACGTCCCAACAGGGCACACTCTTCGGACAGTTTCCAATTTGCTTTAAGTGGCTCCGTTCAACCGTGACCTCCTCCTGTCCTGGTGGTGTTAGTTACTCCCTCCCCTGGACGTGGGCATTCATTCATTCGTGTGCTCGGCAGTTCAGTGGACGTTTACTGATATACTGATGTGCCAGCTCTACGTTCGGCACTCAGGGCACATAGGACGCCACGGCAGGTGCCTGGCTTCACCACCAGCCTGTGAATTCCCCCAGGGCACAGCGCCTGTTGAGTCCCTGCTGCCTGGCACAGGGGAGGCCTCACGAAGACAGACGTACCTTGTCTAGGTCCAGCTTGCACAGGAGGACGGGGGATCTGGGCAGGTCTGCCCCCTCGGTCCCCCCGGCAGGCTTGCTCACCTCTCGGATGACCTGTGGAGAAGATCCAGCGCCGTGAGCAGGCGGGCGGGGACGTGGAGGCAGCAGGGATGGGTTGACATGGCCTCCCGCCATATATGTGGGACACACCAGGGTTTGAATACGGCTCTCTCCTATGCCTGCCCTTTGGACTGAAAAGTCAGGGGGCTGGGAAACCAGAGGCATGGCTTCTCGACGTGGCTCTGTTGCTAATTAGTTGTGTGGTTTCGGGATTCTCCTCTGGGCCTCGCTTTCCCTGTCTGTAACATGGGGATAATACCGGTCCCCTGCTTACATCCTTGGGTTGCCTGAGGACCAGTGCGATCGTGGCTGTGAAGGGCCACGTGAAGCAGGATGCCCCGCACAAACGTGAGGGACAGGCTCCTGTGACGGTGTGGAACCTATGCAACAGCCTGCAGGGCAGCCGGGGCCGTCTCCTCCATCTTGAAGACGTGTGACCAGAGATTCCATGGCATTCACACAACATGAGCACGCAGACCATGAAATCAGGCCAGCCCTCACTGGCCACTCGCCGATCTGTGGGTTTACCTGGTTATCCCACTGTGTCCCCAAAGCAGCCTTAAGGGGCAGGGACACCTGTGGTCCCCATGTCATAGTTTAGGATGATGAGGCTCTGAGAAGTGAAGCCATGGCTGCCTGACCTTAACCTCTGGACGAATGAGCTGCCGGTATCAGGATGTCGAGACTGTCTCCAGTCCCGGCTCAGTTTCCAGTCTCAGTCTTCAGTCTAGGGCTCCTTCTGCTGACCCACCAGCCCCTGGGGGGCAGAGGCTCCCCCAGCAAACAGGCTCTCTCCCTTCCTTCCCCTCCTGAGCCAAAGATAATGAGCAACACTGAACATCCCAGGGGAGAGCTGGGTATCACTGGAAGGAAGGGAAGATGGGGAGGGAGGAAGGTGTCTGGTTGCTTTGTTTCAGCAGGAAGAGCAGAGGAAAAGGGAGAAAGGTGTCAGAGTGAAAGAGGGGGCAGGGGGCAGGGGCATGGCCAGCAGTAAGGGCCTGGGGATGGGGCCCACCACCATCACACAGTGATCACTCACAGTCACTGAGTACTTCCTCCCTAGGAGGCACTATATTAAGTGGTGCCTGGCTTCACCTCTGCCTCTAGAATCTTTACAAGAACCATTTTACAGAAGAGGAAACTGAGGCACAGATAGGCAAAGTCATTTGCAGAAGATCACACAGCCAGTAAGTGCCACTTAGGCCTGGGGCTTGAACTCAAGTCTGTGTGCCACCGAAGTCCTCCCCTGTCATCACTGGGCCACCCTGCCTGTGGCCTCTGGAGGAGATTCCTTGTTAGTGTCCAACCCTGGCTCCAACCGCTTAGTTGCATGATCTCTGGCAAGTCACGTAAGATTCCTGTGTCTCAGTTTCCTCATCTGTACAATGGGAATGATAATAGTCCTGCTGCAAAGAGTAAACGAGGTCATGTATGTGAAGCTCTTAGCGCCACGCGTGGCACAAAATAAGTGCTCAGGATACAGTAAGTCTACTTGGTCTGCGGTCAAATGCAAGATGCAGAAGCCGGACGGCAGGTGGATGTTGCAAGGATGCACATTCTGCCTAAGACAGGAAGGAGTTTTCCTTTTTCCTTTTTGTTTAAGGATTAGCTTATCTAATGATAAACATAGCTTCCTTTAAAGATATTAAGCTCCCCATTCCAGAAGCGACATACGTGCAGGCTGGACAAGCCCACAGTAAGGGTGTTAGAAAGAGGACTCAAGGAACTAGGGGGAAGGTGGGACTCCAGCCCGACGTCTGTCTCCTGGAGATGTCTGAGCCCAGTTCCACGAGTCAGCCCTCGCCAGGCTCAGGGCACTGATTGCCACCCCCCACCACCCCAAGCGAGGCCTGTTCTCCCAGGGATAAGAGCCCACTGTGCTGGGAGCTGGGCCTGGGGACCAGAGGAAGGAGGGGTGGGAGGGCGGGCCACAGGGGGCGCGGGTCCCGCGTACCTTGAGCCACTCCTCGGCTTGCTCCCGACTCTGCAGCGCGAGCACCAGCACCTCGGTAGCCCCCTGGGAGAAGCGCAGCTCGTGCCTCTTATGCCGGCTGTCCTTGGGCACGTAGGTGACGCTGCAGATGTCCAGGGCCAGCCTCAGGTGTGGCTGCCGGTCCTTGGAGCTCTTGTAGCACTGGACAGGAAGAGAAGGGGTCACACTTCTGGAGCGGAGGGCGGAGGAGGGAGATGCCTCACACGAAGGCTTGGGGGAACCCGCCTACCCCATGGCGACCTCCCCTGCCTAGCCCAGCCATGGGCACCGCGTGAAGACGGGGCTGTGGCTGTGCACCCCAGAGAAGGAGAGGCCTGGAAGCAGTGGGCATCTTTGGACAATCTTCAGATCTAAGGGCTATCGCGGGCCCCAGGGGCACAAATGCCTATTAGGAAGAGGCAGATTTTAGCACCATTCTAGTAGGTAAACCATTCTAGTCTAAGGAGCCAGAGAAGACACAGGCTGGTTTGGAAGGATGCCAGCTCCCTGCTCCTGAGGGGCTACCTAGCAAGACTGCGGGAGGGAGAATTCTAGCCGAGATGGAAGGCTGGGCCGGGGAAGCCAATCGTTTCTCAATAATGATTCTCACTTCCCAATGCTTCTTATGAAGCCAGCATTACCTGGATACCAAGACCTGACAGTGACATTCCAAAAAAGGAAAATGATAGGCTAATCTCAACATGGTTGTCAAAGCTCTAAAAGAAACCCACTAGCAGATAGAATCTGACACATAAAAAGCATACTGTATCAAGACTAACTTGGGTTTATTCTTGGATTGCAAAAGTGCCTTAGCCTTTAAAAACCGACACTATAATTCATCCTATACATAGGGGAAAAAAAAGAGAAAAGCTACATCTATCAATAGACACAGAACAGGCATTTGATAAAATTCTCTACCCATTTGTAGTATAAACGAGCAAATGAGAGATATAGAGGGGAACATCCTTAATGGGATAATAAAGACCTTCTACAAACCACTACCAGCAAATATCAGCCTTAACAGTGAATTACTGCAACTTTCCCTCTGAGCTCTGGACTGAGACAGGGACGCCTTCTCTTCCCACCTACATTCACATTGTGCTTGATGGAGATCGTAACCAATGCAATATGTCAAGAAAAAAAAATGACATCAGGAGTGGAAGAAGGGTCATGACCGACTCTGGTCTGGGGTGAGCTTCTCATTGCTCCAGGATGAAAAAAAAATGTCATGTTTCAAATGGATATTGGTTGATTGGGCACGGTTTGTCAACAGATTTGGGGGTAAAGAGCTATGAACTGTTTTTTGAATTCTGTCTGTATTCCTACTCTGGAATTAAAGGTACGTTTTCTTTTATAAAATGACAGCAAATTAAAAAAAAAAAACCTAAGAAAGCACGTTCCATTCTAAGTGCTGCATGAGCTCAGTTTTAGAAAAGACAGGTATGTGGAAATGAGGGAGGAAATATGTATATTAAAATGTAACAGTGGTTAGCTCTTGATCAATGGGATTATAGGCGGCTTTTAAAAAATCATTTTATGTTTTTCTCTTGTTTTATAAATGAACACATTTACTTGCATAATGAAAACAACAAACATTGTTTTAAAGTGCGTGGGGCATGCCTGGGTGGCTCAGTCAGTTAAGTGTCTGACTCTTGATTTCAGCTCAGGCCATGATTTCACAGTTCGTGGGTTCAAGCCCCATGTCCGGCTCTGCACTGGCACTGTGGAGACTGCTTGGGATTCTCTCTTTCTCTGCTCCTCCTATGCTCATGCTCACACACACACACACTCTCTCTCTCAAAATAAATAAATAAACATGAAAAATACTTTTTTAAAAAATTAAAGTGGTAAAAGGGTCTCCTGAATGGCTCAGTGGGTTGAGTGTCTGACTCTTGATTTCAGCTCAGGTCATGATCCCAGGGTCATGGGATCAAGCCCTTCATCAGGCTCCATGCTCAGCATGGAGCCTGCCTAAGAGTCTCTCTCTCTCTCTCTCTCTCTTCCTCTACCCCTCTCCCCTGCTTGCATACTCTCCTTCTCTCTAAAAAAAATAAAACAAAATAATTTTAAGTGATAAAAATTCATTCCTGGCAAAACAAAAACTTGGTAACGTCTTTATCGGGTCTTTGAGTGTGAGTGTGTGTGTGTGTGTGTGTGTGTGTGTGTATTTTCATTCTGCTCTCGTGGGAGAGCCTCTGTGCACAAAGCAAGCGCACAGGAACTGCAGCAGACACGCCTACACACACACACACACACACACGTAGGTGAACGTGAGGCCCAGCGGCACACATCCGCGGCCACTTACCAGGAGCTGGTCCTCCTTGATGACGGTCAGCTGCTTGGCCCACTGCCCGAAGCGCTTTTTCCGCAGCAGGAAGGCACATATCCTGCAGTCCCTCACCAGGTGCATGGAGGCCTCCTCCGAGGGCCACTGGTGCGTGGGCTGGGGCCCTTTCCCTTCCTCCTCCTCCTCATCGTAGGACTCGTAGGAGCTGCTCATCGCGTCAGAGTCATTGTCTGCAGGAACCACGGGAAGGGACCCGTCACTGGCCACCCGGGCTCAGGAGGGGGTGGGCGTGAGGTGTGATCGTGGTGATCACTAACCCCCAACACAAGCACTGTTCTGTATCGATTCACTACCGGCTTTCCGATCTCGGTGACTTCACTTCTCAGAGTCCAGCTTTCTTATCGGTAACATGGTCATAATGAGTGACCGTATCTACCTGAGCCGGCTCTTAGCATTGGTGAATGCAGAGCGTTCGGCCCCGTGCCTGGCACCTGGCAAGCACTCAGTAAACGGCAGTGACTGTCATTACTCCAACATCGTCACATCCATAGTCTCAGGTGACTCTCACAGCACCCAGCAAACCCCCATGTTACACAGAAGGCAGCTGGAGGCTCACAGAGAATAAATGACTCTTTCAAGGTCAGTTGCCAAGGATCAGGGCGAGGGCTAGATCTAGGGCTCTTGACTCCCATGTCAGTGCTCCTTCCACTGAACCCTGAGTATCAGAGCTTGGGGAGGCCTCTGTGGGGACCCGGGGGGCTGGTATACACGTGTATGCCAAGGGTCAGGTCAAGGCCTGCTCTCTGAGGACAGAACCCTTTTGAACACCTGCCCCATACTTACAGGAGTTCTTTAACTCCCCATTCATCCTGGTCGCTGGGTAGCTGCTATCTGCATCCTCATAGTAGCCGTCCATGATGGAGTGGGCTGGGCTGCAGCCATCTGTGGGGTTCGTAGAGGGAGCGGCACCTTGGAGACAGGCAGGTGGACTGCAGGGGCTGTGGCTGGGGAAGACCCCAGACACCCTGGCTGTCCCTGGGGAAGACAGAGCACACCTCCCTGTAGCTCCCTGGCCATGGTGAGGGGCCTCCTCTCTGCCCTTGCCCCCCACGTCCTCTCTGTGCCCCTGTGACCAGGAGCTGTCCTGCTGGGCCCTGTCACACCTCCAGGCTGTGTTCATGCTCTCCCGTGTGCTGTCTTACCTTTTGATAGAGAACTCCTACTCATCCTTCAATACCCAGTTTGAAGATCTTTCTTCTGACCTTCTCAGGCAGAGAACGGTCAGCCCCTGCTCAGTGATCCCACAGCATTGGTGTGTGTGTGTGTGTATCTTGGTCAGAGCCCAGGTCCCTGTACAGCAAGGAGGGGTGCTCCAGCTGCCTGGGCTCAGCATCCCCTGGTCTTCTGCCACCTCGGTCCTTCTACTCCCTTCCTGATGCATATGTTACCTCTTGTGAAAGTGATTCTCCTAAACCTCTGTGGCTATACCACAGAGGAACTGGACCGGAGGAGATAATGGTAGCGCTTGTAATAGTGAGCACAACAGCTGCTTCTGTGGAACCTTCTCAGCACATTGCCACTGAGGGGGCAGCACAGAGCAGGGGTGGGGGCTACCTTAAACTGTAGTCTGCATCAAAGCTACCGGGGGTGTCTTCAAAATGCAGATACCCGGGCTATATCCCCAGAGATTCTCATTCACTGGTGTGGGCTGAGCTGAGGAATCTGCATTGTTTTTTTAAAAACCTATTTAATAGGGTGTTAAAAAAATGTAAAAATAGAAACTATATGCAAGTTCAAGAAATCAGATTTTTGTTTTCAACAATTAAGATTATTTTGATCCAGATGGTCCCTGGGGCACACTCCGAAGGTCAGNTATAGCCACAGAGGTCCACAGAACTGGACCGGAGGAGATAATGGTAGCGCTTGTAATAGTGAGCACAACAGCTGCTTCTGTGGAACCTTCTCAGCACATTGCCACTGAGGGGGCAGCACAGAGCAGGGGTGGGGGCTACCTTAAACTGTAGTCTGCATCAAAGCTACCGGGGGTGTCTTCAAAATGCAGATACCCGGGCTATATCCCCAGAGATTCTCATTCACTGGTATGGGCTGAGCTGAGGAATCTGCATTGTTTTTTTAAAAACCTATTTAATAGGGTGTTAAAAAAATGTAAAAATAGAAACTATATGCAAGTTCAAGAAATCAGATTTTTGTTTTCAACAATTAAGATTATTTTGATCCAGATGGTCCCTGGGGCACACTCCGAAGGTCAGTGGGTTAAGGGCATGGGCTTTGTTCAGATTGGAGATCAAATTTGTCACCATTTATTTGTTTAGTGACCTTGGGAAAATCCCCCCACAGTTTCTCTGCATTTCAGGGTCTTCACCCGAAAGTGATGTGAACAGTTCCCACACTGCACTAGTGATACAATGCATATAAGCTCTTAGCACCGTGCCTGGCACACAGAATGTGCTGGACAGATGCTAGATGTCATTATCATTTTCATCCCCTTTGATTCCCATAATATAGGGAAGTAAGTATCAGCACCATTTTACAGATGAGGAAACTGAGCCTGCACACAGTTTGCTAGTGACAGAGCCTGGATAAGAACTGAGGTTTCCCGCTCAGGGAATAGGGGCACATCTCCTCTTCCAGGAAGCCTTCCTTCACCCAGTCCAACTGGCTCTCAAACCACACTGTTCTCCACCGTGCTGCTCTGGGCTCCCAGCCCCCACCATCCATCTGTTTCCTGAGAACAGCAGCACTCAAATTCCCAGCGACTGGGACACCCAGTGCTAGCTCCCAAGTGATGGCCCAGCCTCCCTTTCCCAGCAGGCTCTCTGAAGCCTCAGATGCTGACAACATCCTGTGAGGTGGATGGTGGGGGGAGGTGCGATGGGGAAGGGGGGGGACACCCAGGGCAGTGCTCTTGAACACCTGGCAGGGCTGGACACTGTGTCAGAGGAAGGATATTCCCTGATGGGCTTGGCACCCTCTCCCTGGTCAAGCTCCCTGACCCTTCCTGAGGCCCGCCCTTCCCTCCTGCCCCAGGATCCCCGCTGCCCCATCTGAGGGGAGCATGAGCCCCCTGGGGAGGTGTTGCGGCCTCATCCAGCTGAGGGGCTTGACCTGGGATTTGTCTCCGCCCTCCTCCCCTGTCCTCAAGCGTAGAAAACAGGACAAAGTCGCCTGCTTCCCATACAAACCGCCGATGCAGCCACACGGACCCCAAGACTCTCAAGGCTGAAGAGAGCTTCCACCAATCTCCTGATCCAACCCTGTCACTTCACTTTGTCTTAACTGGTTTATTAATCATAAAATAATATACCTCAGTAGCCCAGAGGTGGAGAGAACCAGATGTCTATCAACGGATGAAAGACGAAACAAAATGGGGTCTCGTAACCTTGGAAACATTAAGCTAAAGGGAAATTAGCCGGACACAAAAGGCCACACGTTGTGTGATTCTGTTTATGTGAAATATTCAGAATAGGCAAATCCACAGGCACAGAAAGCAGACTGGAGGTTGCCAGGGGCTCAGGGGGAAGGGGAACAAGACGGGCTGCTTAACGGGGAAGGAGTTTCCTCTTCAACTGATGAGAATGTTGGGGCACAAGGTGGTGCGGTCAGCTGCACAATACTGCGAATGTGCTAAGTGCCGCTGGTTGGACACCCTTCCAAGGGTTGAAATAAATGGTCCATTTTATGTCATGTGCGTCTTGTTACAGTAGAGAAAACATTGCACTAAAGAGTACGAATGGGAAAGTATGTTCTCTTCACCTGTATTTCTATTCATTCCCCACAGCGCACTCTGTTGATAGTCTCTTGCACATCCTAGAAGAGTTGTTAGAACGGATGCATGAATGTGTGTACCCCGTCAAGGAACAAATGGAATTGTATTATATGCACTATTCTGCAGGGTTTGAGGTTTTTTCCATGGATGTATCTTGGAATTCATTTCTGATCAGCACAGTCAGACCTGTTCTTTTTATTTTTTGGCGGTTGGAAAAATATTCTGCTGTGCTACTGAATGAGAGTAGCATCACATAAACCTGGTTTCATATAAGTTCAACTACGAATGCTGGTCACACAAAAGCCATAATATAGTCTCTCTTCTGTCATGTTAAGTTTCTGTATCCAAGCCGGTGACTTGTCTGATCCTCAGAGAAACACCCATGTGTTTCAGTGCGAGAGGAAGCCCACTGAGAGGTGAGTCAAAAGCAAAGACTCTTTGTGGCCAATTTAAGAGATTTTTCAAAGGTGATTTGTACCAGTGCCCTCTAAATTATTTTATCATGTCCACCTACCAGGAGAAATGTAATCATATAATGTACTTCCATGTTATTTATGGGCAAATATATATATATGTAATATAATATATAATATATGTGTGTGTGTCTATATATATGTATGTATAGACTGCTTACAAGCATTATGCTATTATTAGATTATAAGCACTATAACTCTAAAACACTGACATAGAAATTTTTAAAAGAAACATTGGGCTAAATATAAGTAAAGCTTTGAATACTTCTTCCTATATCGTTTTGTGAATTCCCTGGGGTGCCCACACTCTACGCAGGAGACCTTTTGATGTCAGCCCTGTGCTTTTTTTTAATCCTACGCACTGACTTTGTAACCTAGCCCCCTGAGAAGACGTGGGCCTGCTGAAGTACGAACTGTCTCACCAGCCCACGGGGAAGAGCACTTAGCCTACAGCACCAGCTTCAGTGCTGGGAACCAGCATGCACCGGTCATCTGTGGCCCTCCGTCCAGGCACGTTAGTACCCATGCATCCAGCCCCTGTCTTATTTTCAGGGCGGGGAAGGGAGCTGTCCAAGGCCGCACAGAGCAGGGACTGGAACCAAGCCCCTGATCCCTGGGGCCATGATTGTTGACCGAGCCACCTTCCCTCTTCTTTCCCCCACCTCCTCGGTCCCAGGCCATCCTGAGAAAGACCAGGCCCTCAGGCAGCTCCTCCTCAGGATGTAGGCAGGGCTGCCTGGGTGCTGGGCTTGGAGCTCCAGCCCCAGGGGAGAGGAGACACCCGGGGGATCGGGACTTACTGTGGGAGCTGATGTACTCAGGGGACTTGCCCGGTCCCAGGGGGAGGGCCTCTTCATAGTAGTCCTCAGGTGGGGGCCTGTTGGGAAGCGGTGGAGGCAGGTCGGCTGTCTGAAGGGGGACAAAGGAGGCGGATGAGACCTGGACGGCCCGGAGAGCAGAGGGAGCAGGCTGAGGGACGGGAGCNCCCTGATCCCTGGGGCCATGATTGTTGACCGAGCCACCTTCCCTCTTCTTTCCCCCACCTCCTCGGTCCCAGGCCATCCTGAGAAAGACCAGGCCCTCAGGCAGCTCCTCCTCAGGATGTAGGCAGGGCTGCCTGGGTGCTGGGCTTGGAGCTCCAGCCCCAGGGGAGAGGAGCCATCCGGGGGATCGGGACTTACTGTGGGAGCTGATGTACTCAGGGGACTTGCCCGGTCCCAGGGGGAGGGCCTCTTCATAGTAGTCCTCAGGTGGGGGCCTGTTGGGAAGCGGTGGAGGCAGGTCGGCTGTCTGAAGGGGGACAAAGGAGGCGGATGAGACCTGGACGGCCCGGAGAGCAGAGGGAGCAGGCTGAGGGACGGGAGCAAGGCTGGGGGGAGGGAGGCAGGAGCCCCAGGAACTGTTTCTGAACCGAAGCCATAACTGGCGACAGAGTGGCAGAGGGGCAGAGGTGGGAAGCTGTTTGCTGAGAGTTTGTGCAGTTCTCTGCTTCTTGCCCAACTTGTTTAAGCATCAGGGCATCTCTGCAACATCTAGAAGTTGTGTGGGCTGCCACATAGACGCAGTTAACGCTTTTGATTAAGTGCCTGCAGAATTATCAAAAGCTGCTGTGAGTTCTGCAGTACTCTGGAAAAATCTCTATTCCCGTGAGGAACAGCAGCACAAGTAAAAGGAAGACATGCCATTTAGTGAGGCAAGAATGCCTTAGGCTCTGGGGCCAGGGAGCCCCTACTCTACTGGGAAAAAGCTCCATCACTTACGAGTTGTGGGGCACTGACATGTCACTTACTCTAAGCCTCAGTTTCCTTACCTGTAAAATGGGACTAAGAATGGTGGCAACCTCATTCAATTATTGTGAGCGTACAAAGGACGTCATAAGGGGTCAACGATTGGTACCACTGGAGAGTGGTGATGATAGTGAATTATACAGTTGACATAATGTTTGGTGTGATTATGGGCCCCTTGCCTCAATTCCGTGCACAAAGGCTGGGAACCCTAGATGTGATCCAGACCTTTATGTTATAGGTGAAAAACAGGCTCAGAAAGGCGAGGTGATTTGTCTAAGACCACACAGCCACAGGAGGAGGGCAGGGGGGCCACCAACTCCTGGTCCAGAGCATTCCCCACACTGCATGTTAATTATCACAGCAATCAGAAGTTGGGGTGGGGAACGTCCCATGTGCCTACAGGGACAGGTCACCACATGATCCCTGCTCAGCATGGGCAGCAATGAGCACATCATGAGCCACTGAAGTGTTCTCACAAGCCTGTTTCTCCCCGTATTTATTTACTTTATTTTTTGAGAGAGAGAGGGAGAGAATCCTAAGCAGGCTCCATACTCAGTGCAGAGCTGGATGTCACGACCCTGAGATCATGACCTGAGCCAAAATCGAGAGTCGGATGCTTAACTGACTGAGCTGCCCCCTGTTTCTCCCCTTAGAACAGGGTCCTGAGCAGCCAGGAAGGTCCCAGGCATTAGACGGAAAGCTCCTCTCGCCAGTTCAGAGGGACAGAGGGCTGGAGGCAGTGGGACTCACATGTCTCAGAGACGGGCTCCTGGCTGGCTCAGGGCTGGCTCCTTTGCAGGGCTCCCCATCATCGTCTGGCATGTCCCGGAGGTCGCCCAGGTCACAGTCTACCGAGGGTCAGGCCATTAGGGCAGAGAAGGCGAAGGATGAGCACAGTAGAGTGGGAAGGAGGCTGGATCGGGGGTCAGGAGGCCTCTGCCACCCCCTTCATTAATGACCTGGGCAAGCCACTCTGAGACTTGCTCCGTCTTCTCATCTGTAAAGCGGTTCCCATAATCCCTCGCCTGGTCTGTCCGCCGGGGTAATCAAGAGGGTCAAATGAGATCATATTTGGTGCGGTGCTTTGGAGACTTGTTGGGCGGGGAAGGCATAGTGCCTTCCCTCAGGCTCTCAGTCCCTGAACTTTCACCTGACCCCCTGCTTTCATGGGCTGCCCCCATCCCCGCGGTGCCACTCGGCTTTCTGCTGAGGCACAGGACTGCCCACCCCAGGGTCCTGGCGGCCACTGCCAGTGGATGTGAGTGGCAGGGGAGGGAGAGCACCCTACGCGCCATACCTTCTTTGGCCTGTGCCTTCATCCCTACCTCTCCTCCAATCCCGGGCATGACTTCCCATGACCATACAGACTTTGACTAGACTCTCAGACCTGGGGGCGCCCAGAGAGGCCAAGGGACTTGCCCAACATGACTCAGCATTGCAAATTTAGAGCCGGGCCCCCGCCGAGGCCGAGGGCCCTTCCAGAGGCCGGGGGCAGTGGGCTTGCACATGCAGGGACACCAGGGGGGTGGGAGGGAGCCTCTTACCAAACTCTTCGAAGAGGGACTCCACGAAGCTGGGCCCGGAGTGGAGGTCTGCTGTGTTCACATACAGGTAGGACACTTCTTTGGCTGTGGGGAGAGGGGTGAGCATGCCGGCAGTGAGGAGGGAGGAGGGCCTGTCGCTGCCGCCTCTGGGGAGGGCCCATCTCCCCCTCTCGCCACTGGGACTCGAACCCACCAGGGCACAGCACCCCTGACCATGCATGTACACATCCTAAATGAGTTCCTTGCTTTTCAAACTTTGTTCTCGTTTTTCTCGAACCAGAGTATCTCCTTCTCCAAGCGAAAAGGTGGCCAGAGTCCGGCACAGAAAATGGAGCTTGGGGCTGCTCCGGGGACAGCCAGGGGACAGACAGAGCTGAGCACAGTGGGCCAACAGTCACCCATTGGTGGCCCCCCCCAATGCTGCGGGACACGGTGCAGCTCGTCGGAGTTGGCTGAGTTCTGGGCTTTACAGTTATCACCTCGAGGGTGACCCGAGGTGCGGAGACAGGGCTGCGCTGAGCATAGGTGTGCGATGTGTGTGCTGCGTGTCACAGATGGCGTGTGAATGAATGCACGTGGGGTGGGAGACACGTGCTGTGTGTGGCAGGCTGGGTACGTGGGAGCACGCCGCATGTTAGGTGTGACACGTCACGTATGTGAGGACATGTCTTGTGTTGTATGTGACATGTGTCATGTATGTGGAGCACACCGCGCGCTAGGGGTGACGTGCTTGTCACACACATGAGAGCATGCTGTTGGTGAGTGTGCAGGGTGCGTCCTGCGAGTGTATATTGACACGGGTGTGCTCTGCAGGGGGGAACACGGGTGCAGGGGTGTGGTGTGTACAGTGTGTGTGAGTACGTGTGGAGTGTGTGTTCTGTACGTGAGCTTTGGCAGGTTGAGGATGGAGGTGGAGGAAGGACGCAACCAGGGTGGGGAAGGAGCAGAGTGGCTGCAGCCGTGGGCTGTGGGCCGTGGCCCGTGGGAGGGATGTGCACCGCCCTGTGAGCCCCAGGTTTCCACCTCGGGCCTTGGGCCCTGGGCGCTTCCTGAAGGTCCTCAAGGTGCAGGGCGGGGGTGGGGGGGGCCAGAGTGGCGAAGGCTGACCTGGGAGGGGTTGCAGGCTCTGCAGGATGGAGGCCACGGCCATCTTCTTCTCCAGGGCGCTGTCGCTGAGGTACTCCCGGTCCAGGAGGCTGAGCAGCCCTGTGAGCTCGGGGAGCAGCTGCTCCAGGGCTGGGGAGGAAGCAGAGCCAGGGGTGGGGGGGTGCCCCGAGTCAGGATCCGGGCCCTGCGTCGGTATCCGGGCCCTGCCTGTGTCCACTGGAGGGCAGAGGGCAGTGCGGACACCACAGAGACCTCAGAGGCCCTCCCACAGCCATCCCAGCCGCTGGCCACTCGCCTCCCCATGGAGAGTCCTGTTCCATGAACCGTGATGGTCCTCTGGGCCTCCTCACTCGCCCTCAGGCGCACATGGTCTTGACCTGAGGACGGAGCCTCCCAGGTCCAGCCGGGCACTGCCGAGCCCTGAGCCGAAGGCTCACAGGCCTGTCTGTCCCAGCACGAGGGTGCTCCGTGCAGGCTCGAGGCTTCGTGCAGGCCCCCGGCCCGCACTCCCCTGGCCACCCAGCACACAGGCAGGAAGGGAGCCTTCCTGTCTCATCAGTTCATACACTTCAATCTCTGGAACCTTCTGTTTCCGGAGGCTTGGTGGGAGCCAAACTAAACATTAACCCTTCCCACCCCAGGCCCGAAACTGTGATCGCCAGTCCTGAGCTTTACCAGCGTTTTTCAGACTTGAGGGTGTAGAGGAATTACCCGGGATTTTGTCAAAATGCAGAGGCCGGCTCAGGTCCGGGGCAGGACCCGAGACCCCGCATGGCCAGGGAGCTCCCCGCCGCGCGCCGACGCTGACACAGCTGGTTGATAGCACAGAGAGCTGCCAAAGTCGACAGAACACAGTCCTTTAAAGACCGGAGCTTGCCGCAGCCATGAGGTCATGAGGGCTCCCTGTCCCACACAGTAGCTTGGGACTTGCTTTGCCTTAGACCCAAGACCAGCCTCATTACAGTAGTGGTACCATCCCTGTCCTGCTTTGCAACTTGCCAGTCACTTGCGAAAAATACTAAAAGCCAACCGTGCTGAGAGGCCTGGATGACCCAGTCGCTTAGGCAAGTATCCGACTCTTGATTTCAGCTCAGGTCATGATCTCTCAGATCGTGGGGTCGAGCCCCCACATGGGGCTCTCTGTGGACAGCCAGAGCCTGCTTAGGATTTTCTCTCTATCCCCCTCTCCCTCTCTCTCTGCCCCTCCTCTGCTTGCTCACTCACTCAAATTAAATACATAAATAAATAAACATTAGAAAAATCAAAGTAAGAGCTAACCATGTTGAATGGTTATTGTGAGTTGTGTTAAACCTTTCATATTTACAGTCTCATTTAAATCTACTATCAAGCGTTTTATGGCTCAGACTCCTCCGGGGTCTCACAGCCAGTGGAGCCTCAACTGGACCTGGTTCCCTACTCGCTTTCAACTGCCTTACGGTATTTTATACAACTTGCCAACAAGTTTTGACGTAGGTCCCATGGTCACACCTGCTTTTTACAGGAAGTGAGCAAGGCTCAGAGAAGAGAAGTGACTCGCTTGCAAATACACAGAGGCCTCAGAAGAGCCAGGCCTCTGGACTCCCAGCTCCACGTGCTTCTTTCCACTCTGGGCCCCTAAGGAAACAACCGGACTCTGGCTTGCAGTTACAGGGTCTGGGTCTGGGTGGCGTGGGAGAGGGGCTATAGCATTGTGCATAAGAGAACCGGCCTTGGAACCAGACTGCCTGGGTTCAAGTTTGGGCTGCATCATTCCTCAAGCATGGGACCTTTGCAAGTTACTTAGCCCATGACTCAGTTTCCTCTTCTGTATGGGGGGTGGGGGGTAAGAACAGTACCTGCCTTACATGGTTGCTGTAAAGACTGATTGTGTCCCACAGGAGAAGTGCCTTGCCCCGTACAGCGTCAATGCTCACCCCAAGTCAGCCGTGACTGCTGTCATTACAGTGTTTATTTACCATGCTGGTCTGTGCGTGAGTGTCTGCTCCCTCAGCAGGCCGTGAGGCTCCAGACAGTGTAGACTGTGGTAGGGATCTCAGCTTCCTTAGCCTCTAGTCTGGGGCCTGCTCAATGCCGGTGCTCCGCATGTGTTTGGAGAGAGAGGGCATGAACAGATGACCATGTCAGGATGTTTTTGAAAATAGAAAACTTATGTACAGAGAGTAGCAGTTGTGGAAAAAACGGGACGTGGCCATCTGTCCGTGGCATTCCATCAGCACCTCGAATTTGCTGGAAACGGGCTGCAGGCTGATCCTGTCAGCTACCACCCCTGGAACTCTCTCTGCCGCTGAGCACTGAGGCAGGGCCTTTGCACGTCACAGCTCATCTGTGAGCAGGCCGTGCTGGGATGCCCTCGAGCTGAGGCCGAGGGAGGCTGTGGGATGGTCACACAGCTCGAAAGCAGTGAACCAGGCTGATTCTACGCTTGTCTGAATCTGGGAGCTGCAGAGTCGCACAACGCCAGGGGGAGCAGCTCGCCTCCATGGCCCAAGTGCAAGGGACCTGGAGCCCTTGTAATGCCACCTGAGTGAGGCTTCGGGGTGGGTAGGTTTCCCTCCTTAAAGTCATAAAATCATTTTAGGTATGTTTTAGCCGTTGTGAAGAAAATCTTTACAAATGGAATCACAGACCTCTTCGGCACCCTCGTCAGATATACTGAAAGTCAGTTAACTCAGTTCTAAAATATGTACTTAGCGCTAATTATGTGCCACTCAGGGATTCGAAAATGAATCAGATGTTGTCTCAGTGGGTATGCTCCCTCTCTGTCTCTGTCTGTTTGTCTGTCTGTCTGTCTGTCTGTCTCTCTCTCTCTCACACACACACATTTATCACACACACGTGTAATTACACACAAGGGAGACCACGCTAAAAGCGACCAGTAAGGCACTGCAGGTGACCATGGCAGCTTTCTTGTGGCCTGCAGCCATGGTTCGTACTTGGAAATTCATGACACTGCGCTGCTATCACGTGGGAATGTCAAGGTTATGCGGCATGGTGACTGTTTAGCCTCTTACCTGTAGCTCTGAAACTTGTTGGCCTGGGGTCTCCTTTGCGCAATTAAAAAGATTACCAAGGATGCCAAAGAACTTTTGTTTTCTGTGGATTATGTCTATCAATATTGACTGTGTTAAAAATTAAGGCTGAGAACATTTTAAACCACGAGACTATACAGGCACACATCCTGTTAGCTTTCAGAGCTACAACATCATCACACACGACACAACCTCTGGAAAACTCCATTGTAAACACGAAAGAATGGGAGTGAGAAAAGACACACTGGGGGGGCGCCTGGGGGCTCAGTCGGTTGAGCATCCAATGCATGATTTCAGATCTCATAGTCATGAGGTCAAGCCCTGCATGGGGTTCTGCACTGGGTGTGAGGCCTTCTTGAGATTCTCTCTCTCCTACTCCTTCTGGCCCTCCCCTGAGCACATGCACTCTCTCTCTCTCTCTCTCTAAAATAATAATAATAATGGGGTACCTGGGTGGCTCAATCAGTTAAACATCTGATTTTGGCCCAGATCATGATCTTGTGGTTCATGAGTTTGAGCCCTGTGTCAGGCTCTGTGCTGACAGCTCAGAGCCTGGAGCCTGCTTCGAATTCTGTGTGTGTGTGTCTCTCTCTCTGCCCTCCCCTGCTAGTGCTTCCCCCCCAAATATAAATAAACATTAAAAATATATAAATAAAAAGAAAAAGACATAGTGGGTCTGAGTAAGATATAAAACTGGTTTTGACCTTGTGGACTCTCAGAAAGGGTCTGGGGGCATTGCCCATCCCCAAACACACCTTTCTGAGACTTGCCATCCTTGAATGAATGACCTTGGATTTGCTGAGTCTGTCCCCCTGTCCATTCCTGCCTCCTGTCCTTTGTGTCTGTCATTTTGCTCTGAGGTTCCAGAGACTTCTTCTTGCTGCTACCAGCCAGTGCCTATATGTGGCAGCATTCCTGTTTGTCAAACCTCTTCTGCTTCGAATCTGAGGTTTGTTGCAATTGCTTCTAAAGCGAGAACAATTAGGTTCTGAGGGAGTTCTTGGCTTTGAAAACTGGGAGATACAGGACCCAAGCTTTGTTAACAACTTTTTGAATTTTTCCCCCTGATTGTTAATGGGATTCCTAACACGGGACCCTGACTTCTAACTGTTCTTGCTTAATGGAGGCATGGTCATGAGAGCCCAGGCAGAGCAAAGGAGAAGGAGGGAGCCAAGCAAAGCTGGGAGGAGCAGATGCGCAGTGAGGAAATGCCTAGTGCCAGTGGTGGCTTTTTGGAGCCAGGAAGGACCCGGCAGGCAGCAGGTGGCAGCCTAGGGAGTCACACAGCATTTTCTAAAGTGAGGTTGGCGAAGGGGGCATGAGCCATGGGGGAAAGCTCAGCCTACGGGCAGTGAACTGGCAAGAACGCTCCCTAGGGCTGAGCAGTTACCGTGTGCAGAGTACCTAGGGCGCGCCCTCTCATTTAATCCTCAGAAACAGCAAACGAGGGACGTAGTGTTGCTAACTGCGCTCCACGGAGAGAGCAGAGGCTCAGAGAAGTGAGGCCACCCAACCAGGAAGTAGTAAGGCCAGGCCTTGAAATCAGGTCTGTCTGACTTCAAGGTGTGCACCATGTGCCTGAATCCTCCACCAGAAAACGAGGGCTCAGAGTAGCGGAGGCCGGGCCTGGGGAAGGAAGAAGGCAAGAAGCCCCTTGAAGCCCTCTTGCCGAGGGCTCTGGGCCACGACTTCATCAGGCCTCCTGACCAAGGATCCCCACACTGGGTGCATGGAGACCCTTACTGTGGGGCTGAAATTCTTGCTCAGTGAGTTTCTGTCCACCGGGCCTCCTTGTGAACTTTAGAGCCCTAACTGTGAAGATCACATGAAGAAAAACAAGCACCTCAAAGCATACCCCTGACTCAACAGCAGGATCTCAGCCCGGAGACACCTTTACACCTGGTGGGTACACGGGAGCTTTCAGCCAGTGCTTGGCTCTTTGAAGACAGTACAGAACTCTCTCCTCCAGAGCTGGCTTTCGGGCACAGGGAATGCGGATGTGCCTTCTGCCGTGGCTTCGTCTTTAATGCCAGAAAGCCGAGACTATGGGGATTTAAACCATCACAGAATTTCATGTGGAAAGAATTAAACTGGCAAGTGGCTCTGCCAGGGCTCAAAGAGACGGCCAGGACAGCAGCCTCACACTTTAGCAAGAATAAGACTCTCCTAAGGGGGTTGGTGGAAAGGCAGATTCCCAGCCCTCCTTCTTTGGCTTGGCTCAAGTGGGAGAAGGGCAGAGAGGAGAGAGAGAGAGAGAAAGAGAGAGAGAGAGAATAGGAAGCAGGCTCCAGGCTCCAAGCTGTCAGCACAGAGCCCGGTGCGGGGCTCGAACCCACGAACCATGAGATCATGACCTGAACCAAATTCAGATGTTTATCCAACTGAGCCACCCAGCTGCCCCGCAGTAAGCTGCATTTTAACAAGTGCTCTGGGCGATTCCAAGATGCAACCGTTAAAAGAGGCTCTGCCAGAAAACACACACTACAAGGCACATCCGTGAACACAAGAAGCGTGGAAAGACCTTCCTCATTCATTCCTAAAAGGTGATCATTAGACACCACTTTTGAAATAATGAAAAGTCCAGGTGAGAATAAGAGCTCCGGAGCCAGGAAGCCTGCTTAGAGGAGCACGGTGATTAGGGCCTCGGGGTCGCACGGGCTCCATTACAGTTCCTGAGCTGCCACTTCCGAGCTGTACAGAGACGGCAGGTGAGGGAGCTCTGAGCCCTGGCCTTCTCATCTGTAACGTGACAACGGTCGGATGCCAAATGCCTACGCTGGCAGAGCCCGGCAGTCACGCTGTGCCTGGGCCGGCGCTCACTCAATCACAGCTCCATTATCGTTATGGGTGCTGTTTCCTGATACTCCCTGGAAGCACGCAGACTCCAGAGCACTGGTCAGAGAGGATGTGGCGACAGATCGGCCATAGCCGTGTAGGGAAAGCTCCGTGAGGACGGGAACTGTGTCTCAATCTTACCAGCTGCCCGCTAAGCATTTATTTAATGACCGTGAAATTCTGATGACCTAGTGCAACCTTCTCATTTTAAAGACGTGGAAAGTGAGCGTCCAAGAGGTTGTCTGACTTAACCGTGGACACACAAGAGTGGAAAATAAAAGTCCCTAGCGTTAAATTCACACAAAGCTTGCTGCTGCTTAGCTGGGTTGTCAAAGAGTGGTGAGGAGCATAGGCTGTGCCCAATGTCCACCTGTGGCCCCGGGGAGATTTCTTAAGCTTCCAGTTCTTTATCTGGAGACCGTGGGGTAATCACAGAAGCTGGTTTACAAGGTCATTGTAAAGATGAAATGAAGCCATGCATATGGGGCTCGGTGAACTGGACAGGTGCCTCACCATTCATATGTGACATCCAGGGGGTTTCAGGTGTGGGGGCACAAAGGAGGTGGTTATCTGGGGACAGGACACCGGGGGGACCCTGCGAGTCTCACCACATTGACTACTGATGGCGCTGGACCTGACACTGAGCTTAGGGTACCTATGGCAGTAGGTGGTGGTGCAGTCCCTTTGCTCAGAGAGTTCACAGCCCCAAGGACCCCCATACCAGGTCGGGGGACATCTTCCAGTGGGAGGGGAATCCTGTCCCTGCTGTCCCCAGTCAGGATGCATCTCGTTCACCAATTCCTAACCAGTCCCTCCTATCGTCACTCCTGGACTGGGTCCCGTCTGCTTTCTGAGGACCGACCGGGGCATCAGGGCAGCATTATCTTTTGTCTGAAGTTTATTTAGAACCACGAATACATTTCATTGATCTTGTTTGGTTTAGCAGAGCCTTGGGGAGGTACAGTGAATTCCAGTGAGGAAAAAAACACAGGAAGAAATGGTTTAATCATTGTTTATAAAACTTCAATCTTTCACTAAGTGGGACAGACAGGCTCAGGAATCCAAGATGGGTGATAATTGTTCTTTGGGATGCAAAGAAGTCTGCCAAATAAAATTAGAAATCTATTTTAAAATGTATTTAAGATCAGACCGTTAAGTGCTTATTGTTGCTGGTGAATACCCAACTAAGATCAATTTTCTCTCTGCTCCTCCACCCTCCCCATTTAATTTAAATCAAAATGAGACAGCACACAGCAGATAATAAGCGACAGGCAAGAAAAACTCTGTCACTTGCTCCCAGGACTGCCTCCTTTCTGTACACCAGACACAGCCTGAACGAAGCCTTCAAGCAAAAGGTCTTTATCACAGCCTGTATGGGTTCTAACACAGGGAAGGTTGGATTTATTTAGAGATCTCAAAGGTAAAGAGTCTAATTTCCATAACGGAAAGAGAAGGGAATAATTCACCTTCTGCAAACCACGGGAATAATAACCTCTGTTTGGGCACCTACCTGGTCAGCCCAGTGGGCGCTCTGACTTGTGAGATCTCATTCCTGGGTTCCTTTTAGACTTTGGAAACTTGGAAACAGCTTGCAAGTTACAATTTCAGTAATTGAAAAGCAGTGGGAGGAGGGGAGATAATTTCTCTTCCCCCCCTCCTTATTTGACAAGCCTCTAGGACAACGATAACTCATCCTTCTTTGTTTTCAAAGTCAGAGAATATGCAACGAGCCTGATTTAAACATGAATAACAGGAAAGTTGTCAGTACATGGTTTTTACAAAGGACTCACATGCTTCGTTTGTTTGTTTCCTCAAATTTTCTTTCTTATTTTCCAAATGGCAACAGAACCCACTTCCCCTCTCATAAAGGCTCCTGAGCTGGAGAAAGAACCAGTGTGCTACTTTCATAGTCTTTGATCACGTTTCAAGAGATGACTTTCTGTATGCCGTGCTTTAACAAGCTAGCACATTCATGAGGTGTGACCCATTGTTCGGGGGGAAGGGCAGGTCGCCCTGGAAAGGAAAGCAGTCCACTTAGCGGGTGCGACCTCAGAGTTTGGGTGGAGGGAAGGGACAGAGAGGAATCTTTTTGGTGGCCTCCCAATTCTGTGAGCCCTGCCAGAGAGACCTCCCCCAGGCTGTCTTCCTGCTCCTTTCCTCACCCTCTCAACCAAGGGCCTCTGCATGTGCTGTTCCCTCTGCTTGTCACAACTCCCTTCTCCTCCCATCCAGTAATGCTCTCTTCAGCTCTCACATCCCTCAGGACTGCCTCAGAGAAGTTTCCCATCTTTTCCATTACATCTGTCCCCCTCCTACTCTACCCTAGGGTAGCATTGCTCTCCCTGCGGTATGGGCCATGGTGGAATGTTACAGTTAACTACGTATTTCTTCAATTAACATCAGTGTCCCGCACTTGAGCCTGGACTCCACAAGGGCAGGTACAGCACCAGCTTTTGCTAGCCCCTGACACAGAGCGCATGTTTCAGGTATTTGAGGAATGAAAGCTTGCAAACTTAAGAGTTGACAGTCTAGGAGCTATTTCGTACAATTTATTTTATTTATAAAAAGAATTTTTTTTGATGTTTATTTTTTAACAGAGAGAAAGAGAGAGGCAGAGACAGAGTGCGAGTGGGGGAGGGGCAGAGAGAGAAGGAGATCTAGAACCCGAAGCAGGCTCCAGGCTCTGAGCTGTCAGCACAGAGCCCAGTGAGGGGCTCCAACTCAGGGACCATGAGATTATGACCTGAGCAGAAGTTGGACAATCAACCGACTGAGCCACCCAGTTGTCCCTAGTCAATATGATTTAAAAACCATGTCTATCATAGTGGACCAGCATAGTAAAAAGATGCCTAAAAAAAGAAAAAAACTAGGTAACAATAGTTCTGAGGAACAAAAGGAAGCAGAAGTCCAGTTTCTTACTTGGCTAAGCTCTCCAAACCCTATTTGGTTGAGCTTGTAACCCTCGTGTGAGTCTGGCTGCCAACAGATGCAGTGATGCACATTTTGTAGTCGATGGATTTTGATCCCTAACATATAAATTGGGCAATACTCATGACTGACATGTATTAAGCAACCCAAACTACTTGAGTTCAAGTCTTGTCCCCCCTGTTTCCTAGCTGTGCACCTTCGGGCCACCTATGTAACTGCCCCGGGCCTCACGTACATCACCCGTGACCTATGAACCTATGTACTTCATCAGTGGGAACGGTGACAACGTGCCTAGTGCGGCGTCTGGCACATAGTAAGTTCTCAGTAAATGTTAGCAATTTACAGTATTGTACATTGCCGTTCTATGTCATCGTCTGCTGTAAGAGATTTACATGGATCATTTACACAATTTAATTCTTAGGACAAGGTGGGCAAGGCCCCTTGTACAGGTTGCAGAACAAGAAGAGCAGTGAGGGGCTCTTCTGGGGTGCCTGCCCCCGGGCTCCTTCTTGGCGGCTCTGGGTCAACTCCGCAGAGGAGCCCCCCCACCCACAGGTGATGCCTGCAGACCAGCAGCTTCACTTTGCAGGTGCAGGAGTCTCCCCTTCCCCTGCCCACCCCACCGGTCTCTTCCAGGTTGCTGCAGATCTCCCCCTCGGGGCCCTGGGGATGTCCCACTTTCTTCCTCTGAATTCACAAGCGCTTCTCTTGGAGCCCGAGTGAAGGCCAAACAGTGGGCACAATGGTCTGCGCTGGTCAGACCAGTATTGTTGATCACTAAAACAAACACTTCCTGTTGTCCCAGAGACCTGGGGGAAGACCATGGCTCACGTGGGCTGGGGAAGAAGGAAGAGGGAGCAACCGAGAGAGCCGAGAGCCCATGCCTGGCCTCGGTGCTGACTGCCTTCCTGGAGTTAAATATAGCTCCCGTGGGAGGCAGGGCAGGGGAGGCACCTTGGAAGGCTTCTGCGTGTGCTCACTGCAGCTGGTGCAGGAAACCCAATGTCCTTTATGCTGAAGAGAATGGTGCAGGTTTGACTCCACGGGCCAGAAATACAGAATCCTAAGGGAGGGAAGTGGGCAAGAGGAAGGGGAGAGTTCAGGGGTTGGGAACTATGCCTCTCGCCCGCCAGTGTGGAATCTGGGGTAAGGCATTTCACCCCACTGAGCATCACCTTTCTCTCCTGTAAGCAGGGCTGTGGGATGCCAACCTGTCAGTTTGGGTCGGGGGAAGGGGGAAGGGTTTGTAAATCGTGGGCGTTATTAGTATGGATGGTCGGGTAGCACTCTTCTCTGATCAACGGTCATTTCGGGAAGACAGGGAGGGAGGCCAGAAGTCAGGGAGGTGGCAGGTCAGTGGGGAAGCAGGTCATGGGGGCCTTTCTGGGGACTCTCTTTGACGAGTCAGGCCTGGGTGACAGGCTCAGGGAAGCCTTGCTTCTTAAATGGCCTTTCTAGCAGCAGCTCTGCCCAGGCCCCCATCATCCACCAGCGGAGCCTCACTCTGGGCCACCAGGGAAGCCATTTCCAGACAGGAGGGGGCGGGCCAAGCAACTGACTTCCGAGGAAAGAGCTCTTGGCTGTGGGGCTGGGCTCTCCCAGAATTGTTCCTTTGTCTGCAGATTCCTCCCTATTTAGCTCACAAAGGAAATGGTTCCAGGAGGAAGTGGAAAACTGTGACACACAGGCTCGCCCCCCACGCAAGATGGCAGCTGTTTCCTCCTGCGGCAATCCGCACCACCTCCTTCACTAGGTGCTTGGGGGGACAGACGACGCAGTCCTGGGAGTGGCCTGGGATCCCCGATGATAAAAGCAGGTCGTATTTTTTAAGCTCCTAAGTATATTCCAGATGTTGTGCTAAGCATTTTGCATAGATCACCTCACTTAATTCTCACACGGCTTTGTGAGGTAGGTACATTTTTACCCTCTGTTTTACGCATGAGCCAAGTGAGGCTCAGAGAAGCCCAGTCATTTGCCTAAAGGCACACAGCCAGCAGAACCAGGACTCAAACCTAGACTTAACTCTAGAGCCTATGCTTTCAGCTGCTGTATTGTATGTTCTGGCCTTCTTCTAGCAGCGGTGCTCTACCATTGCTAGACCCTTGCAGTGAGCGCCTCATGACCTTTCCCTACGGGTGTCCATTCACAGGATGGGTGCCAGGCCTGAGGCCTGCATACAGCAGGCCTTTCTGTTTCTGAGAAGTTTGAGTTTGAGGACCCATCTCACCAATAGCCTGGGGCGGACACTGAGGACCTCTGGGTGGGGGTGTGCAGACAAGGCAGATAATAATCAAGATATCCAAGAATGACAAGGAGCATTTACTGAATAGGTCCCACGAGCTGGGTCCTGAGCCTAACACTTTTCTTTCTTTTTATAAATAGAACTTCAGGCGGATAAACATTGAGTTAATCCTAATCCTTGCTTCATGAGACACTGTTGTCATTAGTTCAAACATGCTCCACTTTTATGTAGTTATTGACTTATGGAATCAGTCACTTTTGCTAACGTAGGAAGCACCCACAAATCTACCATTCACGGCAAACGCCAGGGTCTGGATTGTAGCTGATATATAACTATGATCCCATGTCTTTGCCTCCCTTACCTGGGCTGATTGCCATCCTGAATGCTCTATTTGTCACAGTCTCGCTTTTCCTTCTGTTTAGTGCTAGTGCAACGAGGTACACCCACAAATTAAAAAAAAAAAATCTGTGGTTGTTTTTAACCTTATTAAAAGGGTATAGCATTGTAGGTAATCCTTTGCAACTTTTTCTTTACTATTATACTACCAAGATTGACCCATATTGCTGTCTGTTGTGTTCGTTCATTGTGTTGTATGATATTCCATTATGGGAATGTTCTCTATGGCCGCCACTCTGTGCCTGTTACTTCATCCAATCTTTGCGACAGCCATATATGGTAGGAGCTCTTCTTATCCCAGTTTTACTGAGAAGAAACTGAGGCCTAGAGAGGCTAAGGAACTCTCTGGAGGTCACAAGGGCCAGGTAGGAATTGTTCTGGCTTCTCACTGTCCACTGTGTTTTTGGTATAGAGGAGAAAACACAGAATCTAGAGCCACAAGCCCAGGGCTCCAGCCCCAGCTCCACACTTCCTGGCTGTGTGGCCTTAGATGAGTTGCTTCATGTTTCAGAGTCTCAATTTCCTTGACGTTAAACTGGACTAATGACAACTGCCTTTCTCTACCTCTCAGGTCTGTTGTGAGACTCAAGTCTGACACTGTGAAAAGTGGGAGCCCTGAAGTTTTCTCAGTCAGCAGACTGTGACTGATCGTATCTATGCTATCTGCTCCCCCTCTTCCCAAACAACAGAACTCTGCAGGATTCAAGAGATGCGACTGAACAGCCCTCCCGCTCAGAAGGCCAAGGATGAGGCTGACAGCTCAGAGAAGCCTCTGCCTGTGAAGGAACCAGAAAAGCACCTGTAGCTGCCATCAGGCTGCACTACTGGGAACACAGTATGTGTTTATCTTTGTCATGTTCAATGTTTTTTTTGTTTTTTGTTTTTTTTTACTATTTCTTACCTATTTTTAATATCTGAGACCCCACCCCAGTGTTCTTTGTTCATGATATTTCTCCTGCCTGGCTTGTTCTCCTCCAACTGCTATCAAAGACTCACTGTGTGACCTTGGCAGGTTGCTTAACTTCTCTGTGTCCTCATCTGCAAAATGGGGACCATGATAATACCCACACCTTACAGGGGTGCTGTGCGGATGCAGTGGAGTGTTAGAGAGCGCTCACAGCAACGCCTGATGCATCCCAAGTTAACTTATTGTTATTTAAAGTCTCTCCCACTCTCCAGATAGCACCCACTCCGCTTTTGAGAGTTGGTGTAGATGCCCCTTCCTCCAAGAGGTCTGTCCTGCTTTCCTGGACAGGTGAGGCCATCCTGTTCTACCCTCCAGAGCAGGTGACTTTAGTATTCTTCTTCATTAAACTGTGAACCATGAGGGGAGAGATGGCGCCACTGTGGCCCGGTGCCCAGCACAGCAGCGGGGACACAGCAGACGCGCTGGGTACACATTAACTGACAACCCAGAATTCAGAGAAGGACCAAAGACTAGGGAGAAGGCTGTAAATCCTGCCTCTGACAACCAGCTCCAAAAGCGGACGGACTCGTGGGGTGAGGGAGTGGAGCAAACTTGTTCCCTGGGGCACCGGGGGCACCGGGGGCACAGGGGGGCACTGGGAGGCAGACCGGGACCAGGGGGGGTGGCTCTAAGACCACACTATCAGGTGTACTGTATAGAACTGGAAATCTCAACGAAGAAGAGAGGCAGATGTCCCCTCCAAGAGGGGCTGACAGCCCTTTGGCAGGAAGGTGGGGAAAGGGCCAGTGCAGTGGGGAGTCGAGGCGTTGGGCAAATGGGGTGAAGGACACCTGGAGTCAAACCTGGGCTTTGCCTTCCCTAGCCTGGGGACCCCAGGCAGGTGATGTCACCTTAGACTTCTCTTCTGTGACACAGAGATAATGAGAGCGCTCCCCTCAGAGGCGGTGGCGGGCGCAAAGAGAGGTGGTACAGGGAGGGCTGGAACTATACCAGCGCCCGAGCCCTTCTATAAAGGTTGGTTATTGTACTGGTGTTGTTAGCAATCACATAAGCGTCGTCCGGGGCTTCGCCCAGACACTCTAGGTGGGGGGGCTACAGATCAGGCCCACAAGGCCCACCCTGACTGCCGCCCAGGTAGAAGCTCCTCCCCCTCCCTTCCCCTCCCTTTCCCTCCCTTCCCCTGCCTGCAGAAGTCTCCCAGTGCCAGCCCTGGTTTGGGTCCCGACCAGGTGCCCAGGGCTTCAGTCCACAGGGAGCCCAGCCATCCTGGGGCAGACTCTGGGAGACCTTCGGGGTGATTCTCACCTCCAGGGCTGGGGCCAGGCTCCAAGGAAATGATGGTAGAAGGTCCTGGGGTAGGGTGTCTTGAATCGGGAAGGGCCCCAGACAAACATCTCTGCTCCCACATGAGATCAACGGCTGTACACAATCAACTCATTTTGAAAATGGATGGAGTCTGAAGTTTTCTATTTCCTTGTTTTTAACTCAAACACGAAGGTGAGTTGATGGTAAACTGCTCATGGGCCGCTCCTCACTGGTCACTTATTTCCAATGTTCTCCTTTCAAACTGTCACATTGTTGTCACTGCTGGCTCTAACCATTTCCCTCAGTGGCAACACTGACATCATCCCCCTTCTGCTCACAAGTCAATAGCTCCCCAGAGCCCTGACGCCAGTTTCTGTTGTGACACCAGACCTTCACGTGCTGCTTGCCTCCCTGTGGCTTACCCCTAATTCCTCCGTCATTCTGTCCCTTCCCAGGATGGACAGAAGCCAGGAGCCAGAGGGAAAGTGGTACGGACGGAACTGGGACTCCATTCGAATTCATTAAGTAAGGCGATCATTTACAAACCTGTATTTTAAGTATTAGCTGTTTTTTTTTTTTTTAATTGAATGCTTCCTATTCGCTGAGTGCTTTCCGTGCATGAATCCAATTATCCCCACAGGGAGATGGGTGATTGTTATCTCCATTTTTAGTTGAAGAAACTGAGACTCGGGGGGATTAAATGGATGAGTAGAGCTAGGATTCAAAGCCCAGGCAACCTGACACCGCGTCCAGTGTACCCAGCTCCCTTATTATGCTGCATCTATTATTAGCTGCAAATCTGAGCAACCAGCCTCTCAGGGACTGGGACACACCCAGCTGGGAACCTGGAGGAAAAAGCCCTACTCTGTCTAAGGACGGAGGCTCCATTTGACCTCCACCTGCTTCTCCGGGCTGCAGGCATGGCCCACCCCATTGTACCCTGAGCACGCTTCTGGGCCTTTCTTCTTTCCACTCTGGCGTCTTCTCCACCTGGGAGCTGCCTCCCTCAGTGTCTCTGAGGTTCCTGGCTAGAAAGTGTCCCTTGAGCCCTCTGGTCCTTGTAACATATTCTCTGATGGGCACTGAGCAGATAGGACCTCATGTCACGGGCACTGGTGATCGAATCTTACTTTCTCTGCTTTGCCAGGAGCCCCTGGGGTGCAGGGACCCTGAGCCCCCCCCTCCGTAACCCCTCAGTGCTGCACCTGGTTGCTGGCTGGCGGTGAGGAAACACAATCAGTCTCTCTGGCTTCTCGGCACACTCCTAGATCAGTTTTCTTCGGGGTTCAAGTAGAGCTAAAAAAAAAACACTTCCCCTTGGTTTCGTATCAGCTGCATCTGCTCTCAGAAAACCCTTCAACAAGAATGGGCAGGAAGAATAAATATTTATTCTACAAATGAATAAATCTGATTCCATCTTCAAAAGAAAGCTGCAGCATAAATTATCATAATTTCTCCAGTCTAAGATGGCACTGATTTAAAGATGTTTTTATCTGTTGAATAACAGCTTTTTGGGGGAAAAAACAAACAGAAAAGTAACTAATTGATCTACCAACTGTAAGATATATTCTGATTTTTAAAAGATGTGTTTCCATATTAATAAATGTTTTTTTTAAAAAATAAAATCCAATGCAAATTTCATCGTAGGGTTTTGGCTCTTGTGTTCTCAGAAGAAGAAGAAAAAAAAACCTCCCAAGCTTTGCTTAACCACTGTGAAGCCTGGCGGGTAGTAGCAATGTGTTCTGGCCACATTACAGCCCTGATTAGCCTTGTGGGCTGCTGGTCAGAGAGGGCATGTCACGGCCTCCCACGCACCAATGGCGGCTTGTAGGCCCCCACGGCCAATGGCCATGTTTTTCTCCCTGGCAGAGATTGCCTCTATGCCCTGTGGATACCTCACAGCCATGTTAGTAGTTCTGTGGAAAGCCAACCCGGGGTCCATCATATGCCTTAGGCAAGATGCTGCCTCTTGAACCTCAGTTTCCCCAGTTGTAAAACAGGAGACATAGGATTAGATAGGTAATTTTCAAATGCTTTCCTAGTGGAGTCATGGGAACTATATAGCTTCCTTGGGAGTGGGAGGGATGGAATGAGCTGTACTCTGTTCTCATTCCCACTTCAACCCGAACAGCTGTATTCCTTAAGATCTTGTTTGCAAAAGGATTCTGGGACTCAAAGTAGTTTGAAAAACATGGGTAAATGGCATTCTGGGGTCCTTCCAACACTAGTCCTAAATACATACTCTTGTATGGTCCAAAGGATAGAGCTTCATTTCTTAGTCTGGACACCCTTAGGATCCTTCTTACCACAGTGCTCTAGGGAGATGCTCCCAAACTCTCTATACTAATCCAAGGATTGGCAAAGTTTTTCTATAAGGGAACAAACAGTCCATAGTTTAGACTTTGCAGGCCACCTACGGTCTCTATTACAACTACTCAACTCAGTCTTGTAGACCGAGATAATACCTAAAGAATGGGTGGGTCTGTGTTCCAATAAAACTTTATTTACAAACGGAGGTGGGAGGCTGGATTTGGTCCACAGGGGTGGTGTGCCGATCCCTGCATTATACTACTTCGAGCTGACAGTATTATAAAGTCCACGCGGGGGAGTCTAGGAACTGGGTTTGGTTGGGATCTCTGTCTCCGGGACAGCGGGCATGCTCACACTGCTCCACACAGCTCGCTTAGCCACGACTCTCAGCCTAATCTGAACTGTGAGCATCTGGGACTGCACGTTTGAGGGCATGGTGCCTGGAAAAGCCACGTGCCCTGCTTCTCTCTCTCAAGAGATCAGTTTTCCCCTGGGTTCTTAGAGGGCTATAAAAAGCCCTGGAGCTTGCCTCCTGCAGGACACAGCTGGAATGCCTGCAATGTGGTGCTACATTCTGCCCCACATTCTGCCCCTGCTGTGCCCCGACAGCTGCGCCAGGGAGGTTAATCGCGCCTGGCCAGCTCTGCACCTCCACCCTCACTCGGGGCGAGGCTGGGATTCCCCAAATGGAATTTTAGGTAGAGGACAAGACCTGCCTGGGCCCTCTTGGTTTGTTCTTGGGGGTGGGGGGAGGTGGTGGAAGCTTCTTGAACTCTCAACACTAGAACTCTGAGGACCACGGCGGGCGGAGAGTGCAGGGTAAGAAATAAAATCTCATGCCAGCTGTCTGGCCCCTTTCCCTCCTCTGCTTCTGGCCACCCTTTCTGCCTCCACCTTGAAATCTTTACCTAGTAAGTCCTTGTAGCTTATCTAGCAAGTCCTTCCTATAACTGACTTGGGGATGACCCTCCCGCATTTTGTAAAAACAGGTTTGGAGGCAGGTGGGGCTGTATCAGTATACTGGACCTTTCTAAGCCTCGTTTTTTTCATCTGTAAAATGGGGTTACTAAAATATGTATATTTTATATATATATACCACAAATTTTTAGTTATCTACTGAAAGTAAATTCCAGGAAATAACTTTAAAATGCAACAGAGGGCAAAGCCACGATAAACATTCTCACTGACTTCCCTTGGAGGGGTGAGAGTGGAGTGGTCAAAAAAAGATAAGTATCACAAATACATCAAAAATTATCTGCATTCATATACTACCACAAGCCACATTCCTTCTCAGGAAATGTACTTACTGGCCTACTGCAGAACTAGATCTTGGTATACACTTTTAATACAAAAGCATATTCATGGTTTTATAATTCATATACCTGCCCTGGCTGGGATTTTAGAAGAGAAAAGCCCCACACTGTACACTCTTCACTCGTAGCTGGAGGCAGCAGTTTTGGATGGAACTCCCCCCAACCCCCCAATGAAACAAAGGACATATTTTATGCACAGGAAGGCTAAAATGCATGGACCTCATGATCGTGTGAGGATTAAAGGACCTCATGTACAAACGAAGACTGGCGGGGTGCCTGGGGGGCTCAGTCGGTTAAACGTCCCACTTTGGCTCAGGTCATGATCTCTCAGTTTGAGGGTTTGAGCCCCACATCAGGCTCTGTGCTGACAGCTCAGAGCCTGGAGCCTGCCTTGGATTCTATGTCTCCCTCTCTCTACCCCTCCCCTGCTCATGCTCTCTCACTCTCTCTCAAAAATAAATAAACATTAAAAAAACAAAACAAAACAAAACCACCAAACGTAGGCTGCCTGACTCCTGGTGAAGTCTGCTTTGTGTGAGACACTGGAAGTGAGGGGACAAGACCATCTCAGACCACAGGACTCATATACACACAGGAGGGGCATTTGAGTTATTGTAGTACGATCTTCTAAAAGCCAAGACAGAAGAGGGTGGTGGTGACCCCAAATGAGAGAGGAGGTGGGGGGAATGTGGCAGGGATGTTTTCACAGGTGGGTGATGCTGAGCTGGTCTCTTTCAGGCAGGGGGAATAGCAGGGACATGTTTTTGAAGCTCAGTTTTTGCATCTGTCCAATGGGGAGACGTCTCAGCTGTCTACTCCACAGGGCTTTTGTGAGGGTTGTGAGAAGCCCCAGAAGAGACAGAGAGTTCAGGGCGTGTTAGGGAAGGGGAAGCCCCAAGATAAACACTGGCATCTTTTAGAGGTTCACTGTGCACAGATTTCTGGGGGGAGGGCGGCAGTGTGTTCAGAGATACTGTGCACTCGCAGAGAAAAACTGCTTGGCTTTTTAAAGGTAACATGAGACATTTCGGAAGACTACTTTGGGTAAAGATCCAAGACCCTACAGTCCCGCTGGGCTGAAAAGTGTGAAAGGCAATGCTCCAGACAGCAACAGGGAGTCCCAGCGGGTGTTAGAGCAAGGTCAAGGGTGATGATAAAAGGAGAGGACTGCTTATAACAGTGAGCACCTCAGACTCACCTGGGAGCTTTGCAAAAAGCACACATACCCAAACCGCACTCCAGACCCACCGATGGGACCTCTGGGGGAGTATTTTCAGGAAGCTCTACAGGAGAGGACTGGGCACCCAGTTGGCATCAGACAGAGAGTGATCCTTAGGACAGGCTGGAGAAGGTGAGAGCAGAAACAGGAAGCTCCCATAGGATAGAGGGGAGAAGCCCTCCAAGAGACATTTTTCAACAACAGCCAACAGGATTTAAGGTCTTATTGCATGAAGGATGAAAGCACAGGAAACAATGAATAATGATGAAGCCTAGGTTTCTGTGTCCCTAAAATGAGAATCACTGAAATGGAGAATCCGGGAACTGAAAGTGGCCATGTCCAACTTGCACTCTGTGAATTTTGTGGGGTTTTTTCTTTCCTGTGTTCATCATCTCGACAGGCATTTTGCGAGCAGCGGCTATGTGCCAAGCACTATACTAGGTGCTAGGGAAAGAGCTGGGAGCAAAAGTAAGACGGGCCTTGTCCTCGCAGGGCTCACATTAACAGCTCATTCAATTCCACAACTCATTATAACGGTGAAAATAGCAACCAGTGAGAAAAAGTGCAGGGTGCCCGGGGTACCTTCTAGAAGGGAGATGTGGCTTGGGGATTGGGATAGGCCACCTTGAGGAAGTAATCTGTGAGCATTTTGCAAAGGATGAAGACGATACACCAGGTGGAGGGACAAAGGCCAGTGTAAAGATCTATCTTTACAAGACAGATCCTGTGGCAAGAGACGGACAGGGGCCCAACGTAAGTTAGTGACAGACAGGGCAGGGCCTTGAGGGCCACCAAAGGGCTTACAGTTTACATCTTAAGAACACGAAGAATCCACCAAAGGGTTTAGACACGATCAAATCTATAGTTTATGACTGTCTTTAATTGCATCAGGTCCTCTTCCTCCCAAATTCCATCCTTAAGCGTAATTTATAAGACCCATTAAAAGTTATGATAGAGTATACATTTAAATAAAAGAGGAGGCTTCAGGTTCAAGACCTGTTCTCTACAGTTTGCAAAGTAGTCTTGCCTATAGAAGCCCCTTGAATACTAAGTGACAGTTGTTCTTTTTTAAAAAAATTTTTAAAGGTTGTTTATTTTTGAGAAATGGAGACAGAGCGTGAGCAGAGGAGGGGCAGAGAGAGAGAGGGAGACACAGAAATCGAAGCAGGCTCCAGGCTCTGAGCTGTCAGCACAGAGCTTGATGTGGGGCTCGAACCCACAAACTGTGAGATCATGACCTGAGCCGAAGTTGGATGCATAACGGACTGAGCCACCCAGGGGCCCTGAGTGACAGTTGTTCTTAACCTATATATTATGGCCATCCCCACAGGAGCCATTCTGTGGTTCCCTGATCTGTGGCCATTCAACATTCAACTTCTGCTTCCTTATGTCCCTGGGCATCTTCAATTCTAGTCCTGAATAGTTCTTTTCATTTTCATGCTTCTTCTAGATCAAGCCTAAATCAGCCTCTGTTAAATCTCTTGTACAGCCTTCTGGATAGTCTCTCTATTATCTATTCTGCAGGACTGATCCCATGTCCCCCTTTCCAATTTAGTCTTGTTCACAAACAGCCCCGTTTCCTTCAATAGCTCCTCACGTGGCTGTGTTGTTAGCAGAAAAAGAGAAACAGGAAGGGTGATCTGATTTGGTGGTGAATAGGAGGAGGTCAGAACTGGGTCACTCGGAGCTTGAGTTGACCTCCAAATGGAAATGCACCGCAGGCAGGAGGTAATGCAGGAATGGAGCCCGATTCATGGCTGAAGATGACATTGAGAGTCCCCCTCACAGGGGCTTGGTTCTCTACAGAAAGAGTGTAGAGAGAGGGCTGTGGTGGTGAGGAGGGAGGGGCAAGAGTCATCAAAGAAGAGAAAGCAAGCAATCCAGACGGAAAATGGAAAATAACAATTAGTAAGCATCTACCATGGGCCAGGCACTGGGCAAATAGTGCCACTGTCCAGTTTCCCAGCCCTGGATGTCATTCCTCCTGCTTTACACACTGCGGGGACAAGACCCAGCTGGGCAACTTGCCTTGGGGTGAGAGAAGCACACAGGCTGTGAGCACTGATGACGGCGGGATTGGAGGACAGGAGGGGAGGAAGGAAAGATTTGGGGGGGGGGATGGAGCAGAGGTTATTTAACCTGGTCTTATTTGGTCCCCAAATCCACACTTTCCCCATCTCCACCAACTATCAGGATATAGTTAGAGGAGTGGAGGGTCCATAGTGGACCCCAGAAGTCTCCTGGAGAAGTCCAGGAGAGGGGGATTAAGAGACGTGACAGATGAGACAGAATGGAACCATGTGTGACCATGTAGAGCGGGCTTTCTGTAGAAGGTGTGACTGGAAGGGAGAATACAGAAAGGACTGTGGGGGAAGGAGCGGGAGGCTGACGTACCGACTGTGTACTTGAGAAGTTTGGCCAGGAAAGGAAGGCAGAAAATACTTAGGGAGAGGAAGAGAGAGAGAGAGAGAGAGAGAGAGAGAGAGAGAGAGAGAGGCAGAGAGAGAGGGAAAGAGAGCACATGTGCAGGGGCTTTACTTTTTTGTCCAGTTGCATGTTTTTTCTAGAAGGGTAAGAAGGGTATGAGAAGCTGATGGTATCCAAACACAGGATTGTTTTTCCCAACCAAAGATCAGAATGGAGTAATGACAGGCTCTGGCAGAGGCTGCGGAGGGAGGAACTTACTTGGCAGGGTGCTCACCCACGTGAGAAGTAGGGTTTGAAACTGATATTTGAGGGAGAGGCAGAAAAAACCTTGGCAAAAGTGGAGAAGCCAAAAACCATGGAGGCCGAGTGGGATAAGAAAGTGGAGGCAGTGTCCAGGGACAGCAGAAGAAGCATCCACAGGGAAGAGAGCAAGTTCAAGTCTCATGGCCCCATATGGCCACAAGACACCCATTGCAGAGAGTGGCTGAAACCCAAGCAGTTATATTTGATAAATACAATAGCCAGCACTACTGACTATTTCCTAAGAGCTAGCCTTCCTCTATGACCTTTCCCCATGACACGGCAAAGGAAATAAAACTGGAGTTCAAAGAAATTAGTCGATCCAATTCATACAAGATCACAGAGCTAGAAAGTTCCAGTCAAAACTCAAACCCACATTTATCCATTCTCCGAACCATTCGGGTTTCCTGAATCTCTAGGCTGACAAGGGTGATGTCAACAAACGTATTTGGATGGAGAAGATGGAGATGGTTGAGTATGTCTTTCAGAAGGCCAGGAATGGATAGAAGGAGGAGAGAATGAATGTGGATGTTGGGGAGGAGGTATGTCCACATGGGAATTCACGGCCTTGGTGATGGAGGTTGGGTGATGAGCCACTGGGAGAAGCTAGAGGTTGCTTGGCCCCTGGAAGTGAAGGATAGGGAAGATGTGGCTTTCCTAACACGGGTCTCAAAGCTGGTGCAACAGAGGTGCAGTATTTAGAATGGGTGCCTTGGGTGGAACTCAACTAGTTAAAAAAGCATGAGTTGTGACGTAGAAAGGAAAGGAACCTTGGGGAAATCAGTTACTTCACACGAGGTGGGCAGATCAGACATTAACCTCGGGTATTAAGGAGGCCTATTACAAAATCGGGAAAAATTTAGACCCGAGGTTTTGAGGAGAGGATGGCTTGAGAAGGCTGGAAAGTTCACAGAAGCAAAGTTGTGAAGACACAACCAATCAGTAGCCATGAATACAAAGGACAAATAAGGGAAAATGGACAGGTCGGCATATGTATTAGTGTTTTATCAGTCACTCAAAGATGTCAGTTGGCCCGTGGTCTGGTTATTGAAGGTAAGAGATGGATTTGCAAGAGACATGCTCCACAAAGGAGCTCCAGAATACAGAGAAGATTATGACACAGACCTTGCCTGTGAGTTGTCCATGAAGCTGTCTAGCTCAGTCCTTAAAACAGAGCAAGGGCTCAAAAGCTGCCCTCAGAGTCAGACCAGCTAGTGGGAGGACCACGTGAAGCTTTATAAAGCAATTTTGTTATATGGAGTCTGATGAAAAAAGACTATAATCACAGTAGTATTTAAAGAGTGGGTCCCACATGCTATGCATTGTTTGAAGTATCTCCCATGCATTTAATACAACAGCTCCAAGAAAGAGGTATTGTCAGTATCCCTATTTTTTAATCCTCATATGAAGACAGTTGGTTAAATTGTCTTGTAGAAGGTGGTATTTATGGCCGTTAGTCTATTATTCTCTTTGTATGATATTCATGAGTCGGGAAATCCTACTGAAAGGGATTTCATTATAATCTAAGTGGTTTTTCGTTCTGTTCTGGTGTCATATAAATCTTGCTTTACTCATGGGGAGACACACAGCCTGTTGGAAGAGAAATCCTACTTCCCAGGTTTGTTTTCATTCCTGAGTTGGTTGGCTTTGGTGCTGAGCTTTTATGTAGTAACTGCTGCTGAAGCTCTGAACAGCGCAGCTGAGGTGTGAAGGGGCTCCTGGACCTGGGGCAGGAAGATATGACCTGTCCAAGGCTTGGGCAGGTCACCTGCCACAGCGGAGGTAGTCAGCAGTAAGCCTAAGATCAGCCTTTGGTTCATTGGGGCACCTGGGAGGCTCAGTCGGTTAAGCGTCTGACTTTGGCTCAGGTCATGATCTCACAGTTAACGAGTTCGAGCCCTGCCTCGGGCTCTATGCAGATAGCTTGGAGCCCGGAGCCTGCTTTGGATTTGGTGTTTCCCTCTCTCTCTGCCCCTCCCCTGCTCATACTCTGTCTCTGACTCCCTCTCTCTCTCAAAAATAAATAAAACATTTAAAAAATTAAAAATAAAAAGATCAGGCCTTTGGTTTAAACCCAGCTCTCTCACTCACACAGCAAATGACTGTAAGTTAACGTCAGTGACCCAATCTTGCTGCTCTGGACTGGACTGGACTGTACCCCCCTGAAATACATGGGCTGAAGCCCTAATCCGACATGGGCTGAAGCCCTCCAATGTGACTGTATTTGGAGACAGGACCTTTAGGGGGGTATTTAAGGTTAAATGAGCTCATCAGGGTTGGGCTCTCATCTGGTAGGAACTGATGGAACTGATGTACTATAAGAACAAGAAGAGACATCAGAGAGCTCTGTCTCCACGCGTGCACAGAGAAGCCATGTAAGGACACAGCAAGAAGGTGGACATCTACAAGCCTGTAAGAAAGGCCGCACTGGGAAGTGGCCTGGACGGCACCTTCATCTTGGACTTCTAATCTCCCACACAGTGAGAAAATAAATTGGTTGTTTAAGCCATGTGGTCTGTGGTAGTTTGTTACAGTGGCTCTAGCATATTACTATCAGCCTGCTCGCCAATGAGGGGCTCAGTTACTATTGTTATTAACACTGAAGTGTAGTTTCCTCCCCAGTATCTTGATAATGACACTCCGCTCCCCCCGTCGTAGGTATGGGGCTCAAATGAGACCTACGCTTCTTACACCTTCCCTGACAATGGAAGTGAGTGCACACACCTTGGGGACAGGGGCATAAGAAGAAAGTTCTGCGGGAATGATTTTTGAAGTCTCGTGTTTTATCTTGAAAATGCATACAGGCTTCACATTCTCATTCATATACAGTTGGCTTTAATTCCTAAGATGTTTGCAATAATTTACCAGGGTAGACAACTTAGGGTCTAGATAGATAACTTGGTCTTGTGTGTCCTGGCCACCTGGCCACCTGACTCACATTTTCAGAAGGTCTTTGCCAGTCACAAGGAACTGTTCCGATGCGTATTATTAAAAAAAAAAAAAAAATCAACACTACAATTAATCAACTTGGGGTGCACTACCGAGTGTTACTAGTTAATGTACAGAACCACTCTTAGTGAGCTCCTACTGTGTGCCAGGCACTGTGTCAGCAGATTGACCACACAGGTCCACTCCTAGCCTTCCGGAAGCTTACATTTGGGCAGGGAAGGGAGACACGAAGCATACAGTCCAAACACTAACTCTTAAGAGTGACAGCGCACAGAGACAAGAGCTGGGAAGGAGAAGGAAAGTAGGCTGGGAACGCCTGCAGCATGGGGGAGAGTTCTAGAACATTCTGGGCACTAACAGAGTCCAAGGAAGTCCGGATCCCTAGGAAGAGTGCCCTGGAAACAGCCTTCTTAAGAGCAGTGTCAGTTACGAAGCATTTTAAGCTAAGCGAATCACTGTCACCCTTGGTTTGTCTAATGAGGACCCAATACAGTTCCCACAATTCTGGGTAGGCTGGATATGGATTTTTGTACTGGGGACCAGGCGTGGTGATATTTGATAATGTTTCCTGTGTGGGGGGTGCCTTTTGCTTTAGATCTACGATGCAGGAGGTGGGACCTGAGGACAGAGGGACATTAGAGGTGCCTCTTCCCTCTGTTTTTCCTTCCTGCTGAGTGCTTATGCTCTTAGCACACTTGTCCAGGAGTCAGTTAACAGGTGAGAACTGCTTTACAGATCACAGCCTCAGTTTCCCAAGAGCCAAAGGGAAGCACCATCCATTTCCTGCCTGCCCTTCCAAGCCCTAAGGAGAAGGTGTCTGTAGTGTTTTGTGCTGGGACCAGGTGGGTGGAGGGGTTGTCCTGAGCATCTTGAACTGGAAGCCGGGTCCCTTACAGCGCTGGAAATTCCTTAAGCCTGGCTCTTCCCCGTCTGGCAGAGCGTGCAGCTCATCCCCTGCTCAGAGTGCCCTCACTGCTTCCACACCCCTGGTCACTGTTCTCCCCCGCCCCCTCGGGGGCTTCAGCACAGCAAGCCGGCAGATGGAGGAAAGGCGTGAGAGTGCTAGGGAGGCAGAGGAATTTTCCATTAATAATAACAACGAGAATAACAAGGCTTCTCAGGTTAGCACAGCACCGGCCCCTTTACCAAGCGCATTCACACCTGTGATCTCTCCCGCTGGCAGAGGCAGCGTTCAGGACCCTGGTGTTCGGATTCCCAGCCTCGGGCGGGCACTGCCCACATGCCCAAGCAGGCCACTTCTTTCCAGACGCATGCCTTCTGGCCTTGTCTTAAGCAGCAACCCCCGCCCCCCCTCAAGCGCCGCTCTTTTCTTGTGTCAATTTACACAAGCCCTCACCAACCTCTGAAACTTCTACCAAACACACTCTACTCCTGAAAAAGCGTGGGAGCAAGAAGGGGCCTCGCCGAGACCATCAATCCAACTTTGCCACTCGTCCAGAGACGTAGAGGGATTGGGCTAAGGTCACACAGCTTGTCATAGACAGAGCCCGGGCTCGGACACCCACGCCCACACTCCCACGCACGCCTGCCCCTCCTTCTCTCAATGCCCTAGGCAGCTGCAAACTCCGGTCACCCGCGGCGTCCCGCAGGGCACACGGTGGGGCTTCACGCGGCCCCGTATTTGGGGGTGTAACCTGCCGACCCTATTTTACCCTTTCGAAGGGGACTGGGGTGGGAGGAGCTCGCTGTCCTCAGGAACCCTTGGGGCGGGGGGAGGCATTAATTAGTTCATGAAGTTAAGACTCTGAGTGTATGAAACACCCGGGAGGCGACTCAGCCCTGGGACGCGAGGGACTAATCTACACCCGGGATNTCTCCCAGCAGCTGCCACTCACTTCCTGGCTTTGGGTTTATCTCCTCCAGTCGCCAGGTCCTTCCTGAGCACCTTCTAGATAGCGGACAGGGCTCTATGCTGGAAATGGTGCGAAAGAAGAGTGAAATAGTAATAATAAAGATCTCCAAAGAGAAGATCGGCGAAGAAAAGGGGAAACAGGATTAAAAGGTGGGCAGGGGCTTGGGATACTTACAATTTTTGAGATTCTTTGTGTATTAACAGATGAAGAAATGCCAAAACGGAGGGATAGGCATTGTGGAAAGGAGTCCTTTGAACATACAAAGTTAGTGCAAGGTCAGTGCACCGGTTCCAAAATAATTACAGCATGTAGGGAAAATATTGCTATGGGCAGTGTGGTCCAGGAATGGGACTTAAGTTGCAAGTTGTAGGAAGAATGTCAACTTCTTCCATTCTGTTTTGTGTAACTCTGTGGGAGCAGGTATAACACATTTACAGACGGTATCAAATGTCTACATTTAGGACCTTTTATCGTGTGAAGTCCAAGCCCAGTTTTCCTCTTAGATGCCCCTCCTCCCCAAGATGGACCAAGTCTCTGTTTTCAGTTTTGACTATGCAACTCCTCTAACTTAGACCATCCTGGCATTGGGAACGCCTGTACAAAGGCAGAGAAACAAGGAAGAGTCTGGAAAAGAGTATCCCACACTTTCCTGGACTGGGAATATTTCCTCCATTGCTTTAATGGCAAGTTGAAATTAATGCTGTCTTCCAAAAACTATGGCTTCTGTTTGTGGTGTGTATACGTGAGCACTCAGAGGAAATGTGGTGTACTGAAAACAACAACAACAGCAACAGGATTTGAGTCTGAAACTTGTGTGTGAGGTCTTGCTCTATGAAGTGAACGACACTTGCTTGCTCATCTCTGTTGTGGGAGACCTTTTATTGACCTCAATGAGCTGTTGAGAGGGCAAACGAAATCACGGTACAAAGCCACTTTATAAACCATAAATAGCTATAAAAATGTGAGCCATTATTATTTGCCAAGTTCCTCTTTGTTCCTGCCTACTTTTCCAATTTGAAAAGATCAGTTTAAAGTCTACAGCAGACAACCAACAGTTTACAAGAAGATGAAATCCCCCAAGTTCACAGTTTGAACTCGGAAACACTTGGAATCAAGGCTGTAAATTGTAGTTAAGTTCCCAGGCTAGTCCATTAATATTTTTAAAAACGTAACATTTCATTTGAAAGACTAAAAAAATATAAAATATAACAATCGCAAAATGGATGGAGGCATTGGTAGAATTTTAAAAGAAATTTCAGAAAGTTTCAAGGACTTTGGAGGTTCATCAGAGAATTGGAGCAGAGAAATTAAAAGGGCTAAGAAGAATTTATATGTATCTGTGGGATAATTTATGGAGTGGGATTAACTGAGCTGCGGACCAGGAAGAATGTATAAATGGGAGAACACCATCTGGGCAGAGTTCTACGAAGAATTCAAAAGAAGTCTCTTGTGAAGGTGTAGGGGTTCTGGTTTATATAATTACTCATAATGCCCACTGGGTGGCACTGTTGACTCAGTTGACTGCAGCTTGGTTGCCGTCTGGATAACTGAATGAGAAATCCTGGTAGTTGGTTTTGGACAAGGGATAACTATATATATATATTCTGTCCTTTTCATTTAATGGGGTCTATCATCACCATAAAAAAGACACCGCTTTTCATCAGTTCCCTTAGGAATATTTGTTGCATTCTGTGCAAGTTCCTGTAGGGAGAACTAATACTAAGTCGACATGGGCTCCGTTTTCAAGCAATCTGCTGTCTCGTAGAGGAGATGACTATGTACCAAATAAACGAGTTGCCAGTCCTTATGTGAATAGGACCAGTGGAGAGATACAGTGCTGCTGGAGTTCATCAGGACAAAGCAAGAATTTCTCGCTGACCACAGAGAGAATACTGGATGAACCTGCAATGGGGAGATTTCATTACAGGCAGAGGAAACAGTGAGAGAACCACAGAGATGGGAAGCCGTAGGATACGCCTGCACAACCATTTGGTTTGGCGTGATTGTGGGTGTCAGTAAGCACCCAGCGAAGGATGGGGATGGCGGTTGTGATGCCCTGTTTCCTCCTTCCCTTCCCATGTCTCTGCATGAGTGCGGCCCTCTGACGGGATTTTTCTTGCTCGGTCCTGGGACTGTCTGAGGCTGCCTCGAGAGTTCTGGGTGGCGAGCTCTGGCTCTGTGAAAAGATAGCAAATTTGATCCCAGTGAACAATACCAGGAAGAAAGCTTTCAACTCCCTCGTGCTCCCAGTCTTGTGAAAACAAATGATACTCCCCAGATCTCATTCTCAGCTTATCAGGTGGAGCTGGGAAGCCCTGGGAAAGAAAACTTTGGAGGCTAAGGATTCTTTGTCCCAGTGAAAGAAATGTACTCTAGCCTTCTCCCCTGTCACCTGGCTTCTAGGTCTGCTTGCACCATGGCCCCCAGAGTGAACATTCCCTGATCCCACTCCGATTCCCCCTAGAAATATGTGATGGCTCCCCTCTGCCCTCAGTGTAGGGTCTGAGTTCCTCATGATAGTGATTGGGGCGTCTTCTTTATTGAGCCCCTATTCTCAGTGCAGACAAGCAGCTCAGGAGACCATGGGAAGAGTAAGAAAATCCACACATCGGGGGCTCAGACTTGGGATCTTGAATGGACTCTGTGGCTGCGTGAGTCTCAGTTCTTCAGTTGGTTGTCAGTGTCTAATCTCCTTACTTCTCTCCTTGCCTCTTCCCGTCCCGCACCCCCGAATTGCAAGCACTGTGAGGGTGGGTGCTGTGTGTTAGTCACTGCTGGATCCCCACAGCCTCGTGCGGCGCCCCGCATCTGGTAAGTGGTCATAAGTACTGTGGAGTGAGCCAGTGAATGATTGCTTAGTGAATAATTGCCACGAGGCTTCTGTTAGTGCACGTGTCATGGGTGGGGGGCAGGGGGAGTCCCCCATTTACTCTCTGGGGCTGTTTGTTTGCTCCTGTATTTGCAGGGGGAGATGAGATTGCAGTAGGGTATTCTGCAAGCAATCCATTTCTGCTTCCCAGCCTCACTGCAGGCTGCTGTGGGCGGGCAGCCCCATCCGCCCAACGGGCTTCTCCTCGGCCCTGGGCCCCTCTCCGGAGCCCCTTTGTGCAGAGTGAGCCCCAGAGCCCTGGGCCCGAGTGTCTGCCTAGGGCTGGTGGCTGGATGAAAACTCCTCTTGTTCCACTCAGCACAATGTCGCCATTATGGCCCCTACCCAGGGAAATGACACACGTCTTCGGGTCCACTCCGGGCCCCGGAAAGCAGATAGCGATCTGGGCGGCAGCTGCTGGGGGAAAGAGAAAGAGATTCATGGGTGACAGCGCCTCCTTTGGTTGCACCTTCAGGCTTATGTTCTAGGACACCGGGCTTCTACCTGTGCCCAGGCCACAGGGCCCAGCTTCAGCGCACAGCAGAGCCCAGTGCCCTGACTGTGTCTGGAGGAAAAGGAGCTTTTGTTTTCATGTCCAAATGCCTGAATGCATGAAGCCTGTCCCCTCTCTTTGGGTCTGTTCTCAAGAAAAGCACCCTTGGCTCCTTAAGTGAGGCTCACAGACTGACGCTCCTGACGGACCAGGAGGGGAGCCGTGTGTGTGTGAGTGGCCACGCATGTGAGAGCTGGGGTCCATGGCCAAGGAGGGCCTCATTGCCCCGTCAGAAAGGCCCGTAGCCAGCAACCTGGGCCAGTGTGGCCAGTGGGAACAGGGGCCTGGATTGGCCACATCTCCAGATTCTTCAGGAAAACCCAGAAATCCAGATTTTAGTATAAAGTCTTTTGAATCAGGGTGCCTGGGTGACTCAGTCCGTTCAGCATCTGACTTCAGCTCGGGTCACGATTTCATGGTTTGTGGATTCGAGCCCTGCATTGCTCTGTGCCGACAGCTTGGAGCCCGGAGACTGTTTCAGATTCTGTGTCTCCCTCTTTCTCTGTTCCTTCCCCCACTCGTACTCTGTCTTGTCTCTTGCCCTCAAAAATAAATAAACATTAAAAAATACTAAGGTCTCTTGGTTTACAAATGTTGGTAATGAATTCCAGGTATTTTAAAACACTGCAAGACGATCTTAATTTGCCATACAGATACCTTTGGGGAACCTTGAGGGAGATTATGGCCTCATGAAGGCTTCTGGAGTAGTTCCAGCTGGGTGCCTCCACCCTGAGGGTCTGCGGCAATCCCCAGCCCCTGACACTGCCGCGTGGGCTCACTCTCTTCTGAAAGGTGGCCTGTGCCCTGTCTTCACCTCTGGGCTGCAGGCTGACCCCAGGCCATTCAAGTCCAAAAGCCTGGAAGCAGAAAAACTTTAGGGCAGAGAGGAACCTGAGAGATTAGCCAGGATGGTCTCTTTGCTTTTCAGGTAAGGAAACTGCAGCCAAAAGAAGGGAAAACACCTTATCTGTAATCACACGAGACCTAAGAGGCAGGGCCAGGAGTGGGGTCCAGGACTTCAGACTTGGTATCGTGGGAGCCACACTCCTGCCGGCAGAACTGTCATTCTCTTGCACTTTTGGGACACATGCAGGGAGGAGCAAGTTCAAAGACACGGTCTTCAACCTCTCTGAACCCCCCTGACTCATCTAAACACCTCACAACAGCTCCCTCATGCAGGGGTTGTGAGGCTTACGTGGGACCGTGCACGTAGAGTGCTTGAGGTCTTGCCTGGCATGGAGGCAGGCTCCCCAAATTCAGTGAGCACTCTGTTTAGGAACCTATTTGTTGTACAGTGTGGCCAAATTCACGGGCTTTGGGGTGAGACATCTCAGAGTTCAGACTCTGCTACGTACAGCTGCGAAATCTCGAATGGATAACTTATCAAAGGCTCAATTTCCTCATCTGTAAAATGAGGATAAGAGAAAAGTACCCAGGGGATTACATGAGATGTCAGGTGCTTAACTCAATGCCTGACCCATGGTCAGAAGTGTGAGTCATTATTGTAATCAATATGGGTTTCTTCTCAAGAGGCTGTCACATGCTACAGAAATATTACTGGATACAGAAATTGCAGCCACACACCCAGGCTGCCCCCTGCAGGGCAGTTTTGTGTAAATCAAACCATGGGAAATGTGCTCAGTTCTGGCAGGTTCTCCTTCCCTGCAAGAACACCTTCTTATGTAGGAGGTTTCCAGAACTTCAGCTCCTGTTACCCAAGGGTCTGCTAAGGAGTGGCATTTTGTGTGTATATTTTAAAAAATGAAATAGCACTGCTAGTTTGTCAGAAGGACAAATCGCTCAGGATGATGTCTCCCAATCCAGGTGGGCAAGACGCTGTGAGTTAGACAGGCAATAATCCCACTTCTTTTGTATAACGATAGATTCTTTATCTACAAGAAAGTGTTGGAGACTTTGCTTGAGATGCCACTGTTAGTATTAATTTTCTCTAGGAGCCAGTGTATTGGTCATGGCTGCTTTGGTGGCAAGTGACAGACTCTCAGCTCAAACCACCCTAAACCAGAAAAGGAATTTATTCACTCAGAGGGGGCCTGGGGAGCTGAAGGGGTAAGGCTGGCTTTTAGCCCAGGAATGCAAATAGAGCATTCACCCCTTTGTCTCCATCTCCAGGCTCTACCTTCCTCTGCTTAACCTTCATCTTCAGGTGGTCTCTCCCAGTCTGTGGCAAAGAAGGTCACATCCCTGAGCGCCTGCACGCCTTTATAGATGGAGATGCCTACTGAGAAAAGGCAGGGCCTTTTGCCTGCAGTTCCAGCACCGCCCAGAGGGGGCACTGGTAGTCGGGAGAAACCCCCTGATCAAGGCATGCAGCAGACGCCCCGCAGTCAAATGCACACCTCCCCTGCAGCCAGCCACTGTGCCTGAAGCGCCTCATTCCGTCCTTAAAAGCCAGTGAAATAAGTGTTGTCATTCCTATTTTGCAAGCTAATGCCACACAGAATGTTAGTGCGCTGAGTCTGTCTTAACAAAATACCACGGACTGGGGCGGGAGGGGGAGGGGGGCTTAAACAATGGAAATTTATTTTCTCATGATTCTGGAGACTGAAGTCCAAGCTCAAGGTGCCATCAGAGTTGGCTTCCTCAGAGGCCACCCTCCTGCCGCCTCTTCACATCGTCTTCCCTCTGTCACTTGCATCCCTGGGGTCTCTGTGTCTCAGCCTCCTCTTCTGATAAGGACACCAGTCTCATTGGAGTAGGCACCACCCTACTGGCCTCATTTAAAGGCCCTCCTTCCAAGGGCATTATATAATAACTACAGGGTCTATCCATCAGGAAGAACTAACAATCATAAATATCTAGGCACCGAATATGGGAGCATCTAAATATTTAAAACAATTAATCACAAACAGAAACAATCTTATAAGTTAGAATGTGCTAATAGCAGAGGACTTTAATACTCCGCTTACAGTAATGGATAGATCAACCAGACAGAAAATCACTAAAGAAACAATGGGCTTGAAAGACACATTGGACCAGATGGATCTGACAGATATATTTGGAACTTTACATCCTGAGGCCAGGGAATTCACTTTCTTCTCAAGTGCGCATGGCACATTCTCCAAGATAGGTCACATACTGGGACATAAAGCAGCCTTCAATAAATATAAAAGAATTGAGATCATACCATGCACACTTTCAGATCATAATGCTTTGAAACTTGAAATCAATCACAGGAAGAAGTCTGGAAAACCTCCAAACACATGGAGGTTAAANAAAAGCCCTCCTTCCAAATACAGACACATTCTGAGGTGCTGGGGGTAAGGGCTTCAACATCTGAATTTGGGAGGACACGATTTCAGCCCGTAACCCATGCCTGGTAAACGGTGGGGCTGGGATTTGCACTGAGGGAGGCTGAGTCTAGGGGTGCTGGAATGTCCCCACTGCCGCTCATGACTGCACCTGTGAACCCAAGGGCTGTACAGCCCAGGGCAGCAGGGGGAGGGACCGTATCCAACGAAAAACGGTCAAGGTCTGTGAACTTCCTGTTGGCACACACCTGGGAACCAGCCAGCGGTACGTGAGAGTCTGAGGGGGGCAGGGGTTCATCAGGCCCTGCGTGGTTGTCAAAGAAGCCCGTGTTTACTTCTCTCGGCAGGGTCTTCCGGTTGCTTTCCCTTTGGCTCCCCGGAGACCAGTCATCATGAAGAAATTGAGGGAACACACATCTCCTTTTCCCCTCCCTCTTCTGTCAAACAGAGCAATGCTTCCTAAAGTGTGGAATTCAGACTATCGGTGGCAGTGTAGGATGGGGTTATTTATTTATAACTATTTTTTATTTTTTAAAGTTAGAATTTTTTAAAAAAATTTTAAAATATAATTTATTGTCAAGTTTGCTAATATAGTATATACAGTGTGCTCTTGGCTTCGGGAGTAGATTCCCATGATTCATTGCTTACATACAACACCCAGTGCTTGTCCCGACAAGTGCCCTTCTCAATGCCCATCACCCATTTCCCCCTCTTCCCTGTCCCCCATCAACCTTCAGTTTGTTCTCTGTAGTTAAGAGTCTCTTATGTTTTGCCTCCCTTTCTGTTTTTTCCCCTTCCCTTCCCCCATAGTCTTCTGTTAAGTTTCTCAAATTCCATATAGGAGTGAAAACATCTATCTGTCTTTCTCTGACTGACTTATTTCACTCAACATAATACCCTCCAGTTCCATCCACGTTGCTACAAATGGCAAGATTTCATTCTTTCTCATTGTCAAGTAGTATTCCATTGTGTACATAAGCTGCACCTTCTTTATCCATTCATCGGTTCATTCATCAGGACATTTGGGCTCTTTCCATAATTTGGCTATTGTTGATAGCGCTGCTGTAAACATTGGGGCCCATGTGCCCCTATGACTCAGCGCTCCTGTAACCTTTAGATAAATACCTAGTAGTGGAATTGCTGGGTCATAGGGTAATTCTATTTTTAATTTTTTGAGGAACCTCCATACTGTTTTCCAGAGTGTCTGCACCAGTTTGCATTCCCATCAACAGTGCCTGAGGGTAATGTGGGATGGATTTAGATGTTACACACATCAACTCATTTGAAAAGTGATGAATGTATTTGAATTTGTATTAAAAGCAAATAAGTGGTCCTTATGAATCCATACTTTCACTGATATTGCTTAAACTAGAAATGTCAGGAATGAGTCAATTGAAAGAAAAATGTCACGTGAATCGCATTAAGTAAAGAATCTGATGGAAATTAAGAAGGTTGTGTTTGAGTGATTGAAATTTGGGAAACACTTTTGGTCATGGGCAGAGATGTCACCTTAAGTTTTGACCTTATTCATCTGCACACGTGGCCCTAATTTGCCCCGAGGACTAAGCGCGTGTGCTTGTGTGTGTGTGTGCTCGTGTGTGTGTGTGTGTGTGTGTGTGTGTGTGTGTGTGTGTGGGTGGGGGCATTGGTTTCTCCTGCATCTGCTCCAGTCACAATCACCTTGGACCAGGCCAGGTAAAGAGGCAAGGGGGTTCCTGGGTGGTAACGAGAGGCTAGCTCTCATCTTCACAGCTTCTGGATTTTATTTCATCTCACTCCAGGGCTTTTGAAAAGCTTGACAACAGCCCTCGGCTGTATATATAAGCAAGTGTTTACCATTGTGTGGTCAAGATTTTTAGCCACTTGAAGTCTGGTGTTAAATGAAGCATATACAGCCTAATTCCGCACGGGGTATTCCCGGAGCTGGCATAGTTATGTGATGTTAATTAATACGAATTTTAGCAGTGCTTTTCCCTCCTTGAATTTTGAGCCCTTCTTTTCCACGTTTGGCTCTGTTCAGTGGCCGGCTACAGGTGCGGACACCTTCCATAGCCAGTCCCATGTTTCTGTCCCCGGCACCTGTGCAGGTGAGTTGGCTGCGTAGACGCTCGGTGGGCCTGTTTCTGTGGCTCCGAAATGTGGCCATTGTGTTGACTTTAACTCTGAAGTTCTGCGATTTCTGTGTCCCCCACCCCCAACCCAAGTACTGCTTTATTAATGTAAGGTTGCCCCCCAGTGTTCAAAAAGGTCATCTGCACGGGGAAAAGGTTTCCTTCTAGAACTTCACAAAGCCTGGCATAAATGCGTTGCCTTTGTCCATAAGCCCCTCCCTATGTGTGTGAATCACCTCACAGTCTTAATAAAATACAGATGTGTATTGAGTTGGTTGGGGGTGTGGCCTGCGAGTCTGCGTTTCTCACATGCTCCCAAAGTGACTCCAGTGCTGGGATTGGGGACCACACTCCAAGTAACAGGGCTTAGAGTGGTTTTCCCTGCATCTCATCAGTTAATAACCACAGCACAAGCCACGGACAATCTCCACAAAGGCTGAATGAATGAGAGGCATCCTTCCCATCTCCCTGCGTGTTCTGGCCCCTGCTTGCCTTCCAGCCTCTTCTAATCTCATTCTCCCCTTCACTCATTCCTCTCTATCTTCACTGGAACATTTACTTTCCCAAATACACCAAACTCTCACCGACCACAGTGCCTTTGCACACGCTATCCGTCTGTGCCTGGAGCGCTCCCACCTCTATTTTTCCCTTGGCTGCTTCGTTTTCATCCTTCAGTGAGGACGTGAAGTGAGTTCCTCTCTGCTCCTCTCTCCGGGACTCTGTGTTGTGGTGCAGTAGCTATCTTCGTGTGCCGTCTCTTCCTCTGTCACTTATGTACAGTCTGTTCCCTCCTCTAGACCAGAGCTACATGAGAGCCCACGCTGCCTTACGCAGAGTGGAGTCCTCAGTGCTCTTGCCTCCCAGCAGATGCTCAGTAAGTATTTGCTGGGCGCATGTAGGCAGGGAGCAAAGGGGGCATTCTTCAGTGTCCTGTTACATCTGGGAGCCACCTGTCTGGAGGGGCTGTGGTGGGCACGATACTTAGAAGAATCATAGGATGAGCAGTCAGGAAAGGAGATACTTTTCAGCCACACCTCATCTTCAGAGATGCCAAACGTGAAAGAAGTGTTTATTTTAGGACAGAAATAGGGGATACAGCAGGAATGCAGTGAGTCTAACATTTCTTAAACAGAGTTATGTCAAATGAGCTCACTGGATCACACAAAGGTACTGCGGGGCTTGGGGGACTTTTGCCAATGTGCCTTGCGAGTCTCTAAGGCGAGGGACAGGGGCTGTGGCAGGGACACTGTGATTCGCTTATCTAGAGGCCCCTCCTCGTCTCCTCCATCTCCTTTCTCAGCACAGTGCCTGAGTCTCACTACCACCCACTATCGAGTCTCAAAATGCCCAATATACGACTTCCCAGCATTCCGTGCAGCGAGGCCGTGGACCTGTTCCCTCGCCCCCAGTGGGACTTTAGGTCTCCTGAGGGCTTCTGGGATAGTTTTCTGATCAAAAGAGACACATAAAGAAACATTTCTTTCCTGTTTTTTTTTTTTTTTTCTTAAAGTGGTCGTGTGAAGACCCGATGCCTGGAGCCACGGCAGCCTTTTGTAAACACGAGGGGGGTCACCTCTGGGGACAAAAGCCACCGTACTGAGGATGGTGGAGTGGAGAGATGAAAAGAACCTGGGTCCCTGATGGCATCATCGAACTGCTGGATGGATTTCCTGCCACGCAGGACAGTATGTGCTCTCATCGTTTGAGTCACTTTAAGAAGGTGCGCTTCACTCATGGCAAAAATCGCCCTGACTTCTCAGAGCGGCTAAGCTGGTCTAAGTCCCCAAAAGCTGGAATTGGTTCCTGGCTCCACCATGGTTAAGTATGTGTCCTCTTGAAAGCTGTCTCCTCATGGAAATAATTATTCTTATTTCCTCCCCCTCGGGCTGTTACGGAGGCTGACTGACATGACAGGAGGCATAGAAAGTCTAAGGCATAGACACTGGCACCCTGTCAGCACATAAGAACAAATTGTTGTAATTACAGTTATTTTTTGGATCATGAGAGTGTATTTGTTGGAACACTCTACCATCTTCCAGGACCCCACGCTCTGCAGGAACCAAGCTGGGTGACGCTTACCTTGTCAAATTTTAATTTACGTAAAGGGAAACTGAGGCCGAGAGAGAGATGCTCTCTAGGCTCTTTTATTTTGGAAAATGTGCCCCATTCAGCTTCTTCCCATATCACACATTTCCACTCACACTAGAAACAACAGAAGGACACGGGTCTGGGTTGAAATTATGTGCTTTTATGGGAAACAAAAAAAAAACAAACAACCCAACAACAATAACAAAAGTCCTTCGATCTCGCCAAGTTCTCAACCAGTGATAATGAGGCAGTTTCAATGCTTGTGTCTGGCTGGGGACATTTCTAAAGGGGTAGGACAGTTGAAAGACACTGGCCAAAAAGAGAATTGCAGAGAGGGTTGATGTTTTAAATAAGAGTCCATTAGACCTCCTGGCGGCCCCTCATCCCATCGCCCTTTCAAGTTAGTGCCTTCTCCGTTTACAAAGATCCTTCCTGAACTTTGCTCAAATGCAATCTCTTCCAGAAAGCGTTCCTTGGTCTCCACCAACTGCATCTACCTTTTCAGGAGTGCTACAAACATACTCTCATGCCACCTCCCATCACTTTCCGCCTTACACCCATCACGTTTGAGTCCATGCCTGATGACACTCATTGTTAGTAGGCATGCCTGCCCCCCTCCCAGCTCAGATCCCATGTTGCTCATCTTGGTGTTCCCATCTCCCTTCCCTTATTCAGTGCTCTGTATACAGCAGGTGCTCAGCATCAGCAGGTGCTCAGTGAGGGTTTGTTGGGCTGAAGTCAGTTCTATATTTGCCACGTCACATCACCAGCCTCTTGACAGTCATAATGGTTATTCCCACTTCGTCTTTCCTCCGTGACCTCAGAGGGATCCAAATCAAGGCATCTCCGAGAAGGAACAGACCCACCAGACATCACCAACTTGGGGTCAAAGGTTTGGGGAAGGGAGGAGAGGAGAGAAGCTAGCGCTAAGCTCTTATCCCTGTTCGGGAAGGCAAAGGGGCAGGAAAGGCAGCCAATGGGGGAAATTCAGGTGATTGTGAGGAATGTTGGCCATTGCTTCATTTTGGAATTCCATGAGCAGCCATTCTTCCAAAGGTTTCCCCAATGAAACATGGCCAGCCCTGTAGTGGGAGCCGATGACTGGTGGGGGGCTGGTTTGGTTGCCCTTTTAGCCCAGGGACCAGCAGGGGTAGACCAGGAAGCTCTCTCTGGGATGTGGCCTGTCTGATGTTTAGAGGGGTATTAGAGGTTGTCTGTCTACTTGTACTGTTGGAGCGACGATGGGAACATTAGCCCTGTGGTGTGGAATTGTCAGGCACATCGATTGTAGTAAGGCTGAAGAATACAGGCTGCAGTAATGGGCCTCTCTTCCAAAGGGGGGAAGGGTCAGGGGGTGCAGGGAACAGCAGGGGTGAGAGGAGGGTCCCAAGAGGTACTGCAGCTCCAATTCTAACAGGTGCCCTGTTCTGGCTCCTGCTGCCAGCTCCCACGTCTTCCCTCGTCTCCACGTCAGGGCCAGGCAAAGGGGCCAGTCGGAAGTGGCGGAGGGAAGGGAAGTGCCTTTTCTTTTCCTACCATGAGACTTGGACAAGGGAGAGGTTAGGATCAAGGACAGAAGGAGGAGGACTGAGGAGCTGCAGAGAGGCCACAGCCCTATTCGCTCCTGGCTGCTGCTGCATCGAGTAGATCCGAGGCCCACACTGCCGCGTGCATCACCCCCGGAGAGCACCGGAGTCCTAACTGGGGGAGATGGAGAAAATTCTGCACGGGCTCTCCAAGGCGCTCAGTGACTTAGGGAGATCGCTGTGGCTCCTCCCATGGGAGGGCCCCTCTGGGGCCAATAAGGTGTGAAAACTCCATGGTCAGCATCCGCCCCGGAGATGGGCAGGAGCCGGGAAGCAGAGAGAAGAGAGACTTCTTCAGGCACCTCCTTTAAGAAAGAGAGCTGGACCTTGGAGGACTCAGGTTAGGACAGATGTTTCAGTATAAAAAGGATCCCCAGCAAAAGGATGGGAGTCCCTCACATCCCTTCCCAAACCCCAGAGCACTTAGAAAAGAGAAAGTAAGGAGCATAAAAATACCTCGATGACGTGGGCTTGCCTGACAGTACAGAAAAGCAAGTCTCATGGCAGGCAGTGTCTCCCATTACACAAGAGAGGATTATACCGAGCTTCAGTATAGAGATTTTACATATATCTTTATATAAATGCATATATATTTATAGAGCCTCTGCCTAGAACAGCCGGGCTTGCTTCTTCAGTTCATTCCTCTTCCAGAGGGCCAGCCGGTCAAACTCAGAGATGGTCATGCCGAAGACCTGGTAGAACTCCTCCTGGGACAGGTGGCGCTGAAATAAGGTGGGAGGGGACAGAGAGTGAATGCTTGAGGACGCGAGGTGGTGGCTAGGGGCAGGCAGCAGCGGACCCTGCGTGTATCCCCCGGGTGTGCTGTGCTTGGCACGGTGTCTGACCACAGGGGTGTGGGATGAGTAACTGTCAAATGGCAGACTGTGTGAATGAACTTTCGGGGAGAGGCCTCTGTAGCTGGTCTGGAGAGACCTCCCCTGTCCAAGACTCAGTGGGAATTCTGCTTCACCTAAGGGACTCTCCGTGCATGCTGGCTGACCCCGCCTGTCTGCATCCTGCTTCCTGCTCTCTGTGCCCCAGCGTGTGTATGGATGGATGCTATTCCTCCTTCCTTTGGGAGTAAAAGGGGGCATGTCCAAGATCTTAGGGTGTACTTCTTCTTACTAATATTTTTACAGATGATCTGGAAGGCTGTTCCTCAGGTCAATGGAAAAACGGCTGTTCCTATTTCTCCACCGACTGAATTGTCCTTTCACGTCTGTCTTACATGAAAAGAAATATGCCACATAATGAAACATTGTTCTGCATTCCTTGGCCGGCTTCCCCCCGCCTTTCTGCCTACCCTTCCTCTTGCCCTTCCAAGCAGCCTTGAAAGTCGATACATTGTCAAAAGCTTTCAGAGTTAGGAATACACGGCACCTGAAATGTGGCGACATGTTAACAATTCATGCATTTAGGTAAAGGGTAGAAGGATGTTCATTTTACTCTTCTTGCAACCTTTCTGGAGGCCTGAACTGTTTCAACGTAAAACGTAAAATTATGTTTGAAGAGAGAAATATATGGCATATACCCTGCCTGAAAACTTGCTGGAATCGCTCAGATGCCCAATTGGTCACAATGATGTTAGCTAACTGAATATTGAAGGAGATTCGTTGAGAATTCTGTATACAGATATTTTGGCCACATTTCCAGATTTTGAAGCGAAGGTAACTTTGACACTTCTGATAGTTATCATTGGTTGCTGGTGACTCTGAGCTGATGTTTCAATATGTAACGGTATTTAACAACACCAGCAATTCCTTGCATTGCGTTTCTGTTATGCTCAATAGTCCACAACTGCACGATCACCCCCATTTTTCTCACTTAATCCTTCCAACAAGTCTGAAAAACAATACGTATTTCTATCCAGCTGAAAGATGAGAAAACCAAAAGTCAAACAGTTAAAATGACTAACTTGGCTAAGAGGGAGGGAGGGAGGCGGGGTACGCAGCAGAGTGGAGAGCGAAGGCTAGGCTTTCTGATTCCAAACACAGTGAATTTTGGTTGCCCCCCTGGGCAATTCCATTAAATATTCATAAGTAATCCTGAGTATTTATGAAAAATTTCAAAAATACTCATAAGGGAGAAAATCACACAATGTCTACATCCATGCCCATGACACAGATTCAACAGTTATCAAGAGTTTGTCACATTTGCTTCGTCTATTTTGTTATTGTTGTTGTGGCTGAAGTACACCTTAGACATTTTGTCAGCCCATTCCTATATACTGCAGTGGGCATCTCTCCTAGAGATTTCAAAACATCGCGACACCTACTGGATATTTTCTTTCCTAAAAACCAGTTGACAGTAATTCCTCACAATTACCCAAAGCCTGTCCATAATAAAATGCTCCTGATTGTCTCAACCATAAGTCTTGTTACAGTTTGTCTGTTTGCACAAGGATGCCAACAGCATCCACAAATCACATGTGGCTGTTAGGTCCCTTCAGTCTCTGGGGGGCCAGACAGAACTTTCTGTTGTCTATGCTATCGACTTGGCTCTATTTGTCCTGCTCACACGCGAGTCAGTGCTGAGAAATCGTGGACGTGAGGGGTTCCTCTTCTCAGCTGCTTCTACCATAAAGACTAAGGGGAGCTGTAATTTAATCTCATGTTTTTGCTGTTGCTGTTGTTCTTGTTGGAGGATGATGGCTATGGTTGATTCTCTAGCTCATCTCTGCTGTGCCCCCAAATCTTTTTTATGAGTTTCCATGTGAAGGAATGGCAGTCTCAACTCGAGTACAGTGTCCACTGTAGAACACGCTGGAGGAGACTGAGGCTCTCCCCCTCACCCTCCATGAAAGGCCGGCTGCCACCCCCTTTCTTATTTTGCCAGTTCTCAGAGCACCTAATGCCAGCCCTGTCCCTCCACACGGGAATGACTGTGTGACCTTGGACAAGTTACGGCACCCCACTGAGCCTTCTTTCCTCCTCTAGAAAGTGGGAGCATCCTAGTGCCTACCTCCTGGATACACTGAGGGGAATGAGACAGCACAGGTCATGGACAGTGGCCCGCACATGGGAAGCACTCGACTGCTGGTCACCCTCCCTCCTGCAACCATCTCTTCTTGTGTCTGTCACATAGTGGGGGGAGGAGGGGTCTGGTGCTCATTTCATTTGATTTCATTTCCACCGCATCCTCTTCCCTGTGCTCATGTGACCCAGCCACACTCACCACCTGCTGTCCTCACCTGTGTTAGGGCCTCGGCAGTGGCTGTTCCCTTTGCAAAGATGCTCTTCCTCTTGTATACGTGTGGCTAACTAAGTGCTTCACCTATTTCAGATGTCACGTTTGCAGTGAGATTACCCTGACCACCCTATTGAACACTGCAACTTACCTCCCCCTCTAAGCCCCAGTTCTCTGCTCTCCTTTTACTTTTTCCCTCAGCCCTATCAGTTCCCCGTGTTCCAGATAATTTATTTACTATTTGTGTCATTTAGTGTCTGTCTCCTCATGTTGAGAATGCCAGCTCCACGGGGGCTGCGGTCCCTGTTTTGTTCACTGATAACCTGCGAGCATCGAGAACAGGACCTGGTCTACATGACAGACTTTCAATAAATATTTTTTGGGTGAATGACACTCTACACTCTGAGCTCCTTGAAGAGCTCTTCAGTCCCCTCCTTGAGCTGGTGGAGGGGATTCGGGCAGTGTGTGTAGCCCTGTGGTCTCCCCTCTGGCTCCGTGTTAGTTAGACATCCCTGGAAGCCTGAGCTCCTTCCCCAGATTGTGATTTAATCGGTCTAGGCTGGGTGTGGTATCGTTGTTTTTAAGGAGCTCCTCGGGTGGTTCTGATTCTTAGGGCAGGCTGCGCCTCCTTGGTCAGAGCTTCTGGGTATCTCAGAGGATGTGAGAGGGCAATTGGTCCTCCGGAATGAACCAGGTTCCCGAAACCTCATTCCTATCCCTTAACGCTGCTCTCCCGAGCTGCTGTGGGAGCTGTCCCCTTCAGCACCGGCAGCCACTGGCCGCTAAAGTCAAGGAGGCCCTTGTAAACGTGGGGATAATCACATTGCTGGGCTGCTAGCCCAGCACGCTGGAGTTGGAAGGACTCACAATACCTCCTGGCCTACTCACACATCCCTCCCTCTGTCCCAGCCTTTTATTCTGGGCAAATCCTCAGCAGTCAGTTGAAGGGTGGTAGATCTGCTCATCCCAAGGGTTGCTGAGCCTCCTTTCTTAGAAGCCTGCATTCAATTCCACAAACATTTTCCAGTACTTCCCCTAGCCCAGGCCCCGTGGTGGAGGACTGACTGCCTCTCTCAGGCAGAGGGAACAGATAGCTCGGAGTTCTGATACAACGGAGGTGGAGAGGTGCTTGATCTGCACTCTGGACACAGGGCTGGGGAAGGCTGGAGGAGGGGGGAGGGACACATCCTGGGGAGGTCGGGGGGTGGCTCTGGGACACAGTCATCACGACAGGAGGGCCCTGAGGAGGGAGAAGGCTGGCAAGATGGGAAGGGCATTCTGGGAGAGCGAGAGACAGGGAGAGGCACAGTGGAAAAGGGCCGAGTGTGCTCCTGGACCGGGGGCCCAGGGACTGGAACTCTAGGCCAAGGGCAGCAGACTGCTGGAAAGCCCGATGCCACATTCAGGCCTGGCTCTGTGCTTTATTTATGCTGTCTCACTGTTCATGATGCTCCCCCCCTCTCTCCACACATCAAACCTTCAAGGTCCATCTGCCCAGGTCACTGCCAGACTGTGCCACAGGCTCTGTATACAGCATCTCACTTACTTCAGCTGGCCCCTTAAGGATGCCCCACAATCGCCCCACTCCACAGAGGAGAAAACTGAGGTTTGGAGAGGCTGTCACTTGGCCAAGCTGTCTTGCCCAGGGATGGCAGGGCCAGGGCTGGACCCGGAGTCTGACGCTCTTACCTTCTACACAGGACTGACTCCCCCACTCTCTGCACCGGGAGCACCAGTTTTCTGTACCATTGTGCAGAAAACCAGGGCTGTGTTTCTCCTTAGCAACCAGTCGGCAGGGCCCTGAGAGCAGGGACCAAATCTAGCTCTTGTCTTAAGTCTACAGAAGCTTTGGGGGAGACGTGCTGAAGTTCTGCACCACAGATGCTCACCGGATTGGGAAGACGGCACAGAGCGTTTCGACCTGGGCTCAAGGAACCAGGCTGGCGTCTCCACCTTTTCAACAAGCTGTGTGACCTTAAAGCTTCCGCCTGCCCCCCCGAGCTGGGTTTTAATGAGGCAATTTCTGGACTCCCTTCAAACCCAAAGGCTCCTGCTGAGTTTTCTACACTTACCTCTAAACGCGTCCGGTCCACATCCTTGGGCAGTCGATTTCTTCCTCTTGTGGTCACGAGCAGCAGTTCATACGGGTAGATCTAAGGAGAAAGGACCGGGTGAGGGTGGGTTTCTAGGTCGGGTGAAGGTGGTAGACTTGTCCCTTCAACTGCATCTTGTGTCTGGGCTCCCTTCTCTGCCCCGGAAAGGGCCAGGGATTAAAGTCTGGAGGAAGGCCTGGGCCCGTTCTCCTTGGGGTTCCCTAGCAGCCTCAAGGCCCTTCTCCCCAAAGGCAAAACCTGAGGCCCCTAATACTGCTAGGAATAAGCTTGGAGGCGTTTGACATAAATGTGGCACAAGGCCTCCTAATTGTAAATGTCTAGTGTTTGGTGATGGGCAAGCCTCCAGAAAGTCTCCGAGGCCCACAGGGAATTGTCTGATTTCAGTGGTCAAGAGACATAGGGCAGGATTCGGGGAAAGTCAGCGGGGGAGGGACCGGATATGCCGGTCTTAAGAAGACCCTTGGGGTTATTGATTCGATGTTCCCTTCCCTGGAAAGAGGGTGTGGTCATCCTCATGCTGGTCCCCCATGGAGTGGCTCCCAGGGTCCCAGAGATCCCCCAGGGCTGACGCATCTCCTTTACCTTGTACTCTGTAGAGAGAGAAGAGACACACACTAAATGGAAATACATGGGTTTTGTTTTGCACCACTACATTGGCCTCTGTCTGAGAGACCCCCCCATCCTTGTTGAATTCAGCCCCAATTTAAGGCTGGTACAGGCCTAATGGATGGCCAGAGGTGGGGGCTGGGCTGGTCCAGAGATACGGTTTTAGACGAAAGGTGACTTTTGAGATCATTAGAACAGAAACAAGAAGAGATTGGGAAGCACGTGGCTAAGATGGCCCATCTTCCAGAGGGCTCCTCCTGGGTTTCGGGTTTCAGGGCAGGCTCATCCTCCTGCCTGAGCCCTCGTAGGAGCTGCTGGAGGATGGTGGGAGAGCACGAGACTCATGGAATGTTCGCTGGGAACAATGCGCATTTGGCTCCGAGTGCTTCTTTCCACCCAGGGCTGGCAGGCAAATCTCACTGAGCAGTACAGCACTCTGCAATGGCTCTGGGAACCCAGATGGGACAGATGGCCTGGAGATCACCCAAGGCCAGGGACCTGGGAGGAGGAGGGAAGAGGAGGAGAGGAGGGAGGGAGTGGGAAGGGAAAGGGAGTGTGGGAACTCGGGGTTTGGACAAAGCCCAGTGTGGGGCCAGAATCTGTAGCGATCACTTGCAGAAGGTCAAGCCACAGCTATGAGCAGTGCATCCAAAGCCGCTGTGGGTCCCAGGACGGGCTGGCACTCACCTCGCATGCCCCAGTTGACGGCGTTCATGCTGTCATAGTGGAAGAGGTCTGCGCTGGGCGTCTGCAGGGGAGACAGGGCCAGGGCTGGCCTAGCGAGCTCGCTGCTGCTGCCTCCCTGCAGCCATTACCCACCTCGAGAAAATGGCCTCAAAGAAGCCTCGGTCTCAAGTCACAGCGACCTACCTTCCTGACACATCCGTGGTGCCTGGGCGCGGCACATAGTAGGCACTCTATAACTCTTCATTTCTTGGTGAACAACATTTACTGCTTTCCTTCACTGCTCAAATACCACTTTTCCTAAGAGATCTGCAAGTTGCCACCCTCCCTCCCAAGCTCCCAATTCCCTTTATCCTGCTCAATGTTTCCCTCCCCACCCCCCATCCGTAGCACTTACTACCTTCTACAGTCTATAGAAATTGACTTGCATCCTATTTACTATTTGCTTTTTGTTTCCCTCTACAAGAACGTAAGCTCCAACAAGCAGGGGGCACTGATGTATTCCAAGCACCCACAGTAGCACCCAGTGTATATAAAAAGCTTTCGATAAATATCTGTTATGTGACCAAACGTCTAGGCTCCGAGCGTGTGGAGTTAATGCCGGAATTGTTAACATCTTGGGGGCCAAGTCTCAGCACGGCCTCTTACCCTGTGCAGCCCGTTTCTTCGGTAGGCAGGCAGGGAGGCAGATTTGGAGATGAGGGGGTCTGAAAAGAAACAGCCAATGACCAGGAGCCCCAAGCCAGGGATCCCTCTCCTTGAGGCCATCTGGCTGCTAATGGCCAATATTGCCCCCAACCCCGGGGGGAGGGGAAGGGCCACAGGCCGCCAGCTCCTCCCCCTGGCAGCTGACCTACTCAGCGAAGTCTCCCTCTGGCAGACTTGCAGGCCCCCCGGAAGCCTATGTGCCCAGTCTTCTGGCCTCACTCTGCACACACCCACCCTCCCGTGATGAACCTGTGTCCCGGCCACAGGCTGCTCTGGACACGGGCCCCAAACTTGGAGTCGGGCCCAGAGCCCAGACAGCCAGACTCCCGTATGGGTGGAAGACATGCACGTTCTTTCTTCCTCTATGGGAGCTACTGGGTGTGCCAACTCCGGTTCCAGAACCGGAAACTGAGGCCTGCATCTGACAAACACAGTGGGTTGGACTATGTGGGTTCAGGACGGTGTTGGGACGCCACAGCTACAGGGGACCCGCATCCGGCTCTGGCTCTCACAGGACACGACAGGCCGAAGGGGGGGCAGGCAGAACGTACCGCTGTCGGCCAGGTAGTGGGACCGAGGGGCTGTGAGACAGAAAAGCCAGAAATCAGCGTTCGTGAGGACAGACAGACACGGCTCCCATCCCTGGGCTACCCTGGCAGGCGGGGAGGAGGGGCTTCCTTTGCCACCTCCTTCCCGCCCGTCCGTTTTCAGTCGCTGCACCTGCACTGCATGCCCCCTCCCCCGCCCAGCACCAGGGGCAAAGCAGGTGCTCTGTGATATCTGCTGCACAGATGCATTGAACAGAACTGCATTTTGAGCAGCTTTGGCGGACAGCGTGGAACCCAGAGCCAGAGGCTGAAAACAGTGCCCCTCGGTGGTCAAACAGGGAAACAGGCACATCAATTTATCCAGGCTCGGCCACTAGCGGATACCTAACTTCTACAAGGTACTTAATCGTTATTTGGTTTTCTCATCATAAGATGGGGAGGGAGAAGGGGTAGTGTCTCCTGTATGGGGGTGAAGAATACTGTGAAGAATATAGGATATACGATAATACTGTAAGGTATTAGCACAGTGCCCGGTGACATACAAACACTCAGTAAAACTGGCTTCATCATCTTCATCACTACTGCCATCTCAAGCTTGCCTAAAATTGAGGCGCAGTATGGAAAAGAGGGAGAGCTTATGGCCTTGGAGTCTCATTCTGACTTGAGCTCGATCCTGGCTCTGTCACTTCCAGGCTTACTGGCCTTGAGCAAGTAGTAAGCTCAGGTCTCTCCTCTATAAAGTGGGTGATAATAATCCCTCCTACATTCCCAGTGTTTGTGAGGACCAAGAGTGATAATGTATTTACAAATGCCTGGTGTAGAGGATTATCCATTAAATGTTGAGATGAGGTAGGATTTCCTGGCAAGACTGACCCCCACGGGGGTAAGAAAGGGAGGGAAGCATGTGTGTGTCCGGAAACAGGGAGGAGCTTACAATGAGAGGATCTCTGGGCAAAGTGCTTGCTCCATGCTTCTTGTTTACTTCCTGTGATGGGAGGCTTACTACCTCAAGAGGCAGTCCCTTATATCTTTGAGCCATTCAGGCTATTAGAAGACATTTTTCTTTGTACTGAATCTGACTGAAAGTCATAGCTTCAGACACCCCAAAGAAACAAGTGCCTGCTTAGGACAGAGGATGGTCTTACTCAGTGCCCCATACAGCACCTCACCAAATCTGTATTCTAGACCCAGGCGAGGCCATGCGGAGTTCATATTCATTCAGGGAGCTGGAAGGAAGTGACCCCACCCACACAGACTTCCGGGGTGGTGCTTACAGCCATTGAGGGACATGTCATAGCCAGCTGTGTGCAGAGCCTCCCGGCTGCTGGTGGAGCTCCGGGGTGGGGTCCAGGGATCTGCGTAGGAGCTGGAGCGGGCCTTCATCTCCTCCTTCAGAATCAGCCGGCCAATTCCACTCTGAAGCTGGGAGTTGGGGAGGAGCGAGAGAACACTGAGCCAGAGGAGGCTTGGGGGGCAGGTGACTAGATTCTGGTGAATCTGTCATTGTTGCCTTCCCAGTGTCCCTCCTCACAACCCCATAGCTTCATTTGGGACTTTGTCTCTCTTCCACAAGTAGTCCTGTGGTCCAGGGACGGGGAGGGGGCTCCGGTGGAGGGCACCGGAAGTAGGCCTGGCCAACGGCACGTGGGCAGATGGCTCTAGTTGGGCCATCGAGGACCTTCCTTGGGACTTTTGTCACTGGCACCCATCTTTTTTAAAAAAAATTTTTATAGAGGTGATATTCACATAACATATAATTAGCCACTTGAAAGTGAACGCTTTGGTGGCGTTTAGTGCATCCACCACATTCATTTAGTTCTGAACATTGTTTATCACGCCCTCAAAAGGCCGTATACCCAGTAAGCAGCCATTCCCTGCTTACCTCTCCTCCTGGGCCCTGGCATTCGCGAATCTGTGCTCTGTCCCTGTGGATTGACCTGTCCTCCTAGACATTTCCTAGGCCTGCGTAACACCCCACTGTATGGGTACGTGCATCTCGCTTATCCATTCGGGCAGTGACGGTCACCTGGGCTGCCTCCACCTTTTGGCTATTGTGCAAAGTGCGGCTATGAAGACGCAGACACATGCCCGTGTTCGAGTTCCAATCTTCCGTTCTTCTGGGTAAATTACCCAGGAGCGGAATTGCCAGGTTTCCCCAGGTGGCTGCACCACTTTCCATGCCCACCAGGGGTGCGTGAAGGTCAGTGGCACCCGCTTGCCACTACACGAGATAAGCTGTCTGAGCACAAGGGCAGCGCAGAGCCGGGCGGGCGCAAGAGAAGAGAGAGACGGCTTTCCCAGGGCGATGTATTGAGCAGCTGGATCTGGTCATGCCTGAAACTTCCCCTACCGTTTGACGTTTTTGGTTACGCGAGGCTGTGTGTTTCTTTGTTCTATCATAAGTGGGTCTAAATTTGGTGTCGGTCCCTGTCAAGTGAAAAAAACCCTCAGTAACATACGCGTGGGCATCTCACCCGCTAAGCCGCCCGCTTACCTTATGCATGCTGCGGTCAAAATCGTCTTCCTCTCCTCCAGACGAGAACCTTCTGGCTCGGGGCACTGCTGAAAAACAGCTAGGGTCAGCTCCTGAGCGAGGCCCCCACTCAGCCTGCCCCGGGTGGAGGGCACAGAGGGACGCAGAGCCTCGATAGGCGGGGGTTTCCTTTCAGTCCGCCACTTTCCAGCTGAGTGACCCCGATCGAGTATGCTTTGGTGGATTGCCCCTCCACTGTGGGCCTCCTGTATGGGAAGGCCCAGTGGCCCTTCCCGTTTTGGGCACAAAGGGCAGGTGAAGCCGAACGCCAGAACTTCCGCAGCCACTGAGCCTCAGTGTTGGGACTTTTCCTGCTGCTGGTGGGAGACAGAGCCCTCTTTCTGCCAAGGGTAGGCCTGGGCAAGCCTAGACCCGCTGGAGCTCATCCTACCATATGATGAGCCTGAGAACAGAGCCACCCCGGGGATGGGGCCGGCCCCGATGACGGCCATTCACCTCTGGGGCCAGCTGTGCCTCAAAACCTTTCACTCTTGTGACCCAGAAAATCTCTGTTTTGGCTTAAGCCATTTGGGAGTTATTTTTTTCTCTTTTGGGGTTTATTCTTTTGTGATCGCGATGGTCTACGATTCCCTTCTTCCCCTCATGCCTCCCCAAACACATATCTCTCGAAGATTGTTGTCTGTTTTAGGTTGTAGTGGCTTGTGTCTTATCTCCTTTCCCAAATGGAAACTTTTCTGAGGGCAAGGGAGAGCCCATCTCCGGGCTCCTGTGAGGCTTTGCTCAGAATGGACGTTCAGTCAGTGAAAGTATGCACTGGATCGAAAAGGAGCTTGATGAAAATGCATCCCCATGCTTGACGGGTGGGGATCCATCTCCCCAGCTGGAGATGCCTGACTGGGTGGGACAGCGCGTTGAAGACCAGAGAGACCCCCTGGGTACCCCTGAGGTACCTAGGAGGGTCTTCCCTCTCTCACAAACTCCCTTTTCTATCTTCCAAACCATTTTCCACCCCACAGCCAAGGTGGTCTCTTAAACGCACACGTCTGATCTTGTCACTTTCAGTGGCGTCTTACTGTTTCGGATAAAGACCCAAATCCTTACCTCAATGCACAAGGCCCCGTGGGATGTGGTCCCTCACCCCGCACCTGCTTCCCTCCCTCTCTGGCTGGACAGCATGGCCCCTGCTATTAGCTCTTCTACCTCCTGTGTATCACCTCCTGTACCTCACCTCCCTCTCCAGCCGGGACCTATGTCTCCTCCATACCGGTCTATTTTGCTCCCCACTGACTCACTAGAGCCCAAGGCTAGCCCCTCAGCATATGATGCTGAATGAATAAATGAACAATCGTGTGAAGAAGTGGGCAACCGTCCTAGCGCCCCTGTGTCCCCGGCACAGGTGACAAGGCTCTGGTCCAGGCTCCTCTGTGGGGCACGTTACCTTTGGGGGACCCATGGTAGGTCCAGTACTCAGACTCTGTAGCATAGTAGGGGTCTGGTGAGTAGGCTGGACTATACTTGGAGGCCTGGCTGATGTCTTCACTTGTTTTGCTTTTGGTTGCTGTTGACAGATCGCCTGCAAAGGACCCAAGGAGAGAGCTTCAGGGAGGCTGAGCATCCTAGAAGAGTGTACGATATACTCTCTTCCTGCCTCGGCCAGGCTCCAGCCCAGCAGAATGAGGACACTTTGAGGCCAGGGTCTGGGACATGGAGCATCTGGGCTGGACGAGGCCTCAGGCCAAGCCCTTCATGTTACATTTGGGAATGTGAACACCAAGAAGGGCAAGGGGCTTACTGAAGACCACACAGCAAGTAGACCAGACGTCTGCTCAGAGGTCTTGCTACCGTGTTCCGTGGACTCCCAGGGCTGCTTCCAAGAGAACATGAAGCTGTGACTCTTCCACGTAAGATTAAACAGGTCCCAGTTGATCCCACACCCTTACCTTCCCCAGCCTCTAGAAGCCTGCCTTGTTTTGTATTTGAGCCATACATAGGGTGAGAATCGCCCACCAGGGCCACATGCTGCATATCAACTTTCCCCTGCTACTGAAATGCCAAATCTTGCTTGGGGAGACCATATGGCCCAGAGAAATGACCACTGGACAGGGATCAGTGATGCTGGGTTCTGGCCCCAGCTCTGCCACTTAACTTAGCTGTGACACTGGGCACCTCTTGCCCCTCTCTGCCTCAGTTTCCTTATCTGTAAGTATCAGAATTCGTCTGCTGGGTCAGGTGCCCTCCAGCTTCAAGCTTTCCCAACATGGACCATCAAGCCTACCGCAGCCACAGAACCTTCCAGGTCCCATAATCATCTCTGCGGTAGAAGCGATAGGGACCATCCCACACGCTGTGCTGCCAGAGCAGCAGAGCATCCTGAGATCAGCCCTTTGTCAGCTCCAGTCTGCGCCTCCACCCCCAGCAGCACTTGCTTCCAAAGCTTGCAGATTCTCTTGAACTTGGGTCCTGGGCAGTCCCTCCAATCTCCACTGATGTCATTCAGCCTTTTCATGTCCCTCCTATCCATGCAAACTACCTCCACCCAAACTCCTCCTGCATCTGCCCTGGTGCTGCCCCTTAGAACCTGCCTGGAACATCACACACAGTCCCGAGGCGTTTGAGACCTGGGGGCCTTTTCTGGACAAACTGGCTTTGTCAGGGTTGGTATGTTTCTGTGGCCACTCAGGATGCATGGCCTGTCCTCCACAGCCACACATAGACGTGCACGTGCTCACAGATTCACTTAGACCCCAGGGCAACCCCCTCCGAAATGAGGACATTTGTCTAAATTGTCAGGCCTTGGCCCAGAGCCGTGATTTGTATTTGTGTTGCCCTCCACGGCACCCCTTCAATTCTGTACTCCCCTCTGCCGTCCATGTAGCCTGCAGGCATGCGAGAGCCACGCAGGGTAGCAGCTGCCCCCTGCATCCTCAGTGCAAAGGGCGTGCTTTATCGGCCGAGGCTCAGGAAGTGTGTTTGCAAGAAGGAGCAGGAGGTATTGGGGACGCCTGACTTAATGGTTCTCATACGGAGTGCGGGAAGGAATCATGAATGAAGCTGGTTATGGTGTGGATTCCTAGGTCACACTCTCAGTATTTCTAATAAGAGAGCCCAGGACAGGGGAGGGGCCAGGGCATCTGCTTTTTAAGTAAGTCTCTCAGGTACAGGTGGTCCATAGACCATTCTCCAGGAACAATGAATGAATGCATGAACGAACGAAGGCGTCCTCATCGAAGCCCTGTTCGTTTCTCATCCACTCCCCCTACCCAACCCTCCGTTTACTCTTAACACACAGTTACTGACAGTAGCTCTGAGCAGTGGTTCCCAAGCTGGGCTGGGTGGTGGAATCACGCGGAGAAACGGTTACACACACAGAACTGCAATTCAGTAAGGTGGGGGTGGGGCCCAGGAATCTGTACGCATCCCACAGGAATCTGTACGCATCCCACGGGACTCTGATGACGTCAAAGCTTGAGTATCCATGCCTTGGGGTGCTCCCAGGGGTACCCGCATTTGAGAAGGGTTTCTCTGCCCATGGAATTTAGGACACCAGACAGCAGGGAAGGGGGTGGGTCTGGAAAGGAGGTGGGAAAGCGTTTAGGGAACACAAGGGCTTCCTTGCTCTTTTAAAAAGACACCAAACTCCCCCCAGTATCACCTCAGGTGATTGGGGGCTCGCTAACAAGGAAGACAGAACGGCAGCCTTGCGGGCGTCCACCCAGGTAGCCCCTGCAGCCCAAGTGCACGGATGGTGAACGGCCCCGCCCCTTGCCTGGCCACGCCCTCTCCGTACCTTGCCTTTTGTAGATGGGGGGTTTCCGGTAGATGTTACTTTCTCCAGCTGCCAGGCAGACCGGGAAGGGGCCATGGGGAGAGGAGAGAGAAAGAGAGAGAGAGAGAAAGGAGGAAAGGAGACAGCGGTTGGTCAGCTGATCTCAGAAAGACAGTGAGCGTCTTTTCCCAAGGGTGCACATCTTTCAAAACACGATTTCCAACCTCAACCTGGGAGGTGCTAAGAAAGGTGAGGGGAGAGGAATGGATGGATTCTAATGGTGCTCAGGGGGGGCTCGGGCTTGAATGGTGGGCATGCGGGCACGAGGCGGTGCGTGCTCAGCAGGACCCCATGCAGGAAGGTGCCCCTGCCTCCACCCTGCGGCCACGCCTCATTCCACGCAGAAGGTCCCAGAGCACCGCAGCCCGCCGTTCAGCGTGATCGCCCTCCCACCCCCCCCCAGAACAGACAGGATGGGACCTTTCTGGGGCAGTCGAGAAAGGTATAGATGAAACAGCAGGATGTGCTCCTGGGGGAAAGCGAGTGGGGAGTAAAAACCTGAGCTCAAGAGTTGGGAGACTGGGTTGAGGCCCGGCTCTGCTGAACTCTGGGCAGGACCCTAAGTCAGACATGCAAGGTTACCTAGCCGGTACCTTCCTCTCCTGTAACTCCCCGTCCTGCTCACCTCTTCCAGGCACGCTGGCTTGCTGCTGGTTTGGTGTTTCAGGGCCTTGGCACTTGATGTGCCCTCTGCCCGAGACCTTTTCCCTGAGATCTCCAATGGCTGGCTCTTTCTCCTACCCCACCGCCCCCCCTCCTCCAAGAAGCTCTCCTTAACCACCCTACCTAGCCCCGCTTCCCCTACCCCAGTTACTCTATCACTGTGCCCTGTTTATTATGTTTATTGCACCTACCATCTACCTGGAATTACCCTTTTACTTATTTGTTGACTCATGTATTAAATTTCTCTCCACGTATAAACACCATGAAGGCAGGATCTGGGCTGGTTTGAGCACATCTGCGACCTCAGGGCCCAGAACAGTGCCTGGCTGTCTAGAGGGACTGACAGAGGCTCAGGAAAGCTAAGTAACTGGCCCAAGCTCACAGGCTTCTGAGTGGTGGAATCGGGATTCAATCCCAAGAGTTGCAATGCTGAAGCCTAGGACTTCCAGCATGGTTACTGCCGGGGCGCGGCCCTCAGACATTCGAGGCACTTTTCTGGCTGCTTCCTGGGGGTCTGGATCGAGGCTGGCTCTGTCAAGTGGGAGGGCCCACGCCCCTGGGCGCATTGGGACTGCAGAGTGGGTTACTACGGGTAACTGGTTAGGGAGGGTCCCCAGGAACTGGCTTCTGTTTGCCGCCAGTGCAGGGCGCCCGGCGACCCCACGGAGCATGCACCCATGCTGGCAGTTCCGGGCTGGCAGCCTACCTGGGATGTGAAAGTGCTTGGGAGCCTGGTAAGAGGTCGGAGTGGAAGACCTCACATCTAACTGGCTATGGTATGGAGAGCTCCGGCCACTCTCGGGCCCTGGAGCACGCAGGCAGTGGTCCCCAGAGAGAACAGAGGCACAGAGAAAACAGGCATTAACGCGGTGGCATTAAGGCAGCAGTGACGTGATGACAGCAGGGATGGGAGGGAGGGGCTGTGCTCTCATGCACCGTGTCCGCAGAAACAGGCTTGACCCAGTTTTCTTGCCTCACCTCAAAGTCAGATTTCGTGGGTTGTAAGAATCACCTACACTGAGCGTCAGGAAGGTGTCTTTGCACCTCTTAGCTCCCCGCCCCCAACCCTCTTGATTGCTTCTGTCCTCCATCCAGGTGTCTGCTGCACCCCTAACCTCAAGTGGCCGTGGGTGGCCTGACTGGATGGGGTAAGGCTGGGCCTGTTTCGGGTCCTCTGGTTCTACCCTCTGGATGGGGCAGGCCAAGGCCAAGGCCAAAGGAGTGTTAACCCAGCCAGCGCTGCCAGGCTGCCTGCCACTCTTCTCTCCTGGCAGCTTGTCACCCGCCTTCCTGCTGCTTCTGAGCCCCATCTCTCCCCCTGCTAGGGGCATCTCTGTAAGGCCCAGCTGGTCACCCGGGTGGTCACAGGCCCCCAGAGGGCCGTGCTGTGATGGAGATCCCGAGGGGGAAGCCTTGTGCCGTCTCTACAGCTGGCGACAGAGCTGGCTGCTGCGCTGCCCCCTGGCTCTTCTTGTCCCTTTTGGGGGCTTCCCCCCTCCTTACCAGAGCGGTAGTAGTGGTGAGGCGAGCGGGAAAAGGTGGGGGACATGCCCTGGCGGCTGTAGGTGGGGGAGTCGATGTATCCGGGGCTGGAGGCCCTTCTCTGTCGGAGGTCCAGGCTCTCGTAGATGTCCTGGGGGAGGAAGTGAGCCATGAGCAAGGCTGGCGATGTGACAGGCCCGTGGCTCCAGGGTCTGGCAGGCAGGTGGGGGAGGGACATAGAATCCAGGACTCGAGGGGGCTGAGGATCCAAAATTCATGGTGCTGCCCTTCTGAATACCCAGGCCCCCTCCCTGGATTACACGCAGAGCCCAAGGAAAGCTGTAGACAATTATTTGGTGCCTTCACCCATCACTCAGTCCCTTGAATAGAACCCGTAGGTCAGGTGCCTGGAATCCTGGCCAAGGATCAGAGGAACATCAGGGAGGCGACACTGATGAAAGGGTCACACTCTACTGTTTACACCGCAGCCACCTCCTCCAGGTCATGCTCCTAAGTCTCCCGTCTGTACCCTGGTTGGGGAGCACCCTAGGGGGCTGGGGAGAGGGGAAGCCAGCGGTCTGCTTGGTCAGCCTAAAGGGACACAATTATAAAAAAGGTCTTCCTGAACCGGCCCAATTACCTGGGAGTAGGGAGATAGTGTTCCCAGCGACTTAGAAGCGAAGAGTTTGAAGGCCATCGTAGAAGGAGCAAAGGAAAGAGAGGAGGGAGAGAGGAAGACGGTTAAGTAGCTCAGTGGAGAGTGCACAGCTGCTCCTGGGCCCCCCTCCCCAGACGGCAGGTGCGCTTAACATGCTGGGATACCAGCAGTGCCCACAGGTAGCAGGAAACCCTGGGATGGTGCCCTCCTCCTCCCAACAGGAAACCAAGGCCCAGACAGGGCACGGGGGTGGGGGTGGGGGGGGCTCCAGGCCTCTCAGGTACAACGTGGCAGGGCCTTTACTTGGACCCAGGCTTCTCTGCCACTAGCTCAGAGTCATTTCCTGACCCTTCCTTGTCCCTCTACCAGTTCACGACCCCTCTGTGGTTCACGACGACAGTGTGCAGGGCGGGGCGACCCAAACGTAAGGCCAATGAAGGCCAGGCTGCCGCCATCACCGTGGGAGTTGGGCGGCGGGGGTGTGTGTGTGTGTGGCGGGCTGGCGATGGGGCATCCCGGCTGCAGAGGGTGCAGCCCGCTCAGCCCCGGGGACACCTGCCCAGTGTTAACACAGCTCCTTAAGTTCCCGAGATGAGCCGGAAAGGCAGGTCGTTACTGCAGTCTCTCGATGTGTAAATATTGGCAACTGCCTTACGTGTTTAAAAGATTCTTTGGGAGAGAAACAAAACAAGTCTGGGAGTTGGCTCTGGCCTGTGGGGCCCATTTCTGGCTCCAGGAACATCAGCGTCTATCTGACACGTGGTCCCCTGTTCCCGGCCCATGTTAGAGGCCAGAGCCCGGAGAGTCTCAGCACTGGGCTGTCCAACCGAAGAAGCCTTATCCCTTTAGAGAGGAAGGGAACAGTGCTGGGCTGGGGTCAAGAACCTGGGCCAGGGCTCCTTTGCCTTTAAGCCATCTCAGCCCAGCGGCCTGGGGTGGGGCTAGAAGCTGCCTGCGATATAGACTGCCAGGAGCTTCGGGGCAACAGCCGCCCTGCCTTCTCCAGAGAACACCTACTCCTGTCCAGCCACCGTTTAATTATTTCAAAACCCCTCTAATGCTGAGTTTCTAAAAAAAATGACTCTTGCTCTGAGCATAGGGACTTAAGGTCAGGTGCAAAAACCAGAGAACCAACCTACCAGGGATTATAAATCTAAGGCCACTGAGCCTGTCAGGGGGTGACAGCCATGGGCTGTGTATAAAATTACTCCACTGGAAGAAAAACAACAGCTCAAGTGGAAAGTGGCCACAGGTTCTTGGCTTCAATGCTGGGGTTCTCAGGGGGCGGTGGAGACTGGGGAGAACTGAGGAGCCCATGTCCTGTCTATAAGAGGCATTGCTCCCCCCTCTCCAGATGGTGGAAATGCTGGTGTACTGTCACCTGCTCTGATTTTTCAAGAAAAGTCAGATTTCTGGATGACATTGCTTGATTCTGAAATGTTGACTATAGCTTCCAGTTTATAAGAGTCCAGGGGCCAACTCTGTGGAGGCCGAAGTGTCTGCCTGTGATGGAGTGGCCGGGGACCCTGTGGGCCTCCTCTCTTTCGACAGCCCCCCCCTCCGCCGAGAGAGGGGCGAGACGCCATACCTCTCCATAGCCACATCTCTCCAGCATCTCGTCGGACATGTATCTGGAATGAGGCTCGTAGGAAATGAGGTCAGGGCGTTGTACCTCGTAGATGGACTTAACCTTGGGGAGAGCTGCCAGGTCTTTGTAATTAAGGATCTCATTATCCACTTTAGCCTGGGCAAGAGGAAAGATATAGGAAAGAGGCAGAGAGGTAAGAGGGAAGAGAGAGGGGAAACAAAAACCAGGCACAGGGGGAACAAGCTCTACAGTTTCCATTAAAAACAAAGTAATAGGATGGAGGAGGAGGAGAATGTTAGAATCAAGCAGGTGTTAGAGGCCATCCATTCCTAACACTGAGTGAGCACATTTTATGTGTGAGGCCCCATGCTTTGCAGGAATTATCTCCTCTAAGGGTCCCAAGGCCTCTGTGCAGTCAGTGTCAATGCTATGACTATTTTCCAGATGAGGAAACTGAGGCTCGAAAGGTTCTGCACTTTGCACTGTTTAGCCAGTAGGTTTGGATCCAGTCTGAACCCCACAGCCTGGGTGGGGACTGCCTTTCGACCCCCCCCCCCTTCCCAGGAAGGACATCCTCACTCATGGCTCCTTGAAGATGATGGAGATGATGAAGACAGATTTAATCCCAGAAAGTGAAACCCTAGCTGACATTTGGTGAGCACTCATGACAAGCCAGACTGTCCTAAGTCCCCTGTAGAGATTTACTCCCTTAACTCCTACAACTCACCATGCTCCTAGTAGGCACTAATATCATCCTCAGTTTTTGAATGGGGAAACAGGCACAGAGAAGTCAATGAACTTGCCCAAGGTTATACAACCAATACGTGGCAAAATAGGAATTCCAACCCCGCCAGTCTAGCCTGGAAACTTGCCTTGTCCATCAGCCTCTGCTAGCTTGGCAGGGTGGGAGCTCACTGTCTTACAGTTGGAAGACAGGTGCACTCAGAAAACCGGCCCTGTGTGAACTGAGCTGAGCCTCCAACTACTATCTGACATTGGCTGAGTTCAGCCTTCTAGAACTGCATGGATTAAGAGACAGCTTCCCCTTGCGTGGGGCAGAGCACCTCTCATGGCTTTTGAAGCTGTGTCCTCTCCGTGTCTGCCTCCTCCAGCTGTTCCTCTGTGATGGGCTTCTGCTGTGGTCAACAAGGATCTGTCGCACCATAACCACTGTGGTTTGCGCGGTCCTGACGTGAGATACATTGTGAGGCCGCTAGACAGAGACTCTAAGGAAACTGTACTGTCCTCATAACATTCTTCCAGGGCCTCTGGGCCCCCGGCGAGCCTCAAGCCAAAACTACTGTAGACAGGGCAACTTTCATGAAGACCTTATAAGTACTGCTGTTTGAAACACGTTCCAAGGTCCTTCCGCCATTCTGTCCTGGGCCCAGCCCCCCACTGTTTGAGCACTTTGCTGCTCATTCTCTATTGCTTCTAGAGCCACTGTCCACTCCTCCTTGCCCTGATTTGGGCTCTGAGGCTCCGTGCGCTACATCGAAGGCTCCATGGATTTCAGTTGGGTTGGGTCAATGGGGGGCACCTGCAGACTGGGGGGTGATGGAGAGAGAGGCCATGTGCCTGTGCCCCCTTGGCACTGCCCTTGCACCACTGGCTGTGGTAGGATGGCTCCTGTCCAGGGCTGCCTTTCACACTTTCAGCTTCTGCCAGACCTTCTCTTCAGGCTTGGGGTGGCAACAGCTCCTGCTGCCGTAGACCCTGGATGCCATACCTTATGCCTTGTGGGTCCTCTAACCCTGCCTATACCTCTGTGAATGGTCCCTTCCATTCGCCTTCCTCAGTGAAACCCTTAGAAGAGTGCCATCTCATGTCTGCCTGGGTCAGGCACCATGTCTGTATCAATTCGAGGGTGTCTGGGTCAAGGGAACCTTACTAGGTGAGTCCACTTGCTGAAGCAACTGGTGCCTTCGTTGTGGGATGTTAGGACTTGACCTTGAGAGCTCTTGGCATCTTGCAAGCTTGTCTTGACCCATCAATATTCTTCTCAGTGCTTTAGTCCAAACCTCAGAAATACTAAATTTATATTTCTTCCTCTAGCCACCGTGTTTATAAGGTTATAAATGACCCTTAGGTTTAGAGGCTCAGTGATTGAACAGAGGCATCCCAACATAATTAGCCAGGAAGGAAGGAAGAGAACATGTGGGGCTGGTGGAAGACAAACCTCTTGAAGATGATTCTAGCAGTCAGTGGCGGAGGGTGGGGGGAGTGGTGGTGGTGGAGCAAAGCTGGAACGATCCTGCCCCCTCCAGGCTCACTGAGAATTCTATTTTAATACCAAAGCTCAGTATTTATGAAAATTAAGCCAACACTCTATCCTTCTGTTATCTCATGTCCCCAAAGTGACTGGATGGTCTCTTCCCTGAATTTGGAAGCCATGTTTGGAAGGGTCTGATTGAAAACACGGGCCCCATGACGTGCAGTCATTCCCCAGAGCAGCCGAAGGTGAGGCATTCTAAAAAGTGAGGAAGGAGAGTACAGAAAGGGACCAACGTGCCTATGTGAGCCTGCGCAGGTAACTGATCTCAGTGGGCAAGCCCCCGGCCGGGTGGCACAATGACAGCTGTCCCCAGCTGCTCTTGTTCTTTTGTATGAAGCTGCTTCTCAGAGGCGCAACACTGCGCTCTTTCTCCAGGACTCCAGGGTGAACACCGTCAGGGCTAGTTTGCTTCACGAAGGTTAGCAAGGCTCCTCAGAAGCAGGGAAGACCAGCCAGGGATTAAAGGCATTAGAGCACTGCTCTGTGTATGTCCATCCCAAGTCTGTATATCCTGGTAACTCTGCTGGAGACATGCTCACTCTGTCAATAACCTTCTCACGGTGTAGGCCCTGAAATTAAGCTCATTAATTCTGCTTGTGTCTGGCCCCATTCATAGCACCGAGGGGACGATCGTCTCTCTTGTTCTGGACAGGACTCTTGAGTGAGTGCAGCCTGTGATCAACGCGTTCATCTTCAGGGAAAGCCACAAGGCAATATTTACTGTATTGAACTTGCTGTCAATAGTAACTCTTATGTCTGATTTTCATTTGAACAGAGGAAGAAAGGAAAGGAAACAGTCCCATTAATGGGCATTATCCAGGGATCAAGGAGGAAACTGGATGTGGATTTGAGGTAAAATAACGATGGAGCGGTGGTGGTCAGGGGCCACCCAGCGTTGGCTCGTTTGGAGACTGTATCGAAAGCTTCTTATCAGGCATGTAGACCATACCCCCCACTTTCACTTCTGCTCTCCTTGGCCCCTCAGACTTGGGGAAGGCTGGAACGGTCTGCAGTCAGATGGCCCCTCTCCTTTGCTCCTCTCTGGCTCTGCCTTCCCCACCTGCTTTAACTTCTATTTCTCTCTCAGGTCTGAGCTTAAAGGGTTCTTCCTCAGGATTCTTCTTCCAGTGGGTCCTAGACTGTCTGTCCCTCAGCCCGTCTGCACCATCATTAGAGCAACTTGAACTTTTTCTTCCTGGCACTTCTCAGAACTGTGACTGATTATGCATGAGGGAATGTAGTCAATGCCACGAGGCCAGGTATCAAGTCAGTGCACTTCACCACCATTTTCTAGCACAGACCCAGCACTTAGCACACATTTGTTGAATGAATGAATGAATGAATGAATTAATGAATGAATGAATGACATATCCAAGGGACTTCTGAGCTCATCCAACTCAACTCTTGTCTCCTCTGCCATATCCCTGCAAACGACGAGTTTCTCTGTGCGAATGCTTCGGGGATGGGATTCAGGGACACGCCTGTGGTCTTTCCTATCTCTGAACTTATGTCACTGGAAAGCTTTCCTTTACATTTGCAAATCCTTTACTTCATGTTTCCACATTCATGTGGCTTCTTCCTTTCTTTCTGTGTCCTTCTCACCCACCCCTATCTCCACACAGACCTCCCACCCAGTCCCTACTCTGAATACCCCTCTGGCCCCAGATTCTGGTCTCACTCTTGCCTCAGGTAAGCAATGGGGAAGGAGGCACACCACAGTGTCTTGGTGCTCATCAAGGGCTCTTCTGTCTTTGCACTTTCCTGTGCTCCTGCTACACTTGATCGTCCCCATAACACTGTTTGTATTAGGCTGTGTGATTGTGAAGGCACGGTTCCTCTCCTCCCTGTGCCCTACTGTGTCCTCAGGATTTAGCACAGAGTCTAGCACGTGACAGGCACACACAAGACATTAGCTGGATGAAAACCTCGCGGCTATCTTTGGGTGTCCTTAGGAAGTCTTTAGATCCCCGGCCTGGGGCTAAGGAAGGCCCCTGGGTGCCCGAAAAGTGATACGTACGCAGATGACTCGGTTGGGTGACCCGATGCTGGAGCCAGGGGGTGAGATGGAGGTTTCGGACGTCCGCCTATGCTGTGGGAGAGAGGAGACAGGAGTGAGAAGGCGCACCTCGAGCGGGAGGGGAGGAGGGGCAGGGAGGAAGGGAGGTGGCTGTGCAGGGGACAGCGACAACATTGTGAAATACACTGGTTGGCTTTCTGTACTTTCTCTTTATTTTCTGCCTTTTTAATTCACGTCTGAGTGTGAATGAAATTGGAAATGCACAGGACTTCGGGCTGTTGGACAGAATTTGGATTTGTGATTGCTTTTTTTTTGACATATTTTAGATAGGCATTTATTCATAAAACTTGTCATTGGGGGTTATCCTGCCAATAATGTATTTGCTTGAAATGAATAAAGTTGGTCAGTACTTATTCCTTAGCAGTTTATTGATATAAAATGTACCAGCAGGTTAAACTTCAGGCAATTGCATAATGTATTGATTCTTTATGGGGTCTCCATTGCAAGTTAACATCAGCCTAAGTGATGAACTTAAAAAGTCTTTCTCTGGACAGTGGCAATGATGTGTTCGTGGTTCCCTCAGCCAAACGGCACTATGTCAACCTCAGTGCAGCCACGAGAGTGACAGCATGTTGTAGATGAAAAGCAAACAGACCGGCGACCAAGAATCTCTGGTGAACTATGTGATTTTAGACATTCCAGATTCCTGATCTCTAAAATGAAGGGGCTGGCCTTCGGGATGCTAAATTTCCTGCCAGATTTCTCATGCCACAACTTAGAATGAAACCATTCTAATTGGGGCTCTCGAGTGGTGTTTCCCAAACTATGGATCACGAACCAGTGATCCTAGGTGTGGCTCTGGGAAGATGAATTTAGGGGGAGTATTTGATAATACTGAGTTGCAGAATGGGTGTAATATGTAAATGTGTATTTCATTCTTCTTGGTTCGATCAAGGAGGAAGTCTTAACTTAGAGCTCATACATTTTAGCAACTTTCTCGACAGTTCCATTTGTTTTGAAACGAGAGTATAGGCAATGCCATCTAGTTGGAATTTCTAAGATTTATTTTTACGCAACATTTCATTTGCATTGAATGTATTTTGTGGTTGCCTTCTACTATAATAGCAAGTGATCCTGGTTTTCCAAGCGGTGGTATAAAGTTTATTTTAAAACAAGTTTGGTTACATAAAGAGCAGTGGGTTGATTTAAAGAAAAAATATTGGTACAGGTGGTTCACAGCTGTGGCAAAAGCATCGAGGTCATGGCAGGATGACTGAATTTGAGAAATGCCACCAAAAAGTGAAAATTGAGGAAGAAAGGGCAATTAGGTCTTTTTGCATCTTCAATGGGAGAGGACTTGGAAGAAACGGGGAAAAACCCCTCACGCCTCAAACAAAATGATGATATCAACTGTCAAAACGAAAGACCAGTTCTTTGACAAAGTGTAGAGGCATTCTGGACATAATCAAGGGCCTGTCCCCAACACATGCCCAGGTTTCTCCTCCACAGCATCGAGGACTCCGGAGCTGGGCTCCTCCCTGCGGTCCTTGGATGGAGAACCCAGATTCACAGGACTTCTTGGTACTAGTGAGAGCAGTGACTCACAGGGACGCAGGACTCAGGTGTCCCGGCGTGTGCTGTGCTCCTGCCGGCAGCTTTACTGTGGGCAAACCACCACCCTCTTTCGACTTTGAGTTTCTCACAAGCAAAGAGAAGATAAAATTCCTTGTCGCATCTGATCCGTGGGGTTAAAGCAATAAAATCAGACAGTGGCTGATGCTTTGCAAACTGTCAATTCGTGTGTCAATACTAGCATCACTAATGAATGACGTCAGGCTGGGGGAAAAACCCCAGCACGTGGCCTTCAGAGAGCCATTGCTCTTGGTGACTGATGCTAAGGCAAAAAGCCTTGCCCCAGAAACGCTAAAACCTCACATCGATACAGTGCTGCACGGTTTTCAAAGTGCTCTCACATGCAATGTCTTTGTCCCCTCAAAAGCCCCACGCGGCAGGTGTTACCGTGAAGGAGACCTAAGGATGCGGGCATACAGTTGGGAGCGTGCATGCTAAGGAACAAGCCCCTACCAAAGCACAGTGCCCCCAACTGGTGGCAAAAACTCTGGTCCATTATCCCTGCCAGCTTGCTTACCTTTAACTTCTTCTCTGCCCGGGCTGCCTGTTTGCAGATGGGGTGCCACACCTCAGAACCTAAGGGGCCAGCAAAACAACGAAGGCTCAGACCTTTCATACCTGCTTGCTTTCTTGCCATCCTCACCTCAGTGTCGTCCCTTGGCAGCTCATGTGCCCTGTGCAGCTGCCGGGAGGCCCCCAGGCGTCCCAGGCTCTGCTCCTACATCGATTCAACCACCCACACTCTTTCTACCTGTCCACATCCTACCCGTTCCTCAAGGTCCCGGTTCCACGCAGCATCTGCCTGCAAGCTTGCTTACCTGGCAGCCGGGAGAGACTTCTCTCTTCTCTGGGATCCATCGTTCTTTGTATCTCTCTTAACACATACGACCTCACGTCACAGTAGCTTGCGGATTCGTTACCCTAACTAAATTAGAAGCTCCTCAGGGAGGGGCTATGCTTTATTCATTGCTGGGCCTCCCTCAGCACCCAGAATGGGATCGTGCTCTCCGCAGAGGCCCCGTACGTGTTTGCAGGGTGAACAGATGAGCGGATGATTGGCAGTGAGTGACAATAGCAGGTGGTCAATAAATATTTATTGAATGAACGAATGACAGTGGAGGTGAAAGAAAGTGACAGGCCATGGGTGAACTCCAACCTTCTTTCTCTTCAGAGACGCATGACAGTCTACTAGATCTATCATTTGAAGGGGAAGACATTCTGCTTGAGCCCACTGTCCTGACCCGCTAATTCCTAAGGGGCTCCAGACTCTTCAAATATAGTATGTTGCAAATGCCCACATTTTATCGTGGAGAGGCCGACTTGGAAAGGCATGAGCAACAGGTGGCTGGTCACATGTTGGGAAGAAGCCCCAAATATGACACATTCCCCAAAGAAGAGACAGGTGTCCTGGATTAGAAGGAAAAATAGGAACATATTACCCCTCTGGTGTCATTCCTCTTGTTACTAGCCCTAAAAGGAAAGGAGCCAGCAAATGGCTGGATTCCTGAGCACCCAGATGGCATTTGTTTGTCTGACTTTGTTTTTAGGATACACTTTCCATTATGGTTTGTTGCCTGGAACTCCCAGGCCTGGGATGCTGGCCAAGCGACAGGGGCGTGGGGTAAAGTTGAAAATTTAGTCCCCAAAATGTAATACACAGAGGATAGGTCTGAAGGTGAGGAGCCTGGGGTCTGGTTTCTGGAGCCTGGATGCTTGCCTCTGCTTGGTCCCAAACACATCCTCTCCCTGGGTTCCGGTTTCTTCGTCTAAATAACAATGAGGTGGGGTTTGGGTGGTCTCAGAGATTACTTTCATCCCCAAAATTTTAACTCTACGCCCAGATCGTCATTTATGAGGTAGGGATCTTTCAGTTTTGTTCGCCGAGTTTCCTGTGAGTTCCTAAGAATTCCACAGTTTAATTCTTGCTAGCGTGAAGTGCACTGGCTCTCGGAGCCCAGTAGAGGGACCCTGGGTCTGCGGGCTGGAGCCTCGCAGTCACAGGGTGTTTCTGCCACCAGTGATGGGTGGGGATCCTTGCTTTGGGGAATTATTCGAGAGAGCATTTCCGGGTCTGCGAGGCTGCTGAACCACCAGGAGTTGTTTACCCCCATGGCTCTGGCAGGAAGCACATGTTACAGGTCACTGTCGGAAGTGGACGAGGGGATACAGATGTCTAAGAAGGTCACGAGATGAAGTGAACGAGGCATATGAAGGGAAAGGGCCAGACAGAAGTTCTCACGGGGGGGAAACGGCGTGTAAAGAGGGGAGGCCAGACTGGATGGTGTCTCCACACCCCCTGACACAGGCTGTTCTGACGGAAAGCCGAGCTGCAAATGGCTACAGCCCCAGCATATAGGAACGCAGGTTTCTAGAAGAAGTGGGGGATGGAGTGGGGAGAATCAAAGGGGAGGAAGAACATATGATTAGAAATGAAAAGAAATCAGAAGTTTGGGAGTCGGCAGGAGAGCATGTAAATGAAACAGGGAAGGAACTTGCTAGTGGTGAGCAACAGATGTAGGTAAAGTCAAGTCAGAAGAGGTGATTTGTTCATGAAGACCCTTAGGAGATGGTGGCCGGCTGGGCTTCCGCCACTAGCCAAGAGCTCAACCACATGACCCTGACAGAAAGACAGCATCCAGAAGGCCATTATAGGCTTTCTTCTCAGAGCTTAAAACAGTCTCTGGCTTATGTGTGTTTATTAAAGACATAAATGAATGGCTGGTTGGATCCCACCTCTGAGAGAGAAAGAGAGGGAGAGAGAGGGAGGGAGAGATAGAGAGGGAGCGAGAGAGAGAGAGACAGAGAGAGGGAGAGAGAGAATCAGTGGAGGAGGGGCAGAGAGAGAGAGACAGAGAATCAAAAGCAGCTCCAGGCTCCCAGCTGTCAGCACAGAGCCCAACATGAGGCTCGAACTCACGAACCGCGAGATCATGACCTGAGCTGAAGTCAGAGGCTTAACCAACTGAGCCCCCTAGGCACCCCCAGCTCTGTATTTTAAAACGAGACACAGGGTGAAAGGTACCCAAAGGATGATGGTAACCAGGACGGAGAGGGGACCCAAAATGAGGCCATAAGGCAGGGTCTTCACTGTGGAGAGGAGACTAGTTAGCAGAATGGTGAAAAAGGCTTTTCATATTTTAATGCCTCTCTGTGGGAAGAGCAAGGAACTTGTTCTGTGTGTCTTATAACAAGGGCCAAGGGCAGAAGTTTCAGGGAGTGAAAATTTAATGTCTGAGGACTAAATGGGTCCCTTTGAGAGTGAGCTCCCCGTCCCCAGAAGCATGTAAGTACACATTGGGTGGATACATGCTCAGCAGGGATATTGTACAGGAGACATATAATGAAGTAGTTACACTGATGTCTGTAACTCCCTACCCTTGGAGATTCTGTGTTTTATCTTCACAGATTTCTCTGTACAGAAAGAATGAGTTATTTGCCCCTGTCCAATGATCCCACTCCTTATGTAAGGTTTAGAAGGAGTAGGACCCCTCTAGATCCAGCTGCAGGGACTGTAGATTCTCAATAAATACTCATTGGGTGAATGAATAAAACAAGAGAAACATGATATTCTGACTTCGCTAAGCTGGGATTCAGAGGCCGGGGTCTGAATCTCAAAGCTGTCCCTCAGCCTGGTGGTAAAGCCTCTTTTTTTTTTTTTTAAGTTTATTTACTTATTTTGGGCGGGGGAGGGGCAGAGAGACAGGAGAGACAAAATCCCAAGCAGGCTCCGCATTGTCAGTGCAGAGCCCGATTTGGAGCTCAATCTCACCAACCCTGAAATCATGACCTGAGCCGAGTCAAGAGTTGGACGCATAACTGACTGACTGAGCCACCAGGGCGCCCCGTGTAAGGCTTTTCCTAATTCTTAGCAGAGTCAGCATCAGCCTTATCTCTCTGGCTGGTCACAGCACACCCCACTGTTGGGGTTATTTAATGTTTGGGAACCCACCCATCTCTCTGCTCGACCTTGAAGTTCAATTTGCCAATNGCCATAGTCTTGCAGACCGCCCGGCCAGGGTTACAAACACAGCAGTGACTGAAAGTGGCCCACCTAAAGGTCCTATTTGGCCGCCACGGTGTTTTTAAGTGAATGCTTTTGGACCCCGCAGGTGGCCAGCGACCCCTCCCCGCTGTCTGCCTCCCAGCCCTTCTTAGTTCATTTAAGCGGGCATTTAGGTTTTCAAACCCGGCTCCTAGCCAGGGTGTCCTCTTACAGCAGGTTTCTTCTCCGGATTTCTCTTGACCACAGCAAGGTGAGGTTTCTCTGCTTTGATGTCAGCAGCCCTGCCCTTGTGACCTAGACTTGCTAGGATCTTGGATTGGCTCTTTCAAAATCCCTGCCTGGGCCAACAAACCACACCCTGGCATATCGTTCAGCCATAAAAAGGAATGAAGCACTGATACATTGTTATAGCATGGATGAATCTGGAAAAGATAATGCTATGCTCAGTGAAAGAAACCAGACCTAAAAGCCTACAGTTTGGAGGATTCCATCTCTATAAAATTTCCTATAAAATAGGTAAATCCATAGAGACAAGTGGCAGATTCGTAGTTGCCAGAGAGACTTGGGGGTAGGGGATGGTATTTACTCTTCTCTTCCCGGGAGCCGTGGCTTGGTGGGTGGGGCGCGTGCAGCAGGCAGAGGGCTGGCGGTGCAGGTGGAGTTGCCGAACAGAAGCCTGGCTTGGCTGCCAGCACTCCCCTCGGGGAGTCTGGGCTTGCGCCCAGGGATGAGGGCACCTCAGGAGAAGTGGGAAGGACCAGTGTACTTGGAACTGATATAGATCAAGTGGGCTCGAAGCTTACTAAAGAGGTTGAGGGAGAAAGCGCCCGGCTGCCACGAAGCCGGTTAGACGCAGGGTACCGGGCAGGAGGAGGGGAGGGCAGCGGCGGGACCCGGGTGCAGAGGAGTTCACAGGAAATAGTAACTGCGGGTTGTCATAGTCGGGACAGTAATTCAAATGCATGGGTGCTTACCGTGCGTCATGCGCTAAGCATTCTTATTATTCTTATTGTTGTTATTATAACTAATATTTAGCAGGTGCTTATGCAGGTCTTCTGCTATATACTTTATAATAGTAGTACTTTAAAAATGAACCATGAGAACTAACATTTATTGACCAAACAGGCTAAGCCCCTACGATAAGCACTATTCGTAATGATGGTAATCCTGACAATAGCCAGCATTTTTTAGTGCATGGCATAAGGGGAATGGCCATTCTACATTACTGAATGTTTATATCAGCTCAGACTGACAGGGCCGGCTGTCCCAGGGTCTGGGTTATAAGCCTTTATCATGTATTTGCTCATTTAAGTCTGGTGACGTGGGCCTCGTGTAATTCCTGTTTTCAGACGGGGAAATTGGGGTTTAGGGAGCTTAGATGTCTTGCCCGGCCATCCAACACTGTCTCCTCGCCCTGGCCTGGGTGTGCTCATATGACCAAGTCGGGCTCCTCCGGGTCTCTCTGGGATTCCTCTACTGAAGCTGGTGGGGAACGCTGCCCCTCTGTGCCCATGGAGCCCTCCTTTCCCAGCACGGAGGCAGCCAGTGCAGGGCGAGGGTGAGGCCACACAGAGAAAGAAGCATGGAGCAGAACCACCTGCTGAGCGCACCTTGTGCGCTCCTCAACCCAGCCGTGTGCTGCTTCTAGATGCTTCTCAGTTCTGTGAGATGATCAATGCCCTTTTACCTAATGTTGTTTCTGCAGCCTAAAAAGTCCAGCCTAATAAAACATCTCATTGAGCTAGAGCCCAAGTATCTGACAAGTTCTTGACTTGCCCAGCGGGCAATTTTGTTTCGCAGAAAATAGAGGAAGCAGCCAGGGAAATTGCTACTCTGGACCTAATTCTGACCAACGTGGACAAATTGGCTGGTGAAGTAGATGTGACATGTAACCGGTGAGAACACGGCCACATCGTCTTGAGTTTGAGGCGACCCGAGAGAAGCAGCAAGTTGGAAACAGACTTTAAATTACAAACCTTAAACTACTACGCTATAATATTTTCTATAGGATTCAAGATGTTTGGTAACCCTAAAAGTCTAAAAAAAAATACTGCAGCTCATCCAAAATGAAAATGTATTCTATTTAAAGTGAAATATGCTTAGTAGTTTCAGACTTTAGGAGATATCAATATAGTACGGTAACAGGATATGTTTGAAGAACCTAAAATTATGTAGCAGGATTTGGGGAAACATGGGATTTAAAGTTTTTAAGCATTACTCCTACAAACTAAGCTGTCGGTAGAGAGATCCAATTTAAAATAACAATGCTAAACTACTAGATTATAGCAATCACTAATAGTACGTTAGAGCCTTTTAAAGTGTGGTTTGATGAATGCGTAGATTATGACTGAGGGCTGGTGTTCTACAATCCATAGCGACGGGAGGCACCTGCCTTGAACATCTGCTTGCCCCATGCATCTCTTTTGAGGTGCTTGTCGAAGGAAAAAGAAGCCTCTGCTATCTATCAATGGCATCCCCAGCTGTGCCAGAAATACCCGCCTCCTGGTACCAGGACCTTATAGCGTCTGCACTAATAAAACAAACAAACAAAACAAAAACCAAGAAACGACGTGATTTGAAATAGAAGAGATTTTGGTGTAATTATCAAAGCAAGCTTTCAGGGCTCCGTTTTGGATTCGCATTAACACCGAACTAAGGCTCCTTTATTTTGGGCCGTGGATACCTCTGAAATTTTGATAAAAGCCACAGACCCTCTCCTTAGAGAAATACACCTGCACGCAAACTTTGATAAGCAATTTCAGGGGACTCATTGAATTCAGAAGGCCAAGTACAAACCACAGGTTAAGAATTCTGAAAATAAATGGAAGACAGGGTCTTAAACAAAGCCTAGTAAGATAGGCCAGCCTAACCTGGGCCCAGGAACACAAACGTTCTAGACTTTCTTGTTTTCTTAAATGGGGATGTTAGTGGTGTTTAGCAGCACTGTTGTAAGGATAAAATGGGATATAGCATTTAGAGCTCTTAGTTCTGTGCCTGGCACTTAGTAAGTACTTCATTAATTATCAGCTAATGGCCTATTGTTATTATTATTAGCAGGACCTACAGTTTATTACAATACTTTCCTTAGCAGAGTAAGGTTTGTCAGAATTTCATAAAAAGATTTCCAGCTTGTTGGTTTTAGTTAAATATATGAATGAGGACAGAGACCTGTTTAAAACTGTGCAGCTGAGCTCCTGGGTTCCCAGTGTTCCTCTCTCTCAGGTCCTTAGAATCGAGGTGTATTTAGTGTAAGAAAGAAGGAGAGGAACAAAGTCTATCTTTCCTTTTTCCTGAGCACAGGCATTTTCAGAATAAGACCAAAATCTATCTCATGAATCACATTTGGGGTTTAGAAAAACTCCCACCGACCCCGCAGCTGTAACCTTGTGATTTCAGTATGTTTTGCCCGAACCTGCGGCATTTTGGCGATTATTTTGCTGCACAAATTCAATGACCTAATTTCCTGGTGAAGCCCAAATGAGGGGTTTGGACAACAAACAGATTAGAAACCTGGCATCTTTACAAAAACAGTTGAAAGACTGAATGAACAAGAGAACTTAAACCAAAGAGAACTTGCTTGTCCCCCCACCCCCACCCCGGACACCCCCTCCNCAGCCGTCAGCCTTTTCCCAATTAGAGCTCATCAGAAAGCCGTCATACAGCCATTAAAGCACAAACAAACTGACCAAATGAAGTTCTCGAGGCTGGTTTCCAGTGCCCTGCTGTGTCCCGCCAGGGAACTGACGACACTGGGATTTCAGGGGCGCCTGGGTGGCTCAGTCGGTTAAGTGTCCGACTCTTGGTTTTGACTCAGGTCATGCTCCCACAGTTCATGAGATCGAGTCCCGCACTGGGCTCTGTGCTGACAATGTGGAGCCTGCTTGGGATTCTGTGTCTCCCTTTCTCTCCCCCTCCCCTGCTCATGCTCTCTTTCTCTCTCTTTCTCAAAATAAATAAATAAATAAACATAAATAAATAAACATTAAAAAATTTTTAATTAAAAATTAAAACATTAAACTTTGCAGCCTTCCTGATGCTCTCTCTCATGTATGTTGCTTTGTGGGGGCACTTAGCACCTTCCCATTCATTCTCTTTAATATTCACGAGGACCTTGTAGAGCACAC
>NW_027530642.1:4142985-4157745 GCF_008692635.1 Crocuta crocuta
AGAGCACACCTGCTTTCTGTGGGTGGGGTGGGTGGGCCTGCCTCAGTTTCTCCACTGCGTAATGCTTCCTCCCACTGCGGGCCTTTGCACCTGCCGTTCCCTCCGCCTCTGCCATCTTTCCTCCCCTCTTCACCCTCCCACCTCCTACTCATTTCCAAAATCGTGGCTTGAAATCTCCCTTCTTCAGCAGAGCCTCCCCTGACCTCCCAGATGAGAGCGGGAGCCTATAACACAGTCCCCTCGTTCCCAAACTTTTCCTTCTCTGCACTTATCACAGCTTGTCATTGTGTTTACGCGTCTGTTTCAGTCCGTCTCCCGTCCTGACATTACACTCCACCAACCAAGCAAGCACGCGTGCCTCATTCAGGTCCGAGCACCCAGCACATCACAGAGAACCTGGCACACAGAAGGGCCCCAGTTTGAAGGCATGAACGAGAGAAAGGGTAATTTCCCTCAGTTTATGGGTGAAGGTAAAGGCCCAGAGAAGGAAGGCACTTCTCAAGGTCACAGCCCATCAGCCGAAGTGCTGGTGCCTGAACCCAGAAGTACCGGCTCTCAGCTGACTCTCCCTACTTCCGTGCTGCCTGCAACAAGAGTTTTCTACACCCATCCAGGCAGGGTGTCCAAGGCGATCACAGGCCCGGCTCTCAGTGGGAGCAGGACCCCCTGGTGGCTGCCTCCCCCGAGACACCCACAGCCGGAGTCAGCATGACTGCAGCATTGGATGGCCTGGTCCCCCTCATTGTAGAATCACTCAGCATCCCTGAGGCAGGTCCTTGACTGCCCTGCAATTACTCCCACTCTCCCAGGAGCCACGAGGGTAGGAAGGGAGATAATTAAGGAGGAGGGTGACAGGCCCTTCTTCATCACCCAAAAATATCTCCCACCTCCTGCAGGCATCTCTGTCGGAGGTTTGATTGTGCATTCTCTCGAATGATTACAAAGCTGTTCACCTCATCACTTAACTCTTCCACATTCTGTAAAGTTCTGGCCGGAGGTGGGATTAGAAGATTCTGATACATAAGACTGTGAGTGCCGTGAGGGCAGTCAAGTTGTTGGACCTCAGTGCTACACCTCCAGTTGTTAAGGCAGCACTGGACACACAGGGGGTGCTCAATAGGTATTTGTTGGATGAATGCATGAACTAAGAGCTTTCCATGCGTCAGGAACTTACTATACCTTATGGGGACCATTACTAGCCCATTTTACAGGCTAGGTAACTGAGGATCAGTGTTAAGAGGCTTGACCAGGGTCAAGAACTTGGGAAGCAGTGGAGTCAAGGTTCAAGGCACCGAATAGGGCAAGGTCAGGATTGAGAATTCAGGCGGGGAGATAAAGATGTTGATGATTCCAGTGACGCGAACGAGAGAACAGTTTCAACGCCAGGATATGTATTCTCCAGGAAAGGGGGAGAGGAATACCACATGACAAATTTCCAAACAAAGTGCAAAGTCCAGATTTCCATGGCGGCAGGGCTCAGGAAGGTGTCATGCCATTTGCTGAGATTCAGGCAGAACGTCCCAGCACATGACCCAGGGTCCTGCTGCAGGAAGCACTCGGGGACCCAGGCATCTAGGGATCAGTACCGATGGAAGGGGGAGGTCCAGTCCCTGCAGGGACCTATGTAGCGGGCAGAGCCTGGATCCTGAGGCAAGGTGGGAAGAGCCCTAGGTGGGGCTCATAAGGCCAGTCTGTCCCTACCTTCTCTACCTGTCTCTGGGCCTCACGTTTCCCATCTACACAATGACGTTGTTACTTTACAGTCTAGAGTGACCCTGTGGGATCCTTCCATCTCCAGCCCTCACGTGACTGTACATACAAGTAAGTAGTTGTAAATTCACAGCATCCTAGAAATGGTCACCTAGTCCAATCCAACACAGGAATTCCTGCTCTGGCAGTCCCGCTAGATGGTACGAGATTCTGCTGAGTATCTCTGGGCCAGTGGTTCTCAACAGAGAACTGCTCTGCCCCGCAGGCAACACCTGGCAGTGTCTGGGATATGTTTGGATGTCCCAATGGGAAGGAGTACATTATTGGCATCTAGTGGGTAGACGCCAGGGATGCTACTAAATGCCATGCGATGCATTGGACAGTCCCCACACCAAAGACTTCTCTGGCTCGAAATGTCAGTAGTGCTAAGGTTGAGGAGTCCTACTCTAGGCAAAGGCACTCACTACAAGTGGAGGGAATTTGTGGCCGTGGGCGCAGAACACGCCTGGTAGGAAGACACACTCTCTGTAGCTCTGTCCCTGGCCTTAGTTCTGCCTTGTGGGGAAATCTGGAGGAAGAGCCCTCTGGGGCTATTCAAACATCTGGAGATGACTAATCAGCCAGCTATCCAACTAGTCAGCCAACGGTGACCACCTGTACAGCGAGGACCTGTGGGATCAACGTCAAGACCAAAAGCTCTCAGGGAGAAGGTCAAGGACTCTACTCCAAGCTGGGGAAGGCTGGGAAAGAGGGAGGGTGTTAAATTGTGGGTGGGGTGGGGGCACCTGAGGGCGTGACAGAGTCGGCAGTGACTAACCTGGGCCTAGAATGGCAGGATTTCCGAATGGGGGCATGGAAGACTAGAATGTTCCAGGAGGAAAGTAAGTAGAGCAACAACCCAGCGTACGTGTTCACTGTCCACCCCTGCCCACCTCTGAGCCTCATTTCTCCCCTCCATCTACACCCTGGCTACAGCGGCTCCTCCTGGTCTCCCATGCCTGCCATTTCTTTACCCACCTCTGTCCCCTCTGGAGGTATTTCCCAGCCCTCCCCTCTTTGCCCAGTTAACGCCCACCCATCCTTTGGATCTCAGCTCCTGGCCCTTCCTCAGGGGGCCTTCCCTGACACGCACCCCAACCGTTAAGTGCTCTCAGAGTCCCAAACATCTCCGCTTCGTAAAGCTTCTCCCTACGGACCACTATTTGTGGGATTACTAACAGCAGCCCCGCACCCAGCACTGGGCTGCAGGGCAGGGAGGCTCGGGCTGTAGTTGGAACTCGCTACAGACCATGGGGCAGAGGCCACACAGAGGTAGGGTCTCAGGAAATAGCTGTGGAATGGCCGGAGAAGCAATTGCAAGCTGGCTCTGGGCAGCTCAGATGTCGGGCTTGTTGAAGGCTAGAAATAGAAAGGCAGTTTGAGACCTCGGTGAGAGGGTCCTAAATGCTCGGCTAAAGTGTTGGTACCTAAAGTGGCGGGCAGGGAGGGACCCTGAAGACCTCCAGACAGGGCTCTGCAAAGAACACGACGATGCCCTGGGAGGATGGACTGGGCAGAGTACGGAGGACAGAGCAGAGCCTGAGGACGAATCAGAAGCCTTGAGAGGATCCAGGGGCCAGACGGCTGGGCCCCGGGAAGTGGCAGAGGGAAGCTTCTCCCTCTTTGCTTCCATTCCTTTCAGTGTATCCTGAGGGTCCCTGGGAGGACCCAGCCTGGTGTGGCGCTCTGAGCTGTGGCGGGTGGGAGAGGGAGGCGGGGCAGAGGCCATGATGCTGCCTGCCACACAGGCATCTCTCTGCGGTCCTCTGGCCTCTTGGCCTGGCTCAGCTCAACCGCCCACCCCCAGGCAGAGCTGGGGAGTCTGCTCAGAGCAATGCCAGGGCGGCAGGCCAGCTGAGCAGCGGGTGGAGGCGCACGGGGATGGGAGGCAGATTACATGTCACTTCATATTAGCCACACTGGCAACTTTGCCAAACCACCCAGAGAGGGGCGAATTAATTGCAATTTTGAGAACAAGCCAAAGCAAAGAGAACACTGAAATGAAGGAGCCCGTATCTCCTTTATAGACACGGGTGGACAGGAATGCCTTCCACAAGGTCAGGTGCGCTTACCGGTGAGGTACATCTCCTCCCCCTCGGTGAACATCTGGTGGCAGCGTACGCATCTGGCACAGGTTGGGTGGTAGTGCTTCCCTCCTGCCTATGGAAACGAAAAGAAGAAATCAGAGGTCAGGGCTGGGGCTGCTGTCCATGGGGCAGGTTGCATCTGAACATTTCCTGCACACATTAATGTTGTTGGGGGCCCTAAGGTTGGTTGGGAATCTACCCAGGGGAGTCCAGAACCATCAAAAAGCCCACCCAGGAAGCTTGGTGATTCCACACCATGGGTCCCTGAAGGCATTTCGGGGGACTTCTCTGGACACCTGCATTTCTATTCTGCCATTGGAAGCACCCTGTAGAAGCCACTGGGCCCACCTCCTCATTTCCAGATGAGGAAATAGTCTTGCTTTGAAGATATCCCAACATTTCCCCAAGAATGGGGCCCTTCCCACTAGTGGCACCTGAGTGACTTTGAGTGTGCCCGGACCTGTGATTTAATGACATTGGATCAAGGAAGAAAAAAAAAAGACCTCCTTTTCAATCTCTGTCAAGTTTTTTTTTTTTTTTAAGTTTTATTCATTAATTAATCTCTACACTCAATGTGGGTCTCGAACTCACAACCCTGAGATCAAGAACCATATACCCTTCTAACTAAGCCAGCCAGCACCCTAAATTCTTCTGGTTTCTTTAAGGACAGAGTACCAGTTTGGTGCTAGTGTGTCTTTAACATCTATCTGAAACTCACTAACCTATCTTTTTAAGAATGAGAACAGATTTGAGGCTTGGAGCCTCCAACAAACAATAGAATCTAGCTAGAGCTGTATCTTCCATTTTGTATTTTGTATTTTTATTTTTTATTTTTTTATTTTTGTTCACTGGCAATATAGTAAGTGATCCTGGTTTTTCCTGTAACATGTTGTTTTTAAAAAATTTTTTTAAATATATACTTATTATTGATAGGGCACAAGTCAGGGAGGGGCAGAGAGAGAGAGAGGGAGAGAGAGAAACTGAAAGGCTCCAGGCTCCGAGTTGTCAGCACAGAGCCCAACATGGGGCTCAAACTCACAAACCACGAGATCATGACCCGAGCTGAAGTCAGATGCTCAACCAACTGAGCCAGCCAGCTCTCCCCCCACTTTTTTTAATGTGTAGGTAAGCCAGCTTAAAGATGAATGAAAGTATTAAGGATGCATATACAAGGTCCATAGATGTGGCAAAACTTGACATTTAGGGCTCAGTGGACAAATAATAGGCACCCCAAAGGCAGGACCTGTTGGGGAGTTTCGGACCTTGACCCTCCGGACTGGTGATTGCTGCCCCTGAGTGCCTCCCCTGCCATCCCCAGCTTACCCCAGTCTGGTTTCCGTAAGCTGCCTTGACTATTCCCACTTCCCTTCCTTACAACTATTTCAAGGAAAAATGTAAATGATTTGTAACTGCAAATTCTTCTGTGGGGCAAGATCCAGCCTCAGAGAAGGTGATGCCTTCAGGTCTCACCAGAAGCCAGTAGCAGTAGAGGCTGGATTCAGGAGGACAGGTTACCCGAGCAGCACTCACTTCCATGCTGATGGTTCTGACCCGACAATCCCAGCCAAGAGGATGTGATATATAAGGGCCCTTCAGGGGCAGTCCCAGACTCTCTATATGGAGGAGATTGGCTCAGCACTGGGGTTGGAAGGGGGGTTTTGTTTTGAAGGTACACTTGACCCTTGAACAACACCGGTTTGAACGCCCCATGTACAGGTATTTTTTCCCACAAATACAGTACAGCACTGTAAATGTATTTTCTTTTCCTTATGATTTTCTTAATAACATTTTCTTCTCCCTAGCTTACTTTTCTGTAAGAATGCTGTATAAAGGGGCACCTGGGTGGCTCAGTCAGTTAAGCTTCTGACTTTGGCTCAGGTTATGATCTCACAGTTCGTGGGTTCGAGCCACGCATCAGGCTCTGTGCTGTCACACAGAGCCTGCTACAGATCCTCTGGCCCTCTCTCTCCCTGCCCCTCCCCATCCATGTTTTTTTCCCTCTCTCTCTCTCAAAAATAAATAAATAAACTTAAAAAAATAAGAACACTGTATATAATACATATGCCTCACAAAATACATGTTAATCTATGTTTATGTTATTGGTTAGGACTTCCATCAACAGTAAGCTGTTAGTAGTTAAGTTTTGGGGGAGTCAAAGTGATACACAGATTTTCAACTATGTGGGGGTCAGTGCCCCTAACCCCCGTGTTGTTCAAGAGTCAACTACCTGTATATTTTGCATACTAGTACAGGATTAAATTCTGCTTGAGTGAAATTCATGGGGGACTGTTAAAGCCCCACCCCCCTCCCTAAGCTACCACTTGACTGGATGTCAATGGGTTCCTTACAATTCAAAATTTCTAATTGAATAATTCTAAAGGCTTATTTCTGAATCTTTTTGGGGGGTGGTGGATGGGTGGGCATGGACTTGCCTAGACCGGCAATTCTTGACTTATTCTTGAAACTTAGCAAGAACGACGAAAGGGCAGATTTTTCAAAAAGGAGAAGAAATCTCCGATGTTCCTGTTTCGGTCTGGTGTGTGGGGCTTCCCACTGCTGATAAAATGCCCTTGTCGTCATCGAAGCAAACTGTGTTCAAACTCTGGAAGGAGCCTGCTATTTTCCCAGGCTGAGATGTCGTGGGACTGATGTTCTCCCACCGTGACAAGGATAATCGGTTTAATTAGTAGCCTCTTCCTACTTTGTGTCTCTTGATCATTTCAATTATAGACCTGTTTTCCAGGGAGGCAACAGCACCTCGGCAAACCCGAGGCTTGGCGTCTTCCTAAATGTCATGCCCCATCACCCTGCTCCGGCTGAGAGAGGCTGTGCCGCATCTCGGCAACAACTGGGAAGCAAGTTGGGTAGGGAGGCTGCCAGGGCACCAGCATAAGGGAAACCAAGTCAGCGCGGGAAGATGGGTGGGACACTCTCTGTCAACACACCGAAATCAAGAAGATAGTGGACACAAATGGGGCAAGTCGGGCAGGACTGAGAACCACAAGGTTAGGAATGGCAGTACCAGGACACCACGTCTGTCATTCTCCTTGGAGGGGACAGAGACTAGGAAGGAAAGGGGTTGCAGGGTGGCCTAGGGAGGGAATGGGAAAGGGGGAGTGGGATTTAATTAAGTGCCTACTGTGTACCAGCAAATGCACTGGGCCCTGTGGTGGGCAACTGTTATTTTTGCCTGGCCAACATCCTTCCCCCTTCTTCCAGAAACATCTTGGGGGTCATGTGAATAAGCCTTTCCTGGTGGAACTACTCATTCCCCCCATCAGTCCAAGTAGTGAAGTAGGGCAGACGCCACCAACAGGTGTGTTCCAACTCTATGGTCCTAGTTATTGGTTTGGAGATGGGCCTGAGATGGTCCAATGAGAGAGCCAGTCCTGGGCGGGGCTATGAGAAAAGAGACTCTCTCCTCCCCCTGGGGATGCTGTCTGATGGGATGTAAGCCTGGGGCCACTGGTGTCCAACTTCCCTGTCATGAAGGAGAGCCTTCTGGAGAATAAAGCCCACGCAGGATAAAGTGGAGCCAAGATGGTGGGATACTCCAAATGCTTTTGTTTGAGCGCTGGATCCAGCTGTACCTGAAGCAAAACCTACTCCTGGGCTTTTTATTATGGGAGTTGATAAATTTCCTTCCTGGTCTGAGCTATTTGACTGTAATTTCTGCACTTGCAACCAAAAAAGTCCTCACTAACTGTAAAGATACTCCTGTATGGGTCCTTCACTCTCACATGATGACCACACTCATAAAACTTCAGACACTAGCATCGGATGCCACAGGCAGCCCCTCCCCCACTTCAGATGTGAATCTCAAGTCCCATGTTGTCACTTGTGCTTCTGACGGCCTGGTTATAAATCAGGGTTCCCAGGACCCCCAACTTGAGCTCAATAATTCACGAGAATAGCTCACAACTCAGGGAAACACTTACATTTACTGGTTTATTACACAAGGAGATGACAAAGGATAGACATGAACACCCAGGTGGAAGAGGTTCGTAAGACCAGGTGTGTGGGGGGAGGAGAGGAGGTTCCATGCCCCTCCCAGTGCACCACTCTCCCAGAACCTCCTCGTGTTCAGCAACCCAGAAATTCTCCAAACCCTGCACTTTGGGGGTTTTTATGGGGGCTGCATCACAAAGGCACGATCCATCATTACTTTCCAGCCACTCTCCCTCCGGCTTCTGAAGGATGGGAGGTGGGGCTGAAAGTTCCAAACTTCTCAGGGCAAGATGTTTCTGGTGATCAGCCCCCATCCTGAAGCTCTCCAGGAGCTGGGAACCAGGGACAGAGAGCAGTATATATATTTGCTATTATTTCACACTAACATTTCCATCAGGAGTTAAATAACGGTAGTATTTGCCGTGATAAAGACTCTAAGTCTCAGAGAAAGCGACTTGCGTCAGGTTTCATGGCTGGAAGTAGTAACGTTGGAATCCAAGTCTGTTTCACTCCTATCACGTATTTCATGACATCACATGACATCAAAGACCACTGAGTGGCAGGGAGCTGTGGCCACATGTGTGGGATATAGGGGTCCGGGATCCTAGATTTTAGCTCCGGCTCTACCGGAAACACTGTGTATGACCTTGCAATTGCATCACACATCTTGGCACTCACTTTTCTCATCTGTAAAATGAGGACGGCTAACTAGTTGATAGCTAAAAGTCTCCTCCAGCTCTAAGAAAAAAAATCAATACATCCACGATGCTAATGGAGCCTCATACAAATGGAATCAATTGAAACCCGGTTACAACAGCAGCCTGAGAGGAGGCTCCGGTGATGCTCAATGAAGCAGCACAAGGGAGAAGCCAGCCATCCGCAGACAGTGTTAGAGCAGCTTGGAAATACTGGGCTGAGTTCCCATCTGCAGCCCTGTGTGTGACTGAAGAAGTGTCTTCTTTCTCGAAAGAAAAAGTCTGCTTTTATGACCGGCCATCCCACTGACCCTTTACCCAGCTACAATGCAGATGCTTCTCTCCTATAACCCAGCAGACCTCAAACTGTCCTGAAGGTCACTTTTCCCCACACTCCACAGCTTTTCTCAGCCCACAGAGTCCTCAGCTGCTCTGCAGAATCTGACCAACACTGGCCAATCTCAACATCCTTTCTGAAGCTCTTTCTTCTTGTGGCCCAGGCCCCATTCTCCCCCCACACCCCTGACTGCTCTCCCTCCTTCTCTGACAGCTCAGGTCCCTTGTGCCTTGTAAGTGGTCACCCCANCTCCCTCTTCCTCCTTCCTTCCCTCTCTCCCTCTCCCCCTTCCTTCTCTTCCTCTCTCTTGCTCTCTCTCCCTCTCTCTCAGTCCCAATGACTCCCCTGGTGCTGACTATTATTCAAATCCTAGCCTTTTTGAGAGTATTCCCCCCACGCAGCGAAGCCCGCTGGAACTTTGCTCCTGAGCTCTGCTCCACATTTCTGACTGCTTTCTTCAAGCCTTCCTGGAATTTCAATCACAACCTGTCCCAAATGGAACTTGCCGTGTTTCTGCCCAGATGAGCTTCTTTCCCTGCCACACCCTCCCATCCCCCCATCTTCCATATCCCCCCATTCCGCAGATGACAGCTCCAGACTTCCTCTCATCCAGGCTTGACGCCTCGGTACAACTTTTGGCATCTCTTTCCTCAATTCTCATGCCTACAAGTTGCCCCGCAGCAAAGCTATGGGAATTCGCCTTCCATCATGCTGGAGACAAGTGGTGCCCCTTCTTGGGTCCTTCCCGTCATGTCATGCCCCCCCCACCCCACTCTTGCTTCTATTTCTTTCCCCCAAATGTAGCCCATGTCCATTATGCCATCCCTCCCTAAAGAGCAGCTCTAAGTGGGTCGCTCATGCTCAATCTTTGCATAAGTCCTATCGCCCAGTGAATCCCATATAAATGCCTCGCCCCGGTATTAGGGCCTCAGAAGCCCGGGCCGACACCCTAGCTGTGCTCCTGTGTCTTGCTTTATCTTCCGCATTGCACTCCTACTGCTCCCTGGAAAGGTTTAAGAGTTGATCAGCTCTGTGCCTTTATCTTATTCTCTCTGACTCCCTACAATCTCTTAAAAACATAATCTTACTGTGTTGGTCCTTGGTTTAAAACTCCCCAGTACCTTTCCATTGCACTTACTCTCAAATCCAGACTCCTAAATGGCCACAAAGCCCTCTATGATATGTCCTGTGTGATAGGCTCCATCCTCCCCAGCCCCATTGTACGTAATCCAGCCACACTGGCCTTTTCCTCTGTTCCCTGAACGGGGCAAGCTCTATTTTTCCCCTAGCGGCTCACAAGACAGCCTCCTTCTCATCCTTGGGGCTCAGCTTCAATGCGTCTCTTTGGGTCCTGCTTTCCTGGTTGCTACCTTCTTTCCTGCGGAGACCAGATGGGAGCGCAGAATCCTTCTCAACACAGTGCTGACTGCAGGTAACACTGACCAACTGGCCAGCTTGGTCAGAATCAACGATTCTGCTCGGAAGAGCTGACCCGGTCTGCCATCCCCGAACCACTGTCAGAAGGGAAAAACTGAGGCCTGGAGAGGCAAAGAGACTCACCCCAAACCTGAGCACGAGTTAGCAGTTGAGTCAATATCAGAACCCAGTTGTTCCTAGTCTTATGCCATTGTTTTTCCTATGCACCAAACCCTTTCCTGTTTTTAATTCTTCGAGGTGAGTGGTCCCAAACCAAGGAAGACTGCTTTCTGGGCCCAAAGAGGGTGGGAGGCAGGCCAGGAAGGCCAGCAGATAGGAGTTTGAGCAGGGGCTCTGCCACAGGCTGCCTGTTACTGGCAGGGCTATAGCTGTGCATCAGAAGCAGGGGAGAGCTGTTGCCATGGTGATGGGCCAACCAAAGCAGAGCTCAGGGAGCAAGCTACTAGGCAAGCTGGTTCTTAACTCAGCACATTACCAAACGCTTAAAAATTTAAAACTGGCTTCTATCCTTCAGCAGGGTTGGGAAGAAAACCATCATTGCCTCTCCCCAGGAATCTATCTGGGTCTGAGTCCAGAGAAGCTGCTGATATTCCCAGCATAGCATTTTTTGAACCAGGAATAATTTTTGTCTAGCTTCTCATTTTGGGAGTGCCCAGAGAGGCAAAGTTATCTGCTCAAGTCATGCAGCAAGCTCAGCTGGGGTAGAGGCAGTGGTGGCAGGGGTCGGTGGGGGGGAGGCTATGAAGAAGGGGTCCTCAGAGACAACTTTTGGGAGTCACAGGCATCCTACACAAACACTTTCACGGTTCCTTGAACCCCACTCACCTCCAAGACCCTGCCGCTGATGTATCGGTCACAAGTCTCGCATTTAATTCCAAACTGGGAGTGGTAATCAGATTCGCAGTACGGAACACCGTCCCTGCAAGAGGAAATCCACACAGGGAGAGGAAGTTGGGGGGGAGAATCCAAGGCAGACCCAGGAGGAGGTCAGACCCACCCTGCAGCCGATGGGGACTGGGCCAAGATTAGACACTCGGGGAGCTTGTTAAAAATGCAGCCTCCCCGGCCACCCCCCAGATCTCTGGGATCAGAGAACCCCTGGAAGGGGGGCCTGGGAATCTGCATCCTGGCAGACTTCCGAGTGTACCGGGGAACCATGGTCCGGGCTGCTGGTCACGGGTGCCACTTTTGTGTTCTCCTTCCACCCCTCTTCCCCACAAGACCTCCAGACCCCCTTTCTCCTCTTTATCCCGAAGGGCTGTTTTAAAAAATTATTGTGAAAATGCACTAAGTTTTATTTTATTCAGAATAGGTAATAGTTGCATTTGGCGCATCATAAAGGCATAAAGGGGAAAGGTTCAAAGGCTTCACCCTCCTCTCAGCCCCTTCCAGGAGGTAATCAATGTGGTCAATTTTTGTGTACAGCCTTAAAGACTCCTCTTCCAATAAAAAAGTTTTACCTGTAGCGTAAGAGTCATCTGACTGTGCTCCAGGGTGAGGAGATAATAGGAGCCTACCCTAAGCACTTCCCATGCGTTTCGTTTTTGCCCGGAGCTTATAACTTATCAGGCAGTAATCGGATTTTTGTTAATGATTCTTATACTACCTCCTACTACTAAAAGCCCCTGGTTTATTTCTGGGTGTGTGCCGGGCCCTGCAAAGGTGTTCCACATAGATTATTTCATTTAATCCGTCCAGCCGCCCTATGAAGTCGGAGCTTTCAGTCTCCCTATTGTGTTGATGAGACAACTCAGTAACTCCACTCAGATGATCTAAAGCTGGGCCCAAAGCCGGGCGGTCTGGTTTCTTGCCCAGGTGGTCATGAGGACTGAAGGACACGGGTCTGGTGTGTGTGGCTCGGCTGAGGGTCGGCCTATAGGGGGCACACGGCAAATTGCAGCTAGAGGGACCCCCACGACAGTGGAGAGGGGTCTTCAAGAGGACGCTGCGTCTATGGACCCGATCTGATGACACGGCCCTGTAGTGCTAATGAATCCACCAGGAGAGAGGGCCATTTACCCCACTTCTGGGAGTAACGGAACTGGCTCATGCAGAGAAACCTGAAGGACAGGCCAGTCACTACTTCCTCTCCAAGTTGTCGCCACGTTGGGATTGCTGTGACCCCACCCAGGGCAGCAGAGAGTCCGTGTTCCCCTGAAGGAGAAGGAGCAGTGAGGACTCAGGCCCAGAAAAGGCCAGAGGTCAGGCTGCAGTTCGTGGGCCCACGAGACAAGCCTCCTCTCACCCCGGCCGACCTTTCCACACTCCGTGGGTGTGGTAGGTGACCCCGCAGGGAGATAAAGTCATGTGTCAGCAGGCGGGTACAGTGAGCTGGCAAAATTTGGGTATTAATGCCAACCCCACCTCCTTTGGACCCATGGGTTGGGAGGGCTCAGGGAATTTGAAATATGCACGATTCTCAAAAGAGGCAGATGGTAAAATTAATGTTTACTAGACACTTATTATGTACAAAGCACGGATATCTGAGCTTTCACGTGGCCCCATGAGGTAGGCCTTCTTATCTCTGTTTTTATAAGCGAGGAAACTGGGACTTGGAGAAGTTAAGTCTCTTGCCAAGGTCATGCAGGCTGGGCTTCTAACCAGGGCATCAATGCAGAGCCAAGGCCTCTAAGCACCCGGCACTCTGCCAGCAGACAAATGACGAGCAGGCTGTGCAGGCCCAAGGCGTGTCGGGCAGTCAGGGCCGGGCCTCCTTGAGAGGTGCTCTGGGAAAAGCCGACACCTCTAAAGAATTCTGACTTGGGTTCACAGACTCAAGGACTCCTGGCTGGCGACTCACTAAGGGCACTTCTTACTTGGCAGGCACAGAGGCAGATGCCAAACTCCTACTAGCATGGCATTCGAAGCTCTTGGGGATGTGACCTCGGCTCACCTTGGCAGCCTTGGACCCTGCATCACCTGTGCACGCGTCTGAGCTCCGGCAAACAAGATGGACGTGAAAGGCACCACCCTGCCCTTGCCCATGCCGGGCATTCTGCCTCCAAGCTTTCCTTCTTTGCATTTTCGAATCTTACCCTTGTTTGCAAGGTCTGGCTCAAATAGCGCTATCTTCCACGAAGCTCTCACAGACTCCAGATTTCACTCCCTGCTAGTTTGAAGCGATCGCTTTTTTCTCTGAGTAGTTACAGCTTTCACTTGGGCCTCTGGCAGAAAGTGCTGTCTGGTAGCATCTATGCTCCCTTTTGCCCACAATGTTGCCTGGGTTTTCCTTTGGGGGCCACCCCTTCCCGGACGCAACTACTGTGGGTCATGGAGGGCTGCTCTCTGGCTGTAAGGTTCATATCCTCCTGGCCAGCGAATCCTCAGGAATGGGTGGGTGACCCAAGGGTGGCTAAATCAGAGGCAATCGTGGATGTTCGCTGGATTCCTTGGGAAGGAGGCCTCTTTCTGTCTGCCAGCCTGGCCAAGCTGGTGGGATGAAAGCCTAGAGTTGCTGGTGATCACCTTTGCTGCCCTTTGGGGAGGGCCTGGTTGAGAATAAATCCAACCCAGGGGGACGTGGAGCTGGGAGAGCGGTGGGGGAAAGAGAGAGGGGGAGGGGGGCACTGCTAAAGCGCCAATGACATCTTTAAGTCCCGGGATTCAGCCATGCCGGAAGTCGGTATGCCTCTGGCCTTCCCTTTTCTGAGTCAACAAACTCTCGTTTTTGTTGAGTTCAAATTAAAACTCTCGTTTTAAATGAGTTTGAATCAGGTTTTCTGTCCCTTATGATCTTAAAGAACAAAACTCTTGAGCGCCCTATCACATAACCACTGATGCCATAATTCTTTATGTATCTAGTTTCTCTCCCTTATTAGACTATCACTCTCCTGACAGCAAAAGCCGTATGCGCCACAACTTTACATGCTCACTATGTCCTTCCTAGCAGTGGGCCACAGCGGCACCTCAGAAGTGTCTGGGTCATAGAGAACCCAAGCTGTCAGGGCCTGTGGCCATGATTTCTTTTGTAGGTACTTGAGTATGTAAACGCGGTCCCTAGGGTCCAGCGGCCAGGGGACTGGTGCCGCACTCCGCTGGCACTGGGGGTCGGGCCCTCTTTCCTGATAGCTTTGTGCCTCCACTGTATCTCATATCAATTAAATTCACCCAACAACTGTATCACTGGCCAGGGCTCGGGCGCTGGGCTCAAAAGGCAGCAGTGGATAAAAACAAAGTCCCTGCCTTGGTGAGGACAGCCGCTAAACATAATCATGGAGCAAGTTACTTCCTTCCCCAAGCCTCAGTTTTCACAGCTTTTAAAATGGGGACGGACGCCCCCTGGGGGTAGTTGTGGGATTTAATGTGATAATCCGTACACTGCCATTAGTGTGTCCTTTGTACTTAGGAAGAACTCAGTAAGTGGTAGCTAGTATGAGTTATCATTATTAAAGAGTTGACATGGATAGATACGTAACTGCAAACGGCGTTAGCCTATGTGGAAGGACACAAACAGGGCACGGGACGGTATGAAACCACCTCTGGAGAGTGGATGTGGGACTCAAGACAG
>NW_027530642.1:4158080-4158295 GCF_008692635.1 Crocuta crocuta
GTCTGTGGGGTGGGGCGTGGGGGGCGGGGGGGGGGGGGGGGGGGTGCAAGCATGGCAGGGAGGGAGGAGAGCATCGCAGGTGGAGGAAACATCACGGAAGGGCCCAAGGCTTGGGGACACGCTGTTTGTGGCTGTGGCTGGGGGGCTGGATGGAAGTGGAGGGAGGTGATACTGGAGACTCAGGCAAGGGAGCATGGGGCAGGCTGGTGGAATGC
>NW_027530642.1:4159074-4189897 GCF_008692635.1 Crocuta crocuta
GGGGGACACTCACTTGCTGATGTACTCCCCGGTGAGGATGACACTGCAGGTCTGGCATTTGAAGCAGCTGACGTGCCACTGCTTGTCCAGCGCCAGGAGCGACTGGCCGTGCTTGATCTCCTCCTTGCACCCGGCACAGTCTGCAAAGATAAGAGGACGCCCCTGAGCAAAACATCCTGAGCCCCTGGCAGCTGCCCTCATCTCCGCCAGGTGAAGGAGAACCCCCCCTCCCCCGTCCTCCAAAAACCGCTTTTCTCTCAGCACCTTCCACCCTGGCACCTGTCCAAGGCTCTCCCCGGTAAAAGCAAAGGTCACTGGAGCCCTGGCCTCTGGACAAGAGGTCTTGGTGGGAGGGGCAAAGAAAGACATCCTGGGATTCCTTCAGAAAGTTCTCTGTCATCCTGACCGCTGTTCATCCGAAACCAGACGGAGCCTGCCCTGTTTCTGGCCTGCCCTCAAGCAGGTGACGACGCAGGCTGCTCTCCGTGACCTGGGGGACCTGCGGCATCAGCGTCACCTGGGAGCCTGCACGTGCCCACCATTTCAGATGCACCCAGACCTCCTACATCTTCTCTAGATCACCAAGCACAGTAATGTCTGAAAAGCACTGCACCAGGAATAAGCTTAGTATCTAATTTTTCCCACCCTTAGGCTTTATGCTCAACAGCAAGGACCCCCGTCTGTCTTTTGTGGCTAAATCTATTCTTTTGACTAGCGCTGTGCTTGGCACATAGCAGGCTCTCAAATCATATTTGCTGAGCGCAGATAAAGGAGCGGACCTCACACAGTACCCAAGAAAAGAACAGAATTTACCATGCCTGCCCTGCTCCAACATCCTTATTTATATGCCAAGCATTTTCCTCCCCAAGGATTAAAGAACCTGATAAGACTGCCCCAAACCAGAGCGGTGCCCTCACTCTCCATCCTTATCACCCTGGATGGGGCAGCAGAGCCACAGAATGTGGGGGGCCAGGCATCTGTCGGTTGCTCAACTGATGTCTGGGGAGGGGCAGGAAATGGCGCCAGCGTCCAAGGTACTTGGGAGATGCTGGGAACTCAGGCCTACCCGACCGGATGTCCCATTCTGGAGGAGGAAAGGGTCATGGGACAAAGTTTACCAGAGGACAAGCCTCCTTACTGGCGCCACAAGACAGATGCATACTTGTGGGGAGAAAAGAAACCGCACATGAAGTTGGGAGAGGCTGGCTGGAGGACCCCACGTGCAGCTGGAAGTCAGTGCTGGGAGAGAAGATGAGGTGTCTGCCTAGGAAGGGGGTGTGGCCAGCTGACTGTGGGAGGGGCTGGGCCCTGATGAAGTGCCTGTAGGAGGCACCCCCTCCCCCCTCCCCAAGTACTGAGCTCTCGCTAAGGCTACCGTGAGCCTTTCTAACATCCTTGTCACAGGCTAGGGGCAGGAGAGTCTCCAATTGCAAAATACTTCTGGGGGCCGGGAGAATAGTCCTGAGATTTCTTTTCCCTCCTTTACTCCTAGAATAAGTCTACCCACTTCCATCCCAGTAACTAGAGGCTTTAGAATGTAATCATTTAGAAAGGCCTCCTTCCTGTTTAGAGAAGTGACTCACCCGTGCTCAGCAGAGAAGAGCCTGGGGGCTCAGGGGTCAAATACAGAACCCCAAATACGGAGCTTGTGTCTCTGTGGGCCTCCATGATAGGGTAAAACAATTCCACAGGGGCTCAGAGTTCACAGAGCATTTGGTCACAGTCCCACGAATGCAGGAATCTACAGCATCCTTGACAGGTGGGTGCTGGCCTCTGCTTAACTGCCTCCAGGGGTCGGAAGCTCACCCCCTTTTTTGCAGAAGCCCACTTTGCCTTTTGACTGACAAATTATCATGGCTGCCTTTTGATTTTGATTTTATTTTTTTTTTAATGTTTTTTAATGTTTTATTTATTTCTAGGAGAGAGAGAGAGACAGCCTGAGCAGGGGAGGGTGAGAGAGAGGGAGTCACAGACTGAAACAGGCTCCAGGCTCTGAGCTGGCAGTCAGCACAGGGCCCGACGAGGGGCTCGAACCCACGAACCGCGAGATCATGACCTAAGCGAAAGTCGGACTAATTGAAGACTAAGCCACCCAGGCGCCCTGATTTTGATTTTAAAAGATACGTATCACATAAGGGTTTGTTTTGTTTTGTTTTGTTACTTCACTTTTTATTTCCTACCTGATTTTTTTTTTTTAATTGAAGTGTCATTGACATACAATGTTACATTAGCCTTAGGTGTACCACACAGTGATTCAACAACTCTATACCTAATGCTAGGGGGCCACAAGTGTAGCTACCATCTGTCACCATACGACGCTATTACAATGCCCTTCACTATATTCCCTGTGCTGTGCCTTTTATCCCCAGGACTTATTCCTTCCATAACTGGAAGCCAGTGCCTCCTACTCCCCTACACCCATATTTGCCCATCCCCCCTTCTCCATCCCTCTGTCAACCATCAGTTTGTTCTCTGTATTTATGGGTATGTTTCTGCTTTTTTGTTGGTTTATTCATTTGTTTTGTTTTTTAAGATTCTACATATAAGTGAAATCATGCATTTGTCTTTCTCTGACTTATTTCACTTAGCATAATTCCCTCTGGGTCCATCCATGTCGTGGCAAATGGCAATATTTCATTCTTTTTTTTGTGACTGAGTAAATATTCCATGGTGTATATAGGCCACATCTTCTTTATGCACTCATCAGTTGATGGACATTTGGGCTGTTTCCATATCTTGGCCATTGTAAATAATGCTGCAATAAACATTGGGATTCATGTATCTTTTAAAATTAGTGATTGTGTTTTCTTTGGGAAAATACCCAGCAGGGGAATTACTGGATGATAGGGAAGTTCAATTTTTAGTTAAAACATTTTTTTAATGTTTATTTATTTTGTGAGAGAGAGAGAGCAAGCAGGGCAGGGACAGAGGAAGAGAGACAGAAAATCCCATGCAGACTCCACGCTGTCAGCACAGAGCCCAATGCGGTGCTCAAACTCATGAACTGTGAGATCCTGACCTGAGCTGAGATCGAGTCAGACGCTTAACCGACTTGGCCACCCAGGTGCCCCAATGTTTAATTTTTTGAGGAACCTCTGTTCTGTTTTCCACAGAGATTGCATCAATCCACATTCTCACCCACAATGCACAAAGGTCCCTTTTTCCTCCACATGTTTGTTGACACTTGTCATTTCTCGTCATGACTGCCTTCTTTTTATGGAGAGCTGAGATCTGACTCCTGTGATGCCCCTTATTTTATGCAGTAAGGATAACCTACCTCTTCTGTCACCTGACACTTCCTTCAAATATTTATGTATGTGTGTATATATATGTGTATATATATATATGGCATATATATATTTAAGTTTATTTATTTTGAGAGAGAAAGAGCGCAAGCAGGGGAGGGCAGAGAGAGAGAGAGAGAGAGAGAGAGAGAGAGAGAGAGAGAGAATCCCTAGCAGGCTCTGCACAATGCAGGGTTCAAACTCACAAACTGTGAGATCATGACCTGAGCTGAAATCAAGAGCTGGATGCTTAACCAATTGAGCCACCCAGGTGCCTCACCTTTACATATTTAAAGAAAGTTGCAGTTTCTCTCTTCCCCTTCACTCCTCACTTCACTTTTCCTTGCAGGCTGTGGTCATTCACTGATCAGATTCGCTTGCGGACTCTATGGAGCGAGGTCTTTTATGGCCAGCTACATAGTCCCCCACCTCTCCAATACGTGTTGTCTGAATAGTTGCATCCTGTCATGGCCACATTCTAGCAACGAGTCCTATGTCTCCTTAGTTGCACTGATACATCTGAGATGGAATTAGCACCCTGAGTTAAAGTTCAGGAGGCGGTACCGTGCAGTGGGCAGAGGCGGGGCCCGGAGGACAGAGCGAATGGTGAGAGGCTGGCCGAGGGCAGGATCCCAGCTCCCTCCCTCACCAGCTGTGTGACCGATAAGCTCCTGCTTCTTGATCTGAATGTCTTCCTCACAACACCGGTGTCAAGAGGTACCATAATCAGGCCTTGGAAGGACACGACACACGTGCTCCATAAATGGTCATTGTCATTCTTGCTTCACGTTCTCGTGTTTCCAGCCCATAGTCTGTGCACTATCCAGTCTCGATCTGAGGCCAGAAGAATCTTCCTCTTGCAAGGAAGGCCTGTTGATCCCTGAGACGCCTTCTCCATGTGGCCTTTCTTTTCATGTTATCAGGCTGGTCCTCCACTGTACCGGCCTCTGACTGATCAGGACCTTTTTCTCCCTCCTCTTCCTCCTTTCATCCTTGACCACGGGGGGAGCCTCGGGCATCCACCCAGGAGCCCCCGAGTCTGGTATGATAAGCAGGGTCAGGAAAACCACACCCTGAGCCGCCAGCTGTCTGCCCCTCATCTGTTCCCCTCTGTTCCAAAATTACAACCGTCAGCTGGCAGAGAGTATGACGCCACCACCTGTCCCCCCAGTCCCTTAGTTTATGGAGGCCTCCAAAAGCTCCAGACAGCTATTTTTAATTTTTCTTGACTGTGTCATACATCGCATTCAGATCAGCAAAAATGAGTGGGTTTTGTGAGTCTCTTCCCTGTTGTGGACAACGAATGCAGCGGGACAGGCCCCTTCCCAGTTAGCGAGTCATGTCTCTGGTATAGGGTGTGAGGGAAGAGGCTGCAGGGCCAGACGCCTGGGCACATTCCGGTTTCATTGCTTACTGTTTGTGCGACTTTGAGCACCCCATTTATGCTCTTTATGCTCTGTGGGTCTCAGGTTTCTCATCTATAAAAAAATCCTTCTTCTCTCCCTCATAGAGCTTTCATGATTAAATGAGATATTATGTGTAGAAAACTTAGTGCATTGCCTGACAATAATAACAGTTAGTCAGTGTTAGCAGTGGTGTGATCGTGTTGGTGGTGCTATTGCTGGTGGTGGTGGTGGTGATGGTGGTGGTGGTGGTGGTTTTGGTGTTGCTGGTGGAGATGGTGGGGTGGTGGTGGTGGTGGTGGTGGTGGTGGAATTGGTGTTGGTATTGGTGTTGTTGTTGTTGGTGGTGGTGGTAGTGAAGATGGTGGTGGAATTGGTGGTGGTAGTGGTGGTGGAATTGGTGTTGTTGTTATTGTTGTTGTTGGTGGTGGTATTGGTGTTGTTGGTGGTGATGGTGGGGTGGTGGTGATGGTGGTAGTGGTGTTGTTGGTGGTGGTGGTGATTAGGGCCACAGGAATTAGAATGATTTGATTTTTGAACTTCATGCTAAACAATCCTAGAANGTGTTGACGGTGATGGTGCTGACAGCTGTGACGGTGGTGGTGATGGTACTGCTGCCAATTCCTCTCAGTGAAGATGATGAGGAAAAACTTATTCTCGTAAAAAGTAACACACTTCTTTTCTCTCGATAGGTCCTGAGTGTTCTTGATCTCTTTTGAGTAGATATTACTCTTGCTTGTCCAGAATGTCCTTATTCACCCTCCCGGGATGAAGTGTCACACTCCCGCAGATCAAAAATACACCACGTGTTTCCTCACTCTTTTTCTGTTCCTCGGATAGGCTCTTCCTCTCGGGCCTCTCTCAAGTCTGGTTTTGGTTCCCTCGATCCTTCAGGAACTCAGCAGACCTTCCAACATCCCCTCTGGTGACGACGTGCAGCGCGGAGAGTGAGCACCTCTGGGGAGAAATCCCTTCTGTGGAACACAGGCCCTGCACATCCACAGACTGATGTCTCTACTTGGTGAGCGACCAGACCAGCCAGGATCCTGCGTGCTCCCCCTGGAGCCGCCCGGGTGCTCACCTCCTTCCCATTACTCACTCTTCTTCACCTTCCTCTGCCTTTACACTTGGAGAATTACGGTGGAGACATTTAGCAGCCGCTCCCCAAGGACACACTCACATCCAGGACTCCCGCCCGCAGCTGAGGAACTCTCCTGCCTCCCCAGGGTGCCTGATGCACTTGGTAATGTGTAATGTGGCACGAGCCAAGAGGAATAACAGATTCGGGGGTCATATTCCCTCCTCGGAGTGCTTTCCAGATTAAACCTCCACGACCCCAGCATCACTCACTTCAGATTTAGAGAGCATTTTACGCACTACGATGTATGTTAGCCTGACTCCTGGATACAAAGACATTTGCTTTCCAAAAAGCTGGGTAAACAGCCTCTGTGAGGCTCTGTATCTGCCGTGCTTCCCACAGAAGGTTGGCTCCAGCCTGCCTCTCTCTACTGCCTGGCACGTGGTCCTGCTCGTCCCTGGGCGCCTCCCTGGCCTCAATCACAGGGCCGAGGTCCTGCACCCCGCACTCCCAGGCTTGCTGTCATTCCGCGCGATGCTTTCCAGCAATTATAACAGATAACCGCGTGTGTGCTCAGGCCCCTTGAGACGGAAAGCTGCTCTGACCAGCGAGCTGTTCTTGAATGTCACCGGGGATGCTGAAGGAAGTGCCCTCTGCACATTCTGTGAGCAGATCTGATTAGATCTAGAGGAAGGAAGGGCGAGGGAGGGAGCCTTCCCACCGNACCCAGGCGCCCCATCTTCCCACCGTCTTTCTCCAGCACACTGCACCGGGCAGTCTCTCTCATGGAGCCCCTAGGGGCTGAGCCCTGCTGACTGGGTGGTTGGTGCTCGCCCCCGCACGGTGATGCAGCAGGAGGCTAAAGGGTTTCCATCGATTCTGCTGGGGAGGCCAGGGGGAGTGTCACAGAACGGAGGAACACAGGAGCCTCGGGTGGCTTACCGCAGACGCAGGGGCCCAGGTCCGTGTGTGCGGGCACTTGCCATCAGCAGCCTGACAAGGGTGTGCGGGAGCCTTGGTCCAGACGCCTCACTGCTAGACACACACTGGTGGAGTGGGTGTCCCACAAATTTGAATGCGTGCTCCAAGGTACCCTCCTGAACCTCAGCTTCCCTCCAGATCTCTGCTTTCATGACGCAACAGAACATTTACTATGGTGTGGCTCATGTTCCCCTCATCTCGAACGGTGGTCCTCAGTCTTAGAAGCAGCAAACCATCTCCCAGGAAGCTTATGAAGAATGCAGCTTCCTGGGTTCCCTTCTTAGAAGTCCAAAGGGGGCCTGAAGATCTGCATGTTTCCTAGTTATGCGGTGAAACTGACCCAGTGATCTCCTGGACACCCGCTAAGAGACACTAGCACAGCTCCGGTGGGCTGCTCTCATATTTCTCCGTTTTAAGATGTGTCTGTGTACACTTTTTAGTAGAGTGTGTGAAGATTGAGAACCACACTGGTGGCTTCATCAGCCCTGTTCTAGGGCGCCTTGGGGAACGTGGGGCCAGAGGGGAGAGAAGATCAGGAGCCTAGCTCATCCCAGAAGAGCCCCACCTAAGTGGCCAAACACAGTACAGGCTGTCATCGTTTATAATCAGCAGCCTGCTTTCCCTGCATTTCTGCTTAAGGACGCTTGTGAGTCCGGGCAGCGTGCCAACTGGGTCACGCTGCAGGAGTCCTCCAGGGTGGAAACCTCCCCCACACCCCTCCCGGCCTGCAGGGGCTGGTGACAGAGCCGGGGCGGGGAGCCCTAGGACACACGGCCGGCTGACAGGGAGGCACCCAGGGGGAAGACTCACGGCTCGGTCCGCGGATCTTGATGGGCTTACTGCTGCTCATGGACTGGGAGCACGTCTGACACACGCATTCCTTTCCGCTGAAGGTGACCTTGTCTCCAATGGGGAAAGGCTTCCTGCAAGGGACATGAAAGAGAAATTCGACACCTCTTCTCTAGAGAGTTCCATGTCTCTTGGTGAGCTCACAGACAGCGCACGGGCTCACGGCTCGTTGGTACCACACGCAGCCTGCCTTACATTATACCAAGTAAATTCAAGTGCTGTTCACAACGCCAGGCAGACTGAACCACTCGGTTGGGGCCAGGACCAGAACAGTGGGCCATTTCGATGACTTTAACACTGGGCAAATCCCGCAACCGAGTTGAGCTTACATTTCTCATCTGTAAACGAATTGGTGAATAATTCCGCCTCGAGCTGTCCCTTCTTCTTGGAAGGACTTTTTCCAACCCAACCCCACCTATCCTCACGTATCAAGAAGAATCATTCAACTCCTCGATTCACCAAAATGTGTTCCTTTCACTATCCAGGAGGTTGAGAAGTCCACAGTTGATCTCTTCCTCAGGTCCTCAGCTCGTACATGGCCTGGCTCCCTACCCAAATATAAATTGTGCATAGAGTCCCTGGCACCGTCGGGCCCATTGTTCAGCTGCACTTGTGCACGAAGTCTGGGACAGCTGTCACATGGCTCTGAGTGTAGCCCCGGACACAGGCTTCCAGTGGCTGCCCCTTGCATGAGCAACGTGGGAAGCAGCGCCGGGATGGAGTGGGGGAGCTGTGTTCTCACCTCGGCCTGGGCACTGACTTGTGGCAAAGGACATGGCGTGGCCTTGGGGAGGCACTGCATCTGTATGGGGCCTGACAGAAACTTCACTTTACACCGTATGGAGCCGACTGTGCTCACCTCCACTGGGGCTGGGATTCTGGGACCCATGGCCCGGGTTTTAAAAGATGGATGATCGAATGAATGAATCCCACTGGGTGATTTTTATTTTCTCACACCCTGTGTCATTAGTCTCTGCCAGGAACTCTAGCTGGTAACTAACAGGTAGTTATTTTATGGGGGAGAATAATTAATCTATAAATTCTGCTCCTAATTAAAAAATGCATATATTTCTTCCAAACCATGTTTCTCCTTATGACTTAATCAGAGCAGTCCATTAAATCTTAATGTATTTGTGGGCAGGGCTGAGTTTCCTTTAGGTTTTTCATCTGCTTAATGCAGTGCTTGGCATACAGCAGACCCTTAATGTACATCTGCTATGTTAACAAGTAACCAGGGATGCAGAGAGTGGGGGGAGGGGAGCTTTCCATCACCTACCAGTATCCTGAGAGGCTAGATGCTTACCATATAATGATGACAAGACTAGCAAAAGTAGGCACGATTATGTCCTGAGCTGTGGTCCCTGCAAGTAGCATCTCATTTATCTTCATGAAAACCCAACGTGATTAGGATGGTTTTGATGCCCATTTTACTGATGAAGAAGCTGAGGCCTCCAGAGGTCGGATCACTTTCCAGGGTCACCAGCCAAAATGGGTTCTGAGAGGCCAGGGTACTCGGTGGTTCCTTTGAGGACTTCTAATGGGAAATGAGAGGCTGAGCGTGGAGGCTCAGATCCTCACTCTGTCTTGGTTGCCAGACAGACTAGCGTTTTATGTTCGATCATACTCGAGAGATGGAATTCAGCCTCTAAAAGGTTTGAAAACCACCGGCCTGTCAGATCATTCCACCCAGGAGATCTTAGAAACCCAAGGGTCCGGCCTACAGCCCCGAGAGCCCCAGACCTGCCAGGGGGCTCGGGCAGAAGGTCCCATGCTCCTCTGGCCACCTGCTCACCTGCACAAGCTGCACACGAAGCACTTGGGGTGGTAGGTGCGGCCCAGGGCAGAGATGACCTCCCCGGTGATGAAGTCCCGGCAGCTGTCGCAGCGGGTGCCGTAGAGCTGCTGGTAATCCTGAGTGCAGATGTACTCCTGGTTCTTAAAGAAGAAGCCCGACTGGGCCAGGCCACAGCCACACACTGGGGGCAACAGAGAGAGAGACAAGGGCGGGCTGGGGCCAGGGAAGGTCTGCAAGCATGACAAGCATGAGGTTCTCACTGGGGACAAGGCCGGAGTCTGACTGGGTCATGAGTGGCCAGACAATGGTGGCGGACTAGACATCACTGGGCTAGTATTTCTTAAAGTATGTCCTGAAGACCTGACGCATCAGAATCAGGAGCCCGGCGGGCCTGAATCACACTCCCTGGGGCTAGGGGCCAGGTGTTTGAGTTTCAGCAAGCTCGCCAGATGCCTCTGACGCACCCTCACTCAGACCCCTGATGTGAATGAAAGTTTAGGGCTGAATTTGATACGAATCATTCAGTTCAAGTTCCCCTGGGCACTTCCCACGTGCTTGAGCCTGCACCAGGCAAAGACAATTTTAGAACGGCGATGGGATGGCTGATTTGAAGTCTATAGCCTGCTCTCACCATAGACATAAAGAGGCGGTCTGTTCCCTGGGCAGGAATGATAAAACCTGGTCCCTGAACTATGAAGAGCCACTAATGGATGTCAAAAGATGGCCTTATGGAACATACATCGTGGGTGACCGGCGATGGGCTGGTGCAGACAGCAAGTGCTGTTCGTGGGGAGGAAAAAGGAGCAATGTCACTGAGGGAGCGATTATGGTAGACTTCCTGGAGGAGGTGGCATCTGGGTTGAACTCTGAAGGCAGAATGAGCTACCTCATGTTAGGTAGAAGTCGCAAGTGATATTTGTGTGGTGGTGGGGCTGGAGTAGGGGTGGTGTTTTCAGGGACTGGAGGGCAGTAATACAGGAAAATATTGACAGTTGGAAGAAGGCCTGAGTCTGGCTTAAGAAGCTTAGGTTTTGTGGGATATTGAGAAGCCATGGGTAGATTTTTAAAAATCTAAAAAACAAATTATTTTGAAACTCTCCAACCTATACAAAGGAAGAGAGAAGGTTATAATGATATCCCATCAGCCATTTGCAAAAATGACCAATTGCACTGATGGCTTCGGAACAGAAAGGCAACGTGATTTCATAAGGTGGGGTTTCCTTGTGGACAATATGAAGATGTGTAGGATCGATAATAGAAGAGCAGGTGGATATAATTATAGGTGCTTGAACAACTCAACCACGTGGGACTTCTTTCCCCCAAAGGACTTAGAAACGTGGGGAATGAGATTTCCCGCTGAGGGTTGACTTGTGAAATCAACAACTAATGGGAAGAGCAGAAAGAAGCAAAGTTTCTTCCAGGAGCTCCAATGGCTCCCAGGGCCACCAGCACTCCCGAGTGTATTGCTCCCCGGCTATAAAGCAAGGGTGGCCAGCCAGGAAGGGGCTGGCCGGCAATCAAAGGAAGGCCACTCCGGAGCCCATTTCAACCCTATGACCAGCCCCCTTGTTCTGAGTCTGCATTCACTGAGTGATTATCTGATAGTTTGGCTTTCTATATAGTTGGCCTTTGGGAGGGACGCAGCTGGTCAGGGCAACGTGAACTAGTACAAGGGGGAATCACGGCTCTTATTTCCATTAATAAACAGGCACTCTGATTGTATACACTGGCTTCCTGAGGACTCGGTTAGCAAGGACGAGCTTTCTCAAGCATGGTCAGTGGTGTGGAAACCAACGAGATGGAATTCCGAGCCTGTAACTGTGAGGACCTGGCCCAGACTGGGTGATACTGCCCCAGCGAACACAACCTCCTTGTTAACAGGGAGAGCTGTACTGCAAGAACAGCCAGGTTAAAGACTGGAGGGACTTCTGGGCACACGGCAGAAATATTTCACAGGTGCTTGTTCACCTTGCGGGCCAGCGACAGGCAGGATGAGCGTGGAAGAGGGTGGCCCCAGATGTCACAGCATTAGGGGGACAGCGCAGCACAGTGGGGGATGCAGCGGTCTGGGAGCTGAGCCATCTGGGCTCTGGGTTCGTCACTGCCACGAACTCTGTGGGTGACCATGAATGTGGTCTCTGTTCACATGCACGTAAAATGAAGAAGCAGGATTCAAAAGGGAGGTGAGCTTTTCTTCTGACACTGACATGCCGTGAGTCTAGGAGAGGGAGCCCTCCTTCAGGGCTTACCGGGTGCCCAAACATTTTAAACTCGGCGCAAGTTAGAGGCGCTGGAGGCAGGGGTGGTGGTTGGTGGGGGAGGGTTCACCTGCCACCAGGCTTGGAGAAAGTTCATCACATCAGACAATGTCTCCAGAGCAGGCCAGGCCAGAGCACGGGCCGTTCTGGGGTGTGCAGGTGGCAGATCAATCGACTTAATGGCTGTGGAACTCGTTAGGTCGTAGCCTACGACCTCATTGGACTCAACTCCTGTTTTTTTCCTTCTTTTCTCTCCTTTGCTTCCCCTGCCGGCTCCACCCTCACAGCTACGTCTCCCAGTGGACAAAACCGGGAGGCCATAAGAAAACTCGGAACATTCGGTTCCTCTATTTCCCCCCAAGGAGCTGAAAGGAGGAAGTTTTTGGTAGAAAGGATGTAAAGGTTGATAAGCATCTCAGGGGGTTCCCGGAAATACAGTGGGGAACTCGGGGATGGAAGGCAAGTTGGACAGCACTGACAGCTGTGTTTGAGGTTGAGCAGAACCCAGCATTCAAATAACAGGAAAGGCCTTGGAGAGGGGCTGCAGTATGGAACTGACGTGGAATTAACACACCTGGGCCAGTCGTTATTCTGTGAATCAAAAAACATCAAGTCTCTAATTTTAAAAAAAAGCAGATCATTTGGTGTGACAGTGGGGCAGGATATGAAAGCTTAGCACTGCTTTGAGAAAATCCAGAATGAATGTTCACTATACATATAATGCCTAGAAAGAGGCCTTGCACACGGTCATAGCATGTTTCGGTGGTAACTACACTATTTTGTGGGTCCCTGGACCTTTGTCCACATTTCTGTCCTGCCACTCAGAGGCTGGGTGGCTTTGAAACAGTTACCCCACCTCTCTGGGCTCTGTTGCTTCATTGGTGAAATGAAGGGGCTACGTGGTAACTCAGAACACACCCAGATCCGAGAGTCTGTCCTAGGATTCCGTTGATTTTCAACTTTTCAAATCAGACCGAGTTTTATGGAGTTTCAAAACCGAAGTGTTAGAAGGGCCACTGAGGGTGATCTATTTAATATTCAAACATTTAAAAAGTGAAATATATCACACATACAGAAAACGTAGTCAATATCCACGTACAGTTTAAAGAAGAAGAATAAAATAACACTCCCAGGCAGCTGCTACCAAATCAGGAACTAGAACGCTACCTTGGAAGCCTGTTTGCATCTCCCGAAAGCACTCCCTTGCCATGTGGTCCCTAATTGTGTGTTGATCCTTCTGCTTTTACCACCTCCGGTGTATCCACGAATCATGCTTTGTTTAGTTTTGCCTTCTTGGGACTTTATCTTGATGGAACCATACTGCATTTAGTCTTCTGTGCATGCGTCAACTTTGAGGATTGTGTTTTTGAGATTCATCCACGTCGATGCATGTAACTGCAGTTTTCCTTTCACTGCTGTGCTGTGTCCCATTGTCTGCCCCATGACTGATCTGCTTTACTGCTGAAGGACATTTGAGCTCCTTGCAGTTTTGTTTGGTTTTTTTGAAATGTTGCTTTGAAAATTCTTGTATTTGCAAGGTGACGCCTTACTGTTTTCCAAAGGGTTTGTCCCATTTACATTCCCACCAGCACTTGCCACCGATCCATAATGTCACTGAAAGCTGCTAATGTGTAGTCAACAGGGTAGCTACAAAATGACATCTTATTGTGACTTTAAATTTCCTTTTTCTGATTCTTAACCAAACTGAGAATTTTATGGGTTTTTATAAATTTCATTTATTTATTTTTTGAGAGACAGAGAGAATGAGTGACAGGGGGAGGGGCAGAGAGAGCGGGGGGAGAGAGAGAATCCCTAGCAAGCTCCTCCCTGTCAGCACAGAGCCCGATGCAGGGCTCGAACTCACGAACCGTGAGGTCATGACCTGAGCTGAAATCAAGTCGGATGCTTAACTGACTGAGTCACCCAGGTGCCCCAAGAATCTTATTACATGTTTATGGGCCATTTGTGTTTCCAAGGTTCGTCCACGTGGAGAACGCATCAGGATTTCATTCTTTTGTATTGCTGTATGACATTGCACTACATTTTATTTATCCATTCATTGGTTGCTGGATATTTGAATTGTTTCCAGTTTTTGACTTTATGAATAATACTGCCATGAACATTCATGCACAAGTTTTTGTGTGGCATTTATTTCTCTTGAGCATATATCTTATGAATTGGACCTTGTTAAGTCACACGGTCACTCTACATTAAACCCCTAGAGAAACCGCAAGACTTTTCCACCGCAGCTACACATTTTGCATTCCTACCAGCAATGGATGAGGGTTCTGATTTCTCCACATTCTTGCCAACACTTGTATCGTCTGTCTTCTTGAACACCGCCATTCCAGTGGGTGTGATGTGTGTCTCCTTGTGGTTTGATGTGCATTTCTCAGATGACGAATGACATTGAGCACTTTTCCACGTGTTTACTGAACACTTATAGAACTTTGGGGAAACCTGTATCTGAATACAGGTTGCCCATCTTGAAATTAGATCATTTGTCCTTTTCTTAGTAAGTTGTAAGAATCCTTTATATAGTTTGGATGTGAGTCCTTTACCAGATGAATGATTTGCAAATTTCCTCTCCCATTTAGTGGGCTGACTTTTTACATGGCTGATGGTATATTTTGAAGCACAAGAGTGTTTATTTTATTTATTTATTTTTATTTAATTTTTTTTTCTGTTTGTTTCCTTTTATTTTTATTTATTTATTTATTTATTTTACAAATAGTGTATTGTCAAATTAATTTCCACATAACACNAAACAGTGTAGGAGGAGCACAAGAGTGTTTAATTTTGATGACATCTAACCCATCATCACAGCCAAGAAGCCTCTGCCTAATGCAGGGTTGCAAAGACTTACTCTTATATTTTCTCCTAAGGGTTTTATAGTCTTAGCTCTTACACGTAGGTTTTTGACTTTTTGGGGGCTAATTTTTGTGTATGGTGTGAGGAGGGGGTCCAACGTCACTTTTGTGTGTGTTTTTCTTCGGGTACGTATATCCAGTTTTCCTACCATCATTTGTTGAAGACGATTCTTTCCTTATAGAATTGTCTTGATAGCCTCATGGAAAATCAGTTGACCTTAAATCTAACGGCTTATTTCTGCTCTCTCAGTTCTATTGATCTATAGGTCTATCCATGTGCTAATACCACGTTGTCTTATTTTTTACTGCTTTGTAGTAAGTTTTACAAGTGGGAAGTTTGAGTCGTCCAGCTTTGTTCCTTTTGGGGATTGCTTCGGCTATTCTACATCTCCTGTAATTCCATACGGGTTGTCCAATCAGCTTGTCAATTTCTTTAAAGACGCTAGCCAGGATTTCGATGGGGATTGTACTTGTTATGAACTGAATAGTGTCCTCCTCCAGTTTTATATTTTGAGGCCCTAACCCCCAGTGGGTAGGGGGTCTTGAGGAGATAATTAGGTTTAGATGAGGTCATGAAGGTGGGACCCCGAATATGAGATTAGTGTCTTTATTACACGAGGTGCCAGACATCTCTTTCTCTGACACGTGAGGACACAGTAAGAAGGTGGCTGTCTGTGGTCCAAGCAGGGAGCTCTTACCAGAACCCAACATGTCGGCACCTTGATATTGATTTCTAGCCTCTGGAACTGTGAGACAATAAATTTGTGTTGGTTAAGCCACTCAATCTATGGTATCTTGTTGGGGATAAATACTGATTACGTAAGCTGACTAAGAGAGCATCAACTCCATAGATCCATAGCATCAAATCTATAGGTCAATCTGAAGAACACTGCCACTTAACAATATTAAGCCTTCTGATCCATGAACATGAGATTTCTTTTCATTTATTTAGGTCTTTTAAAATATCTCTCACTGTCAGAGTATACATTTTATACTTAAGTTTCTTCCTGTATATGTTATCTTTTATATGACTGTAAATGGAATTGTTTTCTCAATTTTATTTTCAGATTGCTCATTGCAAGTGTATAGACAAAGAATTGATTTTGGTATATTGATCTTTGACCCTGCACCCTTGATGAACTTTGTTATTTCTAATGGGTTTTTAGTGCATTCCTTAGGATGTGCTATATGAAGATCATGTCACGTGAAAATAGAAATAATCTTACATTTTCTTTTACAATCCAGATGCCTTTTATTTTATTTTCTTGTATAACTGACCCCATATGAACCTAGAGCAAAAGGCTGAATGGGAGTAGTGAGAGCAAACATTCTGTTCTTACTTTTTTTTGGTTTGTTTGTTTTGTTTTTAAAATTTTTAAATGTTTATTTAGTTTTGAGAGAGAAACACAGAGTGTGAGTGGGGGAGGGTCAGAGAGAGAGGGAGACACAGAATCTAAAGCAGGCTCCGGGCTCTAGGCTGTTGGCACAGAGCCCGACACAGGGCTTGAACCCACGAACTGTGAGATCATGACTTGAGCTGAAGTTGGATGCTTAACTGACTGAACCACCCAGGTACCCCTGTTCTTACTTTTGATTTTACGGGCAGGCAGGCAGTCTTTCACCATTAAGTATGATATTAGCTATGAGTTTGACTTTGTTCTTGAAAGATCCTTTTGCTGAATACACAATTCTATAGACTTACTCCTTTCAGTACGTATACAGGTATTATCCCAGTATTCTCTGGTTCCCTAGTTGCTACTAACGTGTCAGTTGTCAGTCTATTTACCATTCATATGTGGATGATCTGTTTCTTCTCTCTGGATGTTTTTAAGATAGTCTTTCGTTTTTGGTAATCTGCAGTTCATTCTGATGATGTAAGTATTTTCTATTTTTCTACCGAGATTTATTAGGTTTCTGGATCCAAGGGTTCGCATCTTTGAACAGTTCTAGAAAACTGAGAGCTGTCATGTCTCCAAATACTGTCTTCCCACTCATGGATCCTGTTACGTATCTCTAGAACTCTGACTGGATATATGTCAAATCTTTTCACTATTTTTTCCATGTATAAACTTCTCTTTTATTTTTACCACCTTCTTATACTTCTGGGCTATAGTATATACCTTTTTCTTGGCTAAATCTTATAGTTTACTAATTCTCTCCAGCAATATCGAATCTGCTATACAAGCCGTACATTAACTTTCTAATTTCAAATATTATATATTTTTAAGTTTTGTTTCTTTTTTAAATCTGTTGTGCTATTTGTTACAGTGTGTTGTTTCTTGCTCATTTTTTATCGCTCTTCTTCCTTATTTAAACGTATTGAATGTAGTCATTACATAATGTCAAAAAATACCAATTTATGAAGTCTTTAAGGTCTCGATTCTCCTTTACATTGCTTTTGCTGACAATTAGGCCATTATGATTGCAATGAGTTACTCATTTTGTTTATAATGTTATCTCTGGGAGTTCTTCGAGGTCTGGAGTAAAGCTGAGTTCCTCCAAAGAGGAATATCATCTGCTTCTGCCATTTACCAAGTGTAGGACCACTTTCTTTTAAATTCTTGGGGTGCCTGGGTGACTTAGTCAGTTACGTGTCCTACTTCAGCTCAGGTCATGATCTTGCCATTCCCAGTTAGAGCTCTGCATCAGGCTCTGTGCTGACAGCAGAGATTCTCTGTCTTCCTCTCTCTCTGTGTGTGTTTCAGATTCTGTGTCTTTCTCTCTCTCTCTCTCTCTCTGTCCCTCCCCGACTCGTGTCTGTCTCTCTCCCTCTCAAAAACAAGCATTAAAGAATTTAAAAACATTTAAATTTTGTTACACCTTTTTAAAATTTATGCCAGATATATAGCATGAATATAGAACATGATTCCATGTTAAAGGTGGATTACGGAGAGACATTTTGATAAAAGTTTTAGTCTCCTCTACCCAGTACCAAAGTTGGCACCGACAAGTTTCATTGTTGCCTCCTTCTCCAGTTTATTTCTCATCCATCCATACATTGAGAGTAAGATTTTCATAGGGTGGTGGGGCGCCTGGGTGGCTCAGTTGGTTAAGTGTCCGACTTCAGCTCAGGTCATGATCTCACAGTTCGTGGGTTCAAGCCCCGCGTCGGACTCTGTGCTGACAGCTAGCTCAGAGCCTGAAGCCTGTTTCAGATTCTGTGTCTCCCTCTCTCTCTGACCCTCCCCTGTTCATGCTGTCTCTCTCTCTCAGAAAAATAAAACATTAAAAAAAAAGATTTTCATAGGGGGAAATCTCAGCTTTACATAGAGGTCTCCTATTAGATTTCCACTCATCCCAAGCTCTAACCTCTATCTCTCTGTAGTCCATACAGCCATCAAGGCAAAAGCTCAAGGTCTCCAAGGCTTAGAGGCTTACATCTGGCATTGGCACTCACACCAGGACTTCTGCTTTTATTTTTGTTTTTCACCGGCAGCTTCTTTCCTTTCATGTCAGCACAGTAGTGCAGGGTAAAAGAGTTGTCAGAAAAAATTCGTAGAGATTTTAACCTTTTTCAACTGAGGCTATTTAGGGTAACTAGTCTCTATAACTGGCTACTGCTGGAAACAAAACTCCTCTCTTTTGTTTCACTTCTAAGCAAGTGGACATTGAAAATAGAAAAGTAAATCTATTGTTTTCCTGAAAATCTCCATGAAAAGAGATTCTATAACCTCCCTGTGGTTGATTGTCAAAACGACCAAATTCTTCCTTTCTCTGCACTCGTACCTTTGAAATCTGCAAATCCTCCCACAAAAGGCAAAATTCATTTCCCTATGATCTTAAATCTGTGTTGGTCATTTGACTTGTTTTGGCCAATGACATTAGCAAGCATGACAGACGCCGAGGCTCGCGAACAGGGCTTGCTTCTCTAAGCTTGCTCTCCTGTGCTAGAACTCTGAGCCCACATGCAAATGAGTCCGAGCCAGGCTCTGCTGGAGGACAGAAGCCATATGCAGGCACCCCACTCAACGGCCTGCCAACCACTGCCACTGATGCACTGATTTCACCACGACGAGGCAAGGGGAGGTACAGAGCGTGGGCACAGAACTGTCCCGCCAACCCAGAGAATCATGAGCTAAATAAAAAATTACTTTAAGCTAGTAAATTTTGGGGTAAGCAAACGGTAACTAATATACTTGCTTAAGAATGTAACTGCACCGTCCTAGCTCAAACCCCCCGAGAACAATTTTATCATCGTCACCCTCTGTCCTGCCTCAGTTTCTAGGGGATGTCACAATGGTCACTCACCAAGACACTTTTGCAGGTCAGCTTGCACTAAAGGGGTCTGCCAGTTCTCAATATAGAATTTAAATTGCATCAATTAAAATAGAGTCCATAGATGCGTCGATAAAAACTGAGGGCATATGAATATGTTTATTTGCTCAGTGCAGCATCCAGTTAGATCCTGAGGAAGAAATCTGTTGAGAAAATCCATTTGCCATTGAGAAAAATAGCAAGGGAAGTCAATCTCAGACACAAGAGACTGGGGTTGGAAGCAGTTACGAAAATGAAAAGATCCGAGGTTTCAATTGACCTTAAATTCAGTCCATGTAGATGGTGTGAAATGGTTCCTCAGGAGGTCAGTTCAACATCAGTGATGTTCACAGAAATGTTGCCCTCGCTGTAGTTGACAGACCTTGAGAGCCATGGTCTGTTCTGGGCGCTGTGCTTTTCGAATGATACTGACAAACCAGAAAGGCTCAAGGAGGAAGACTCCAGGATGATGATACAAGCTGGAATCATTTCAGATGAGGCTCAGTGTAAGGATCTGCAGTGTAATCGGGCATGGGGAGCCCTGGCTGCTGCAAGTGTGTGAATAGCAGTCACAGTTGGAAAGCAAACACGAAGTGCTCCTCAGACTGCCTGAGGACAAATCTAGACCCAACGGATAGAAGTTACCCATTCGAGCTCAAACATTTTCTAAACTCACAGGGCAGTCCAACCTCAGATTGGCTGCTCTGTGGAACAGGAAGCCTGGGTGAGGAGTTCAAGAAGTCGAGGCTGGGGAGGCGTCCATCAGGGACAGCAGGGAAGGGAGCGTTACCCTGCTTGGGCCAGAGGCCTCTCCAGGCTCTGTCAGCGGAGGCCCTTTTCCTTCCTGCTGCTGGTTATCCTGCTTCTTTAGGAATTTACAGATCCTAAGAGCTCAGAAGTAACCCAGCATCTGTCTCCTCCCAAATTACAGACCTAAGTGAAGTCCTAATGGACTTCTCCTTTGTTAAACTTAGCCTTTGAGGATGGCCACACGGTCACAGGACAGGTGCTCACCTCAGAGCCATGCTGAATTTTAGCCAGGACAGCTTACTCCTTCATTCGCTCTCAGATTGATTTTTACGCACGAGACAGGCGTCTTTCCAGATCTGTACGTTAAGCTTCAAGGATTGCTTTTTTCATTCCAGGTCAGCACTGCCACTCTGAGGTCACCAGGTTCCCTCTCTCCCCCACGACCCAACTCTTCTGTCCCTCTTCCCTCCACACTGCCTACGGGAGAGTTCCTATAACAGGCTAAGGGAAGTTTTTCGGGGCGTGTACAGGTATCTCAGCGGCCTGTGTTTGTTCTGCCTGCCCCTGAGGCATGTCCTGGGGGTGAACCAGGGCCCGCAATCTGACAAGGGAGCGAGGAATCTGGGTCTCTTACCTTGACAGGTGAAGCATCTGATGTGGAAGTGGTTATTGTGGACACGAACCACTTCCCCTTTGCAGGTGTCTCCACATCGGTAGCACTGGATGACATTGGAGCTGCCTCGGGGATTGTAAGGAGTCTGCTGATAAGGAACTATAGGAAGAAGCAAAAAGATCACCATCCAGAAGGCCTGTGCTCTTTAAAAACTCTGCTATAAGACATTAGCATAATCCTAACTGGGAGAAAAAGCAGAAAGGGAAGTCATTAGCCAAGTACCTTCAATACATCACCAGGGCAGCACATGCCAGCTCAGGCATCGTGAGGAGGTGCGTGGCATTGAGATGTGACTCCGTAAATCTCCTTAAGCAGAGATTTAAGGCAGGCAGAGACGTAAGAGTGCACATACCCTTTCCTTGCAATAATAGTGGCCAAACTCATGGAAGAAGAAAAGTAAAAGAGGAAGTCGAGTACTTCAAGGTAGATGATCCAGAAGTACCATTTCTCGGTGATTTCTGGATCGAGACCAGGCCCCATACTTCTCAAAGAGAATTTGGGTCTTGCAGTTGACATGGGTCTCAAAGAAATGGGTGGCTGACCCTGCCTCCCTCAGGACTTTGAGTGAAGGAAGAGACACCCTCTCACTGGGCCTCTTGTCTTGACATCTGTAAAATGCGGGTGGTCAGTGGTAGCACAGACTTTGTATAACAAAGAGGCCTAAAGGAGAGGCACTCTAGTTTGGAAGGAGGTTGATGAGGGGACTCCTCTTACAGCTGCCTGTGAGCGTCAGTTTCCATAACACTGAGTAAATGTCAAAAGTATATAATTAAGAAAAAGGATCTGGTAGAGATGACGAAGGGGCTCAAGTCCCCGGAGGTTGGGCGTTTGACGATACTATAGAGCTCTGCTAGCCTATGTGTCTATTTCCTCTTGCTCAGACTGTCTCATGGCCACTTTTCTAGATCTCCTGTCCCTGAGATATACTTTGCTTAACCATTCTAAAATCTGGTCATCTGATGAGAGTACTTTTTTTGTTCGTTTGTTCTAAGCACCTGCTTCATTCAGGGTTAGAAGGGATATTGACAGCTGTCTGGTCCACTCATTACGTATAAGCTGTTGAGACGGCTTTGCCAACGAGGAACCAAATCTCTCTTGTAGAAAGCTCCTGGGGGACTGCGAGAGAATTCCTCAATTCCCTAATTCTCAACGTTGAAGCCACAGTGCAAAATCGTTTGCTCATATCTTATTAGGAGAAGGCTCCCTCTTATCCTGGCTATAAATATGACCACCTGATTGGAGGGGAATCGATGTCTATCATTTAGTCATATAGATTTATTGCCCATATTTTGAATACGCATATTATAAATCACGCAAACCTTGTACTGAAAAGGAACTTAGAGATCACTTGATTCAGGGCTTCCCAACCTAGTGCAGTAGTTGTTAATGGCTATTGGCTGAAATCTGAATCTTTTATTCTAGGCACATGAAGGCTGGAGCATGGTGTCTTGCTTGATAATGACATGTGAATGGAAATTGTGTGTGTTGCTTTGGAAGCCCTATGAGCCAGGTTTTGCTTTTTCCATAGCCCAGCAACCAGCAACACCCCAGATGGTGTGCAGGATGCATCAGGTTGGGTCCCTGCCTGGGGAGTCATGGAGCAGAACTCCAAGGCTAGCCCAGGACGAACACTGATTGTGAGTAAGGAGGGATCTTTGTTGTCATAGCCTTGTTACTGCAGCATATCCTGACGGATGCACCTGGGATCTAGTATTTCCAATTAACTATAAGATTTGGTGCTATGTACATTTTCCTACAGCTTCCTCCAGATTCTCAAAGATGATCTTCATAACTGATCTCATCCGTCTTCTTCCTTTTGAAGAGAAGACACAGGAAAGCAGGACTTTCAATTCTCGTTCACTTACAGGTATCCTGAATTCCCAGTGCACCTTGGGCAAAAAACTGGTTGCTTAGCCCTGAATGTGTTGCCTCAGACAAGTTTGCTATCTGAGGTGGGAGAATATTCTTCTCACTATCTTTTTCTCAAGTTCATGCTCCTTATCCAACTCTTTTCCTGTCTTAAATTTAAGACAAAAATTAAGTGAGTTAACTGGTTAACTAAATCATTAATTAACTCATTAAATGGGTTAATAGGCGTCCAGCATTTCAAAAAGCACATGAGGTGCTCCACAAATGGTTGCTTGTACCCTGATCGGCACACCATCCCCACAGCTCAGAACAATCCTTCCCCACCCCCAGAACGTCCATACACATCCATCCTGTCTCCTTTACTTCTTTCTCTGATTCTTGTACACCATCCCTGGAAAATATTCCACTCTCCCCTCTCCCACCAATTTGTGAAAACAAAAAAAAATGTAGATCCTGTTTATTTGAGCAGTGAAGTGACCCAGCATTGTTGAGGGAAACAAACCTGTGAGTCTGAAAATCAAGTAAGAACTAACAGAATAATCATCACCAACAAGGAAGAGAGGTCTTAACAGTAGCCAAAAGTCCCTCCAATTTTCAGCTACCTCTTCTAATTTAACCTGCTTTATTGCTCAAGAACCCACTTCCAAGATCAATTAGATTTTTCCCTGATTTGATTTTCTGGGCAAATTTATGCGTGATCATGTCTTCAGTCAAAACTCAGTCTTTGAACCACTCAGATAAAAAGGCATAAAATCAGAGTGAGGGGATGGATTGAGAAAGTGGGTTTTTTGGCAGGCGGCGGGGTGCAGGGCGGGCAGGATGGGCATAGTTACCGGTGGGTTCCCCCAGCCCTAACTCTGCCGCTTCCCTCAGGATGAGGGTGCCACTTTGGTGATGCTGACAGGCTAGAAACCCACAAATGTTTGATGTTTGTAAATAATCCCACAAATAGAAATGCAGGCATCGCGGGCGCGAATTCTTCCAGACTGCTGATGTAAATAAACTGTGACTAGAAAAGGGCAGCGGTGTAGCAGGATTTGATCTTCAAGACGTGTGAAGATCTTTCCTTATCTAGATAGTGCCCGCAGGGACTCTAGGGGTCAAGGGAGGCCATGCTGAGATAGGCCATATCTGCTCCTGCCCAGAAAGGGACCTCATTTCCAACAAGATTTTTGTATCCTCGGGTAATGAAATCAACAACTTAATCTAACATGATTCTGTGTACGTAGGTGTGTATGGTCATTTCTTCCCACCAATCTACACCCCTCCAAAAAAAAAAAAAACCACATTAAAATTTTATTTTCTGCTGGTTATTCTTTCCACCAATTTTTAATCTCAGAAAGTACTACAAATCAGTCACATGATTTAAAACATTTATCTTATGGGAAAATGTCCCTTGAATTCCGAATCGACTCATACCTGAATTTTGGAACTGCCTATCCTTGGGAGCAATGTTTTAGAGCAGCCATGAGCCTCAAATGACATTAGCTCTGCTCGCTGGTGAAATAATCCATGAAGTTCCCAGTTTAGACATATGGATCATGTGATATGTGTCTAAAATGCGTGCAGGGAATCTCTGGCTTCTGTTTAATGTTATTCGGCCAATAAAGGGCACCTATGAGAGACATTCCCCCTGCCTGGTCTGTAAGCAGGGCTGTCCAGTAGATTTCTGAGTACGGAACCGTTCTATATTTATACCGTCCAATAGAATAACTACTAGCCATATGTGAGTGTTGGGTACTTGAAATGTGGCTAGCGTGACTGAGGTACTGAATTTTTAATTTTATTTCATTTTAATTAATATAAATTTACATTTAAGCAGCCACATGCAGCCAGCGGTACCATCATCGGACATACGGCTTTATAGATCCACAAACGGGACACCAGGCAATGAGGATGGGGAGGAAAAGAAACGAAATCTAGTTGAATCCTACTTACATAAAAAGAACATTTATATAAAAAGAACACGCACCAATTAATTCAGGAATACCGCCTTAGACTCAAATTATTCCTTTTCACCCTTGAAGAGCGTTAAAATTGTACATAAAAGCGGTTCGCAATAGGAGCCAATGACGTACACACATTCACCCATCCTGTGTTTCATCTGGAAACAAAATCTGTGCAGTGAAATCAATACCATTGTTTTCTAAATCACCATTTTTCAGGCACTGCGAGACTGAACAATCTTGATTTTTCCAAGAACGGAAGCAAAAAAGTCAATTGGCAAAGGCTGTCAGAATAGTTTTTTATGACAGCAAATCAGCTGGTCAATGCCTTCGAGATGAAAAACGAAGGGTCTGGAATATGAAGCACTCTTTTACATGCATAGCAAATCTGTAGCTCGACGGGAAAATACAACTTAATTCCGTGACTCAGTTTGCACGTGAAGCTCTTCCCAAATGTGACAAAGATAATTTAAAAGTGTTGGAGCAAACAGCACATCGGGAGGGGAGGGGCGGCCGGCCTCCTGGCAAGTTTCAAGGAGCCTGTGAGTTGAACAAGCAGAGCCTCCAATTTCTCCATCGGGCTTTTTTCCCTAGCTTTTTCTCCCTCCCTCTGGCCGTCCTTTATTTTATTTTAGGTGCCTCTCACTCATAGATAGTGCAAGGTGGCCTGAGTTCCGATTCCCTCTCCACTCCTATCTGGTTCTGCCATTTTGGACAAATCCTCCCTCTGTCCTCACTGGGAGCCTGGACACAATGATTTACAAGACTCTCTCCAGTTAAAGGCTAGGTCTGGCTCTGTGTGTCCCTTTCTGTGCTTCCTTCTCCTCCCACCCCTCCCTTCTGTCCATTAACTGGTCTTGACTTTTCAACGAGACCGTGTTGTCTGTCCCTACATGAGTCTCCTTTGAGAGCAGATAATGGTGTGACTGCCCTCTCCCAAACAGTGCGACCTAAGTTGTGTTCTCCTTCCTGATGCGGTACCTGCACGATTTGCCTTCCTCCCCTGAGGGTTGCCTGACCTTGTTGATAACAACATCCCCACATTCTCTTTAAAAGGCAGGGGCACCTATGCTATCCTGGGGTAGAATGAAAAGAGCGACAAAACTGACTTGGAGGCAGTACAACTGTGAATCACTGGCTGGGAGTGTAATAAAAACAGCGAAGCTTCTGGGTGAATGGTGTAACATGGAGCAGGGAATCAACCGGTTCGAAAATGCGCTTGCAACCGCCCCGGGGCCCAGGAAAATAACCGACTGCAGGAACTGTCACACATCAACTCCCCACGGCCTCATTAGGGCCCGAAGCACCCGCGGTGTGTTCACAGGTATTTCCTAAATACTGAGCAAGAGCCCCGACTGTGGATTCAGACACTTCACGGGTAGAAAGCAGGCTGCCTGAAAGCATAGGGTGAGGTCTGTATAGAAAAGTATCTGGCGCGGGGTGCCTGGGTGGCTTAGTCGGTTAAGCGTCCGACTTTCGCTTAGGTCATGATCTCGCGGTTCGTGGGTTCGAGCCCCGCATCGGGCTCTGTGCTGACTGCCAGCTCAGAGCCTGGAGCCAATTTCAAAGTCTGTATCTCCCTCTCTCTCTGACCCTCCCCTGCTCACGTTGTCTCTCTCTCTCTCTCCTAGAAATAAATAAAAACATATATAAAAAAAAAAGAAAAGTATCTGGCGCTTCACAACACATTCAACACACTCAACAAATGGAGCCTTCAATTTAACATTGGAGTTGCATCAGCGCTTGCAGCCCGGACCCCGTTTCCTGGGGTGAGGCCCAGAGAGGCCCCCGTTTCCGTGGGCTGCAGAGGTGGGTGGCTGCCACGCTTCTCACGTAGCCCGAGGAGGAATGTGTGAATTGGGTGTTTCCTGTTGTGGGAACAGAGGCTACGATCTGCGTTCTCCTGGGCGGCACATGGGCCGTTCCCAGGGGGGCGGGTCGGCACGTCAGCTGTGTGTGCATGCTCAGAATCGTGAGTGACTTGCTTCCTGAAAACTCTGTACGGAGACGGGGAGGGCTGCTGTCCGTAGCACCTAAGGGCCATGCGTGTGCCCCTCATGGTGTCCTTACATCTGTGTTCATCGTGTGAATCCCGGGGGCCAGTCAGAGAAGAAAAGGCCTGGAGGTGACCTAATACACTAGACGGTGAGCTGCATGAAGGCAGGGGTCACGTGTGCCTTGTTGGCCACTGTGCTAATCATGCCACGTGTGTGAGTGCTCAATAAGCATTTGATGGCTCAATTAAAGCGCGAATAAAAGGAGTCCGCGGTTTCATTTAACAAAAGAGAAGGCTGAGACCCAGAGGGAGGGGAGAGAACTCAGGCTGGCTTGCCTCAGTGTCTGAGGGCGTGTGTTCTCTGATGACAGCATAAGAGAGGCAGCCTGGCCCCAGGGTCACAGAAAGGCGGAGGAGAGTGTCCACAGAGGAGGGAATGTCCACACATGTGGAGTCCTGCTGAGGCTTAGCACTAGCATAGGTGGGCTGGGCCGGGGGGCGGTCAGTGGTCCAAGATGCGGAAGCCTAAGGGGAGAGCTCGGAATGAAGCCACACATGAAGGCACGGCAGGGCTGAATGCCCAAGGAAAGGCCTGGAAGGACAGAGGACAGTAGAGAGCAGTTACTCTGTCAGAAACTGTGCTCAGCCATGCGCCTCTGCCACCTCACTGAGTTTTCAAGTTCAAGAGGGGGGACCTTATTAATACCCTTATTTTACAGGAGAGGAAAGTGAGGCCCGAAGAGCAGAGGAGGTCGCTTGCCCAAGGCCACACTGTAGTACGGCAGAAGCAGGACCTGAACCCGGGCAGTTGTCACCACGATGCTTTATGCCTGCCATGCAGAAATGCCAATGCTGGTCCCCTCTGGGGAGGGCGTGGGCCTCGGGGCGGCTGCAGAGGGTACCTAATTGTTCACCGGACAGCAATCCTTCTCCAGCTGACCTCACATGTGTCCATAAACTTCACACAGATTTAAGAATAATGTTTGGAGGCTACAGACCAGGAAAGCGGGCACAGTGATTCAGCATCTGTGGCCCAGGATGAAGAAGGCGTGATGGCCGCCCCCTCCCCGCCCCCACAGCGAGCGGGTGGCAGCCCTGAGCCACTTTCCCGACGCCCGACAGGTGTGCGTGTTGGGTCCCTCTGAGAGGCAGGCTCTGCAGGTGCCGGCAGCTGTCACAGAGCAGAGGCGGGGGCGCTCTGGGAACCCCTTGGTCCCCGCCAGATGGCCCGGCCTGGACCCGCTTTCCCATGTCAGCAAGGCGGTAACACGGTCTGTCACCCCAAGGCGACATCGTAAAGCCTTTGCTGCAACAGAAACTCTTCCTCGGCCTCCGTGTGCCAGGCTCGCCAGCGTGTTCCATGGTCCTGGCGGGTAGCTGGCGACATGGCCGTGTCCCCTTCTTCACAAGGATGTTGTCAGGACATGTGTCAGAACGGCACGCTCTTGGCCAGGCCGGCTGCTCATGCCTGACAGGCCAGCTGCCACGCCAGGGCTCCAGCAGCAAGAGTCTGCCTACACCCCAGGGGCTCTTTACCACAGTGAGGCGCCAGGCGAGGAGCCCGGACCTGCAGTCCACAGCTGGAGTGATGTAAAAGTCTTCACGTGTTGGTGAAGCCACTTGATAAAATGAGAACTGTGGATTTTTATTGATTTGGTAAATTCGGAAAGCTGGCCCAGGTGCAATATCATAGAATTAACTTTCCACTCACTTCTAGGTAAATCTTATGATTATGAAAGAAAGAAAGAAAGAAAGAAAGAAAGAAAGAAAGAAAGAAAGAAAGAAAGAAAGAAAGAAAGAAAGAAAGAAAGAAAGAAAGAAAGAAAAGAAAGAAAAGAAAGAAAGAAAGGAAAGAACTAAGGAAGGAAGGAAGAAAGAAGGAATGAAAGAGACAGACAGAAAGAAAAGAAAGACAGAGACAGACACAGAAAGAAAGAAAGAAAGAAAGAAAGAAAGAAAGAAAGAAAGAAAGAAAGAAAGAAAGAAAGAAAGAAAACCTGTGTACTTCTGCTCGAATTCAATAAAACAAGATTAAAAATAAAACAAAACAATAAAAGAAAGCCCTCAATTCTTTCTTGTAAATCAGCTTGCTTCCTATTTCCGGATAAGCAGAAGCTAAGGGTCTGATCCCCCATCCTGCTCTTCACTGGGTTGTGTTCGAGGGCTCAGCCCACAGGGGCAGCGCGGGGCCTCTTCCTAAGGACTCAAACAGAACTGTGTTCTCATTTCTTTCCCTGAGATTCTCCTCCCCATCTCTGGGCTGGGGACTCGTTTTGCTAGCCGGGGGTAAAAGAGCCCTTTCTGCTCTCTCTAATTTATACTTTCTCTAGAATGTTTAGCTTTGTAGTGGATCCTTCCTGTTCTGAGGGCACAGACTTTTGAAATTCAAAAGCCAGGAAGTGACCTCCTTTGTCTCTGCCATCTGCTTGCCCCTCCTGGCCCTGAGGCCTCCCTCACTGAGTAGCGAGAAGGAGCAAGAGGGGTGGGTATAGGAAGTACCAGTGAATATTTCAAGAATATCATCTTGCTACACTTGGGCACGGGGTTTGAAAAATAGGATCTACAGGGGCGCCTGGGTGGCTTAGTCGGTTAAGCGTCCGACTTTCGCTTGGGTCATGATCTCGTGGTTCGTGGGTTCGAGCCCCGCGTCGGGCTCTGTGCTGACTGCCAGCTCAGAGCCTGGAGCCTGTTTCAGAGTCTGTGTCTCCCTCTCTCTCTGACCCTCCCCTGCTCACGCTGTCTCTCTCTCTCCTAGAAATAAATAAAAATATTAAAAAAAAAAAAAAAAGGATCTACAGAGCTGGTATGAATGGCCGAGGAAGAGTTGAGACTTGCTGGAGAAGGGGGAAATCCCGAGGGCATCTGGGGGGTGGCTCCTCTACTAGGTGCTGGGCCCCCGTGCTAAGTTCTTCATACCTACCATCTCCCTGAATTCTCACAGCCCCGCTAGAAAGATACGGTAAGATCCCTCTTTTATCCAAGGACAGACTGAGGCACAGAGAGGTTAATTAATTGGCCTGAAGTCGCACCACATGTGAATGGTGGAGCCAGGGTTCAGACAGGCATTGCAGGTCTAGAAGAGGCGTGACTGTCTCTCCCAAGGGGCATTTCTGGCAGGGCCTCCTTCTGCCTAGTGTACCCTGAGGGAAAGAAGGGGAGCTGACCCACCCCCCATCCCCAGCAAGCATAATGGGCTGTCCTGTCCTGGGGCCTCTAGGCACCCTTTCCACCATCTCCATAACTTATCTGAAAATACGATCTGGGCCCCATCCGAGGCCCTGCCCTGGGAACCACGTTGGAAATAGAGGCGCTCCAGGAAGCTAGCAATTGTCTTGGTGCTCTGAGTGACTCAGTCCCTTGGCCTCTGAGCCAGAGATTTTTAAGACTCATAACAAGGTTCGCTTCCTGAGACTGGCAGGCCATCAGGCCCAGACACACTGCTGGGAACTGCAAGGAACATCAGCTGTCACCCGGGCTCCCCTTGACTTATTGGTTTGCAGCATCAGGGTGGAAGGCATATAGAAAATACCTCGTGTAGAGGTTTCCTTTTTTTTTTTTTTTCCAAACCTTCAAACCCTTCCTTGAAATGATGAAATGGCCCCTAAGTTGTACTGATTCCTCGCAAACCACGCATGGAATGCAAAACCCCAGTGACCTGGTCGTCATTCGGGGGAATCCCCTAGACCTGGGGATACTCGCCTTGGATGGGGCTCCCAGACGTGCTTTATTTGGGCGGCGTGGTGTTTGTTTTTAAATCCTTCCATAATCACCATGGTTCCCACCTCTTCCTTTTGCCTCACCCCGGCCAGCTTCTCTCTCACGCTGCCAGGCTCTTGAAGGCACTGGCGTCGTGCTCCCCGCCCAGGGGATCACAGCAGCTGCTGTGACGGAGTGGGGCAGGGTCTGACCTGCCACCTGCTTGTGACCCCCTCTCTCTCCAAGCCTTCTGCTCCGTCTCAGCCACGTTCACAGATGCAGCCCTGCGGCTCCGTGCAGGGAGGAACACGCTGGCCCCATGAGGTCCAGCAGGGAAACGTTCTCCCTTCTGAGCCAGGACAGTTTGCCCGCGAACAGGCCAAAATGAGGGGCAAGTGACACACGTCAGGGAATTCTCAAAGCCAACCCAAGCAGCCTCGGTGCTCAGGAGGCAGAGGCCCCCCCGAGGCCCTTGCCTCACCGCTCCCAGGTCTACAGGGCCCTCCTGGATGACCTTTGCCATCATCCGTTCACCTGCAGGGGTGCTTACTCCACAATAGCGCCCCTCCCCCCCCAAATCTAAGCTGTCCGTCAGGCCTGCCTTTCCCCAGGCTTAGAGGAGGGCCCACCATGGTTCCACAGTGTCCCATCTCCTCTCTCCCTCCCTCCCTCCCTTCCTTTCTTTCTTTCTTCCTTTCTTTCTTTTATCTCTCCTTCCCTCTCTCCTTCTGCCTTCCTCCCCCCTCCCCACCTCCCCCCTTTCTTCCACCCCGCTCTGTCCTACCAAGATTTCTGTTAATATCTGGCTCTTCCTGGGGAAATGGAACTGGTTATTTTTTGTGAGGCTTCTGGAAGGTCANTCACCGTTTTCCCATCTATAAAGGAAAAGGTTTGCATTTTTGGACCTCTCCATTTCCTTTCAGATCCAATATTCTATGCATATTAAACACAGTTACAACACAAAACGCCCTCAGGGGCCAGGCAGGTAATGTCAGTGCAAAATCAATCCAAGGGGATCAAACTGACAAGACTGGCTCACCTACCGGCAGAAGAAGCTGCTGGGCCCCAGGGGATTATCGTCTTGCAAAATCATGTTAAGGTCCCCAAAAAGGCCTTTCTGT
>NW_027530642.1:4189921-4200321 GCF_008692635.1 Crocuta crocuta
CTGCCCGTGGGCCACCAGTTTGGGATCCTTGCATCCAGGCAAATAGTTGACCACAGTCATTTCCAATTACCATCTGAGAAGTCATACGTTCACCATATGCCTGTAGGGTCTGGAAGAACAGAATATTCCTAAAACGAGGTCTCGCAGAGCCCCAGGCTGGACAAGGGAGCACCACATAAGCATGTCACTCTCAAGGTCTTGGCTACATTACTTCCTCAGGGACACACAAGGGGGTTTCAATTTTTTTTTTTTTTTGACCACAAACTACTAGAAGAAATTAATTTTGCAGAATGACCCAACGCACAAATACGCGAAACAAAATTTTCACCAAGAAGACTTATTTTTAGTACACGTTAGGGACTGATCTTTTCTTTCTCTCTCCCATTCCACGGTAATACTTGATGCTATTTCATTACAAAATGTTGCTTGCAACCCAAGAATATGTATAAGATCAGAGATGAAAAGAATGATGTAGGTTTGTGCTGTCCTATAGGCTAATCATTCTTTAAATGCGGCCATTCAAATTAGAATTAGTTAAAATTAAGTAAAATTAAAAATCCAGTTTCCCAGTCACACTGGCCATATTTCCAGTACCCAGTGGCCCCACATGGCAAATGGAAATTGTACTGGATAGCAGGAATAGAATGTCTTCATTCTTGCAGAAAGTTCTATCAGACGTCTTTGCAACAAGCCTCACAGTTTTGCCAAGAAAGAGACCAAGGCCGATGGCCCTTCAGAGAGGAATATTTGAAATTGTGGGGTCGGGGACAAATGAGTGTGTAGCTTCAAAGATGTCTGCCAGTGTCACGAGAGGAATTAGGAGGAAAATTGGGCCCTCGCAGATTTATCCTCACTACAAGATCCACAACTCAAAGGCCACATCTGCAATCCACATGTGGCTGGATCAGCCCCTTACCTTCACAGAAAAACAGAAGCAAATTGTCATGGCTCTATGTGGTACTTACGGAGCAGTGTCTGTGAGCTCCGTAGACAGAGAAAACAGTCCATGGAACTTGTCAGATCTGGGTTCAAATCCAGACTTTTCCTCTTGCAAGCTGTATGAAATTAAGCAAAGTTCTATGCCACTGAACCTCAGTTTCCTGATCCGTAAAATGGGAATGATATATTTGCCTCTCAGAATTTTTGAATGGAGCAGAGGTGGTGTATGTACATAGGGCGCCTTTCTTCATGGAAGTACTTTTTGCCATATCATCTGGCATATTGCAAGTGCTAAGCCCCAAAGCTTGCTGTAATGATAATGATAATGGTAACAGCAATAATAGCAAAGCTAAGTATTGTGGAGATATAAATCCATCTACTCCAAAGGAAATTCCAGGATGGAGTAGGGAAGGGTTTTTTTTAATTGCATCTTTTTAAAAATAGGTTTTTAATGTTTTATTTATTTTTGAGAGAGAGAGAAGAGAGAACACAAGAGGGAGCGGGGGAGGGACAGAGAGAGAGCAGAACAGAAGATCCGAAGTGGGCTCTGCGCTGACAGCAGCAAGCCCGGTGTGGGGCTCCAACTCATAAACTGTGAGATCACCACCTGAGCTGAAGTCAGATGCTCAACCAACTGAGCCACCCAGGTGCCCCTAAACTTATTAAAATTAAGTTTATTTATTTTTAAGAGAGAGAGTGAGAGGTGGAGAGGCAGAGAGAGAGCGAGAGAGCAAGAGGGAACCCTAAGCAGGCTCTGAGTGACAGCATGGAGCCTGATGCCGCACTCGAACTCATGAACAATGAGATCATGACCTCAGCTGCAACCAAGAGTGGGTGGCTTCATTGACTGAGCCATGCAGGCACCCCTTTTATTACTGCACCTTTAATGCTAAACCCAGTCCCTGAACTAGTAGGCACTCAATTCATACTTGCCAAATAACGAATAATGAAAATATATCCCTAAATGCTACTGCCTAGAGCTTTGTAAAAGAATTGAGAGATCTCCAGATGGAGTACTAACATTCTTAGGAATTCCCTCTGATTGAAAACGGGGAAAATAGAGAAAGCCAACAGCTGAGGACGGTACCATGGGGCGACGGGGCATTTTGTATCTAGGATGAAGAAGCCAAGACATGGTAAGCAGCCAAGAAAAGAGAATAAAAAGACACACTTCCTTCTGAGAGAAAAGGTTTTATAAAAACAAAGACCATCCACCCCCACTCCCCCAAATCCACAGGCAAAATTTGCTTTTATTATCTTCAGGAAACAAAGCATTGTTCAAAGTTTAAAGTTGAATCTGTTTGGTCCGGGGGGAGAAGGGAGAAATATTTACTTTCCGTGCGTACCAGCAAGTAGTTCTCAATTACGGTTTGGCCCGCGTAGACTGCCCTGCAAACAGCTTTTCTCGTCCGCAAATGTAGCGGACATCTGTTGTTTTGCCTGCTCAGCATCTGCTCAGCTTCTTCTGGAAACACCACCTCTTTCTCCCCCCGTGGGGAACCTGCTCCGTGGAGTCTGGGCAGGCTGACCCTCTTCCAACACAGGGTCGGAAGTAGCGTAGGCCTGGCCAATCAGAGAACCCCAATTCTCTCCCCATGAGACCGGCAGGCACGTGACCACGTCATCTTTGGGGATTTTCTATAGGAGCTCTCGGAGAAGCCCCCTGGGTTGCTAAGCTAGGAGAAGGTGTTCTGGGGCTCCTGATGCCGTCTTGCCCCCCATGTTGGGAGAGCCTAGTAGGCCGAAATGGAAGGAGACAATGGACAGATTCCCGAATCTGTTACCTGAGTCTGTGGACCCCGATGGGCCTGAAAGCCAGTGGCACCTCTGAACTTGCCAAGGATAGGCACCAATATAGCACAGCCCTTTTTGGAAACAATTATGGGGGAGTCTGAATTGTGGTTTTTGTCACATGCAGTCGACTACTTTATGCCTTAATTAATCACACTTTTCCCTCTAAATCGTAATCTGTTATCAATTTAAGTTGAACACATTCCAGGACCATTTCATGTCAGCCCTCATGTATGTAACAGGATCCCAGCACCTAGCTGAGGACACAAGTATGGATGAGGTGGACCTGGCCCCCTCTTCCCGTGTGACTTACACCCCAGCAGGGAAAATAGGGGTCAAAGTGCTCTAAGAGAGGAAGAGGGGTCTGCAGCAGACACCACTGTTGCGTTCTCAACAGCCACTCATCTCTTCATCTGCTAACAGAACTTCCCTCTCCTGCAGGAAACCCATTTTGTTTCTCCTCCCTGGAGCGGCCATGTCTTTCAGGCTTTCCTCGACCTGGGGTAAGGGAATCTTGATTGATGAAACTGGTTCTAATAACCTCATTCCTTTGCCAGTGCATGGACCTAGGGCAAAGGCACGGGATGGACTCCTGGCCAATGAGACAGGAGGGGAGGTCAGGTGGGAGTTCAAGGTTTTCCTTGCTCTTCTCAGCCTCTGGAGATTTCTGTCCACCTTGGACGCCGGAACCGCAGCCCTGCCTCCCGGGATGGATTTTGAGGGGAGTCACCTAAATTGTAAAGAATCTGGGTGCTTGAGGAGGATACTGAGCCTTTAAATCAACCCGCATGGATCTGCTCCCACCCCGCTTTGGCCTTTCTAGTCTATGAAATAGACATGGCTAGATTGTTTAAGCTACTTTTAGCTGGGGGCTGTCACTGATCGCTGCAGGCACTCTGGGGAACCAAGGGTTCTATGCTATGGAGCATCTAAGCAGTTGAGGAACATTTCTGGAGCCACTCTGGAGATGAAAAAGTTTGCCAAGAAGAGGCAGGGTGAGGCAAGGTGGTTGTATAGTGGAAGTCAGAGGCGGAAGTGAAATTGGAACAAATTTCTTCATGGCGGTGCTTTTTGCTGTATGTTTTTCAAAGTGATCAGTCACCTGCTTCAGAATCACCTGGGGAGGGGGTATGGATTATCAAAATGCAGGTTCTTGGGCTTTACCCCATACCTACTGAATCCGACTTTAAGTTTCAAACAAGCTCCTCCGTGGAGTCTTTTGGTAAAAGACCGAGAACCCTTGGGTTAGTGACGAGAAGGCTCACCCCCTCTTTGGCACCTAGAGGAGAATGTTAGAAATCTTGATATCTGATACTTGTGCACATCAAAAGTGTTGTCACAGATAGCTTTACGCCAATATCCTTCTGAGTATTACAAAGTGTATTTTCTCTGATGTTTGCCAATCTTCACAAATATTTTAAAAAGTCACCTGGCAGTGAAATAATGTCCTAATACAAGTGGATTAGACACCCATTTAATTCACTCGGCCCTTTTCTTTTCTAAAGTTGTCATTTCTTGTAGGAAGGGCTGTTTCTGGTGTGTTATTAGAGCCAGCCCCCATCAGGCAGAGAAGAACAATGATGGCTGTGTGGACAGAGAGATGAGCAGAGGTGTTTCCTCTCTCTTGAGTGTATTCTGAGGAATGCGCTTTGAGGTCTCAGAACCAGCCTGTCATGTTGTCACTTGTCCAAACCAGGGTCAGTTCTTCAACGTGACCCTGAAATTTGTGGGTTCATGGAAACTCTCATGGTCTATCCATTATCAGGACATATAGATGGATCCCTTACCAAGCTCCCCAGTTCAACCTTTTCTTTCCATCTCTACCAGCCTTGTCCCAGCCACAAGCATCTCTCCCCTGGATTACCTCGCTTTCCTACCACACATCTTTTGTAGATCAGTGCTCCTCAACTAGGGAAAATTCCCTGATCCCCCCGACCTTACACACCGGGGGTCATGTCAGTGTCTTGACATTTTATCTAGTGTTTTTGTATTCAAGAGCACAGTCAGGGCTGGAACCTAGGACTTCTGATGCCAAGTCTAGTGTTCATGCTGTGGCTGCAGGATCCACTGCACCAGAAAAAAGATCTGAACCTAGGAGAGTGGACTAGATGGAATGGGATGGAAATGGGCAGTGCAGGCAGAAGAGTCAAGCAGACTGCATGAGCAGGGAGAGAGCTCAGTAGCAAGATGCACCATTGACCTGGCTAGAACAGCATACACAGAGAAGACAGTGCATTCCGATTTTAAGAGCAGCTACTCAAAGGTCCGGGAGCCTGCAGAATCCTGGAGTGAATCTGAACCAAGAGTTCTCACAAATACAATCTTAAGGAGGGGATTAAAATGTTGCCCAATTGTAGCTCAAAAGCAGCCCCAGACAATAGGTAAATGAATGGGCATGGCTATGTTTCAATAAAACTTTATTTACAAAGACAGGCAGTGGGCCGGAATTAACCTTAGTGCCGTAGTTTGCCCACTCCTGCTATAGATTCATTCAGTGGGCTAGCAGAAGTGTGTGTGTCTATGCTCAGTGTCCTGATGCCACCCCTCTTTCAAAGCCAGCTCAGATGCTGGCTGGCTGGGTATTCGACTAGATGATTTGAAAGCTCCCTACCACCTATGAGATTCAACGATGCTTTGGCCTGATTTTACCTCAAGGATATAGAGGTAGAATCTCCACCTCCAATCCAAGCTATGTTTGGAATGGAAATTATCCGCCAACAAAATGCCTCCAATCGTAATTGCCAGTTCTATAACTGAACATATGTTGGTGGAAGCTTCAATTCATAGTGAGCCAGTTAAAATGCAAGGAAGGGACAGCTAGCAGATCTTTCGAGTTAAGAGTCCAGGCTGTTAATTACTTTTGTAAAAGAAATACATAAACATGCAGATGGCAATTGTAGTAAATATGATCATCTACATATAAATATCAAAATCCAACCCACTCCTCAAGGCCTATCTTGTATGCAACATACTTCCAGAAATACTTCCAGATTCTCCCCTCACTCTCCTCTGAATATGAGCTCTCTTTAAAAACTCATGGTATGTTCTCCTTATGACTAAGCTGTGGGTCTCAAACTTGCGCCTGCATCACAATCCCTAAATGTCTTGTCAAAACACAGATTGCTGGGCCCCACCCCTGGGGTTTTCCATTGAATAGGTCTGGAGGGAGGCTGAGAACTTGCATGTCTAATGAATTCCCCGGTGATGATGCTAGAGCTGCTGGTCTGGGGACCACCACTGACCTTGACCGTTTTCTACCCCAGAATGGTGTTACTTTTGTGCTTGCTTAATTTCCTTTAGCAGATTTTAAATTGCTTGAGGAGAAATGCTACAGCCTGGAGGAGTCTTGTGGGCCCTCAACAAGCATTTAGACACACCAATGGGATGAGGTGAGGAGTTAAGTTTCTGGTCAGGATGAACTTGACAGCTGTTTCCTACACCAGGTATTTCTTGAGCCCACAAAGAAGGCAAATGCAACAGACATGTTCCCAAGAAGTAACTAGGAACCAGTACAGGAAATTTCTGTGGCTAAACCACGCTGTAATAGAAATCACAACATGGTCAAGTTCAACATTCTGGTGGAAGACCAAAACCCAAATGAAATCCATCAAATGGTTATGTAACTTTTCCCATACACAATGTGTTTACTGGGTGTGTATGTGAGGGGGGCGGGGGGGGGATGGACAATGACAAGTAACAGAAACACTAAAGCTAATCTCAACACCCTTTGTAAGGAATCAAAAAATAAAAGTATGATGGGAATCAGAATGTGGCTTTATTTGGAGTCAGGGTCTTTAAAGGGATGATTAAGTTAAAATGGAGCCATTAGCGTGGGCTCTAACCTAACAGACTGACGTCCTTACAAGACAAGGCGACCAGAACATGTGAAGACACAGGAAGAAGACGTCCATTTGCAAGCCAAGGAGAGAGGCCTCAGGAGGAGCCAAACCTGATGAACCCTTGATCTCAGACTTCGAGCCTCCAGCACTATCAGAAGATAGATTTCTGTTGTTTAAGCCACTAAATTCTGTTGGTATTTAGTTATGGTAGCCCAAGCGAGCAAATGCAGGCTCCACAGCAGTATTTTAAATAATATAAAGGGGATAAAGGCTACCGGGGACTCAAGATCGTGCCACACCCCTCGAGTACAATGTGCCCTCCCTGCACCGTCTCAGCCCTAAGCAATCTCTCCCCTGGAGGATCCCAGTGAGTCCACACTGGACCTTCTGCTCACTCACTCTCCACACGGTAGCCATGGAGATGCTTTCAAAATGCAAATCTGATGATGCTTAACCTTGACTCCCACCACTGCCAATGGCATTTGGCACCATTCAATGGCTTCACTTGGCCGTTGGGATAGAGCCAGATTCACTGCCATGGTCCCACAAGGCCCTGTGTGGCCTGGTCCCCCCCAGCTTCCCCCATCTCACCCTGGACCCTTCTCCCTTCTGGAAGCACCTGACAGCCACACTGGCTTTCTTTCTTTTCCGTCAACTGCATCTTGCTCTTTCTCCACACCAGAGATCCCCAGTCCAAAACAGACACGCCCGAGGGGCTTCTGCATTCGGATGGGTGACGCATCCGGGAAGATGCAGCTTGCGGCAGATGGCTTCCGGCGGGGAGAAGTCCTGACCGCTCTTGCCCCACTGCCATTGTCAGGCGAGGCACCAGCAGAAACCATCCAAAGGGCAGCTGAGAAGAGTCAGACTTCGAGCAAGGGGCACCGCGAAAGGCGAGGCCTACTGAGATGGACGCAGGATGCCCTTCCTGAGCTAGCCACGGGCGTCACCAGGTACCGCTCGCCTGGGAATTGTAAGGGGAGCCGAGGGGTGACATTGTGGGCCTGTTGGCCAAACAAGTCACCTGCTCTGACGGGAGTGATGAAAGGGTTCTTTCTTTGTGGTCTGGCTTGCCCGCTGCCCTTCCAGACACAAAGGGAAGAGCAGAGCCTCTATCCTGCGCTTGCTCTTGCTCTTGCTTCCTATGTCTCTTTTTATTATTGCTTTAATTATAGAGAGCACGCTTCCTGAATGAGAGCCTGAAACGCGTGGCTGGACGCACGGCCTAACAATGGGATGAAATATTTAAAATGAGGACAATTGAACCTGAGGACACTAGACCCACGGTGAACTGTCTCTTTTTACCTTGCCCCATTTACCTATAACCCAAATAAGGCTGGCTTTGCCTTTGCTCAACTGCTGTGCAGAATTGTATTAAATTTTAATGATTAAAAGAAACGTAGCCAGCAACCAAAAGTAACAAAAAATAAAGCCAAATATACGCTGGCTTCTCTTTCACAGAACAGCCAAGGGGAGAAGGCATCTACTTAATAACTAGCAAAACAGAGGCTCGCCCAAATGCTTTCTCATTCACTGCCTCATTTGATTGTCACCGGACACGGGAGTCAGGAGAGGTCAGGGTCATGTTGCCTGTTTTACGGATGAAAAAACTGAGGCTTAGGGAACTGGAGAGCTGTGGCCAGACTCCTACATATGCCTTCTGACCCTAATTCAGTGAGTTTTCTTTTCTACACTTTTGCATACACGCGCGTGCACATATGCACACACACACACATCACACACTCACACAAACTACTAGACTCCCTTTCCAGCACGCTGCATCCTAAAATATTGATTTTTATTTCCTGGCACTGATGTCAGCAAAAATGATTATTACCAATATAAGTTCAAGGAATCCCGAGAGATTCGTTAACATGTGATTCCCAAACCCCAGTTAAATGTGTTGCTCAGAAAAGAGGGAGCACATGTCAGTGAAATATGCAAGCTTTTTGCTCTCTCAGCCTCTCTAAGCTAGATTAATGCTTCAACAACAAAAAATCCTACCAGAATACCTCTCTTCTAGCCAAAAAGGCATTCTGTCCCCAGCCGACTCCAGAAACCCTTGTACAATAATTAACGTGTGGGCCACAGGCCCAAACTCACTGGCACAGGACAGATTCTCAGATGAGAAACAGAGAAGCCCCAAATCCCACTCACATAAATGGCTTATTTACACAGTCTGTTGAAAAGAATACCAATTTCAAGCGACACAGGCAGAGAGACACGGAATTTTGACAACAGAGGAAGTAGGTAGGTGGGTGGGTGGGGGGACTTCTCCCCTATTTCAAAGCCCCTACGTGTTCACCAGAGCATTCTCTAAGTTCATACGCTCAGGTGGACTTTGCGATGGGCTAAGGAACATTTCCCCATAGCACTGATGTCACAGGAGCCAAAATAATCTGGGCCAGCAAACAGGTTCCAGTTAGGAAACAGAAGGTTTCAGAGAACTCCCACAGGCAGATTCACCATGAGTGATGCTCAGGTGCATCACCTAGTGGGGGGGGGGGGCCCCCCAACCTGGGGCTGACACCAAAAAGAGAAATGACCTCAGAAAGGACCATGACATTCAGATCCAGAAAATCCAGAAGAAGACAGTGGTTCGATTATTAGAGGGAGGGGGCAGAGGACATTAGGGCTAAAAGGCACCCTGAGAAGCCAGAAGTCTGAAAAGTGCCAGACAAGAAGACAGACACAGGCATTCATACCATTTGCTCCCGGTCTCTGTGCTGGGTACGGGACGCAGAGGGCCGGGGGACCATTCTGGCATGTTAGAGAGTTAGCCTCTTTGGGCTTCAGATTCTTCTCACCCTGGAGGCACATGCAGAACCCCACACTGTAGCCCAAAAGAGGGACCATAAAGAATAGCTGTGAATACAGAGCATCTCAGACTTCCTAAGGACAAAACGTCCTAAGGTTTTCTTGAGTCCTTTGACACACAAAGCTTTTCCCAAGTAAGCACACTACAATGACACTAGCATTATCCTGGTGTCCCTTTTCTGGTACCCACTGAGCCCAGGGAAGACCAGTCAACACAAATAGATTTTCAAGTTCATGCACTGAAGCTCACGTTTGTTGGTGTAGTTATTTATTTGGCAATAAAGTTGGGTAATTTCTTGTGGACTGGGTAATTGCTATGTGCTAAGGGCTAGGGACGCACCAGTGAATAAAACCAGCACGCTTCCTATTCTTTGGGCGTTCACAATTCCACGGGAAAGATACATAGCAAGTCAATAAACAAATAAGTAACTACAAAGCAGGACACGTAGAAAGAAGGAAATGAGTAAGGGGTGGGGACAGGTAATCTGAAAATAGAGCATTGCAGCAGACACTGCAAGAATTCGAAGCCAGCCATGGGAGACCAGGGAGAAGAAGAATGTGGGTGGGGAAACAGCATGAGCAAGGGTCCTGAGGCTGGAAAGCACATGGTGAGTTCAAGGAGGCCTGTGTAGCTGGAACATCTGGGTCAGGAAGAGACCTACACAAAGTAACTTGCAGAGGAGGCTCTTAAAATAGACAGTTAAAAGTTTCCCAAGCACTTTCCCAGATGTTATTAAAGTTGAAACACTTTGAGGTCAGTGAGGTTGACAGGATAGATCTATTGGGTTAATGAGGATCCTAGCAGATATCACAGAGTTCATAGGAGAGCTGAGATTTGGAGTCAGTTCTTCTGTTTCTAAGCTTAGGAATCTTTTAAAAGGTCTATCTCTGTCTTTCTCTCTCTCTCTCTCTATGTTTACACATATAAGGTATATTTATATAATTATGATATATTTATATATAAGATATATTATATATTTATATATCTATATATTTATATACCTATACCTATTA
>NW_027530642.1:4200818-4251756 GCF_008692635.1 Crocuta crocuta
ACCTAATATATACTTTTATACCTATATATTATTTATTTATATGCAAAATTTAAAATATAAAAGTTTATATATATACATATATATTTATATATGTGTGTGTGTATTTATATATATATGTATATATACACACACACACACATACATATATCTAAATTGAGTACAAATTATAAATGAAATATGTAGGGGCACCTGGGTAGCCCAGTCAGTTAAGCATGGACTTCGGCTCAGGTCATGATCTCGCAGTCCGTGATTTCAAGCCCCGTTTTGGGATCTGTGCTGACAGCTTGGAGCCTGGAGCCTGCTTTGGATTCTGTGTCTCCCTCTCCCTCTGCTCCTCCCCTGCTTGCACTCTCTCTCTTTCTCAAAAATAAATAAACATTAAATTGTTTTAAATAATAAAATATGTAGATCTTAAAAACGAGTTTTGACAAATGCATAAAGCCATGTAAACAGCATCTACACGCAAGATAGCATAGTTTCCATCACTCCAGAAAAGTTGCAGCAACCTTTTGCGATCAATCACCCCTTCCCCAACCAGAGGCAAGCTCTATTATAATTTCCACTCTCATAGATTAATTTTGCCTGTCCTTGAACTTCATATAACGTAATCATGCAGTATGTGCTCTTTTATGTCTGGCTCCCTTTATTCTGCATGCTTTTGAGATTCATTTGTGGTACGGCATGTAACAAGAGTTCGTTCTTATTTATTTATTTAGGTGAGTAGTATTCCACTGTGTAAAATGTAACACCCATTTGTTTATCTGTTTGTCTTCAGATGAACATTTGGGTTGTTTTCAGCTTTGAGATATTATGAACCAAGCTGCCAGGAACATTCCTGCACAAATCTTTTTGCAGATACATGTTTTCATCTCTCATAGGTAAATACCTAGGGGTGGAGGTGCTGGATCGTAGGTGGGCATACGTTCAGTTTTTAGGAAACACACAGTTTTCCAAAGTCGTACCGTTTTACATTCCCACCAATAATGTATTGAGGAATTTCAGCCGTTTTAGTGGGTATGAATTGGTGGTTTTAATTTGCATTTCCCAGATGAGTAATGATGTTCAAACATGTTTTGTATGCTGATTGACCATTCATGTATGTTCTTTTGTGAAGTGCCTGTTAGAATTTCTTGCCTTTTTTTTTTTTTTTTTTGCTGCTTTTAGGATTCTAAACATCAGTGCCTACTTCAAGGTCATAAGATATTCTCCTATATTTTCTTCTAGAAGCTGTATAGTTTCAGCTGTCAGTTTATTTAGGTCCCCGATGTATTTCAAATTAACTTTTGTGTATTGTCTAGTGATGGACAGATTTGTCAACTATGAGGCCCTCTGTATTTTTAGTTTAGTTTTGACTTTTAATTGTGGCATAACCTGCATGAAGTGCACAAATCTTAAGTGTAAAACTCAAATGTTTTTCACATATGTATACATCCGTGTAAATAATATTCAGATCATTTGAGGACTTGTTTTTGATGTCCAAGTATTTGCTCTCTATATCAGTATTATGTTTATGTAATAGTTATGGTAGCTTTTTGCCATATTGAGTTTTCTCAAACACGTGTAACTGACAGAATATTCTGCATTTGAGGCTTAGTTCATGCACGTATCTGTAAGCTCCAGCGATAACTCTCTGGTCCCCCAGGATCCATGGTGTGTAGTTGGGGAGCAAATATACCATACCCTTTTGACATATGGCTCCTCTCCTCAAGGAGCTTAGAGTCTAAGAAGAATGCTAGGAAATGCACATGAATAAACAAACCATGTTGACCTACAGCAAATGACCTGTAACCATAGGAATGTTTTAAATGAAGGGCCAGGGACTTGAGAAGAAGGAATAAAATCACTTCAGGAGTGGATGAGAGGAAGCTGGAATGGAAAAGTCTTTTAGCCCAAAGATGACTAGGATTTTGATAAATGGGAATAATTATAGGAGATAGCTGCCAGTGGGAAGAATGGTTAAAAAAGAAGTGCCCTAGTTAGGATCCTTCCTGTTGTAATTTACAGAAACCCAATTGAAATTGGTTGAAGCAAAAAGTGAATATGCTCGTTCTTGCAACTGGGAGGTCTGGGGGCTGGGGAGTGGTAGGTAGCCTTTGACTTCAGGTCTGGCTAGATTCCAGGGCTTTTACTATATGCTCAGAGTTATGATTTTCTTTACTTTTCAGACAGCTTCTTCCTCCCACATACTGGATGAGATGGCCACTGGAATCCCTAGGCCCTCCCAGAATCTCCTCAGCTCAGCAACCTCAATGACATGAGTATTTCTCCTTCCCAATGTCTGCCTACTCAATTTCAAGGAATGCCCTGGTTGGCTTTTCTTGGGTCCAATGTCCACTGATGAACAAATCTTTGTGGCCAAGGTAGATGGGAACTCTGGCCAGTCTAGGTCATGTGTCATCACCTGACAGCCCCTTAGTACTACATGGAGTTGGTGGGAAAGAACCAGAGGGAGGGATGGTAACTGAACAGATCATTGGCTCTCGTATTTCATTACAAGGGAATGAAACAGGGCTTTGAGTAGGAAGCATGAATGGGGAGCAAAGCAGGAGAAGACTCTGCTCTGGACAGGAAGCATGGGCATGAAGTACCACCCTGTGTATCTTTTCCCAGTTTTGTTCCCTATGGCCCAAGAGCTGATTACAGGCAGCCTGTGCAGCCTGGCATTTACTGGTGGTCACTGGGGTGAGTGTCAATTATGGGGTGTTGTGAATATGAAGGCTGCACTAAGCCTGGAGACAGCTTGGTAAAGGCCTGTCTGGGTCTATCTTTCCAGTGCATGTTGTCTACCGTATTCAAAGGCAATTCCCATTGTAGTCACAAGGACGGACTAAGGATTAGGCATTTCTGTGTCACTGCTCTAAGAGGGTAATGTCAATGCTGGAAGAGATGGTGGAGGCCATGTAGCCTGGGGGTCAAGTCACTCTCCACTTTCATTTTTGTAAATATTTTAAAAAATTTTTTAATGTTTATTTATTTTTGAGAGAGAGAGAGAGAGAGACAGAGTGTGAGCGGGGGAGGGGCAGAGAGAGAGGGAGACACAGAATCTGAAACAGGCTCCAGGCTCTGAGCTGTCAGCACGGAACCCCATGCAGGGCTCAAACTCACGAACTGCGAGATCATGACCTGAGCCGAAGTCGGACGCTTAACCGACGCAACAACTCAGGTGGTTTTGTATTTATTTTTGTAAATAAATTTTGCCGGACTGAAGCCTCACCCACTTGATTACACATTGTCTGGGGTTGCTTTCATGCCACAGCGACTGTAGGGCTTACAAAGCTGAAAATATTTACTACCCAGCCCTCTATGGAAAGAGGTGTGTCAAACCCTGGTCTAGCATGACCTGCACCCTACTCAAGGAGTATTATCCTCTACAGCACCAATTTCATTTCTGACTCATGCCTAGGATCAAAAGAGACGGTTCAAGGAAAGTTTAGAATGTGGTCTGACATATAACAAAGCACTGCTTAAATGTCAGCTAAACAAAGTCCTGCGTTATCAAGACATATTTTTATTCCCCTTTCCCAATGGAATGATCACGACATGAACTGCGTCGCGCGTCGCAACAACACTATGTGTTGATTAATTTGTTTATTTATGTATTTATTTATTTATGAGAGAGAATGAGTGGGAGGGGGGCAGAGAGAGAGAGGGGGACAGAGGATTGGAAGCAGGCTCAGCACTGACGGCACAGAGCCTGATGCGGGGCTCCAACCCAAGAACCAGGAGATCGTGACCTGAGCCAAAGTCAGACGCTTACCAACTGAGCCACCCAGGTGCTCCAATTAATCTGTGTGTTTAAAAGAGGTTTCCCCAACACATCCAAATGTATTTCATTGCTATACCACTATTAACCATGACCGGGTGTTTTCAGGTGCCAGGCACTATGTGAAGCATCATACATCCATTGCCTCCCTTAGCACTACACCAGTATTCCCATCCGGAGACCAAAGTGAGGCTTTGTGGACACAGCAAGGCACCGAAGGCGACGTGGCTAGTGAGTGGCCGAGCTGGAATTTGAACCCAGGTAGTCTGACTCTGCGGCTCAGGTGTTTATCAAATGCACTATCTAGGCGGCTGGATTTGGTTAGTAACCTAGTTTTCAAAGTATCAGTTCACAGTCCCAGAAATCAGAATCAGATAACAGGTCCACCTGTGGGCGTAAGAGGAGTAATGCACAGCGGACTCTCTGTGGCTCACACCTCCCCTCCTGTCCACTCACGCAGCACCACTGCGCTCAGCCTGCCTGTCACTGCCCTTTGGGCTCTCCCGTCTATCAGGTATGTGTTGCCAGGGAGATAGTCCTAAATAATGCACAGCTCTGGTCAGGTCACTGGTTGGCTTAAAACCTCCCACACCTCCTCATTGGCCCTAGACTGTAACAAACACCCTCTAGGCTGGCATTTAAACCTCTCAAAGATCTGATCCTCACCAACTGCCCGGGCTTATTTCCTCTCTGTCCACCTAAGCATACTCTGCAGAGTGTAGACCAACTGGACTTTCGTGACATTTCCCAGAACACTCTGAGTCTATTTATTTTGTCCCGACCCCGCCAAGGGCCCAGGACACAGACATTGTGCAACAGGGACTGTGGAATTCACGCTGGAGGAGGATTGAGGGAACCCATCTGGAATGCCCCGTCTTTCCCTTGTACCCTCCCTAACAAAAGTGTATTCATCTCCCAAGGTCTTCTCTACAGAGGATGTCCAGGTCTTCCAAAGGAATCTGGCCTGTCTTCCTCTTCCCTCTTTCCTTCTCCCTCAACACCCATGAGGGCTTCTCCAGTATTTCAATCACATTCTTGTGTCCACCCTTCGGTGACACTGGAAGGAGGCACTCCAAGGTCATGCTGTCCGTCCTGTTCACCTCCTGCCCCACAGTGCCTGGCACACTGCTGTACCCAGAGCAGGGATTTGTGTCACTGCCCTAGTGAATGGACAGCAGGCCTGGGCATCTAACAGGAGACTGACCATAGGATCAGCACCTCCAACCCACACCTTCTCCCTGTGATGTAAAATGGGGAAAGATGGTGAAAAGGAGGAAGGAGGAAGGAGTGAGAAGTGATCAGGGTCAGATGGACACGGTTCTGAACACCTACCCTACCCCTCCTAGCTCACGTGAGGCTGGCCAGGTGACCTCACTTTGAACTTCATGAAAAATGGGGGTATTAAATATTCCTTGTTCAGTTCATCTGTTTGCATATTCATTCAAGGTTTCATTACTTATTATTTTCTTTTTAAAGTAGACACACAATGTTATATTAGTTTCAGGTGTACAACATAGTGATTCAACAACCCCATACATTTGCCACACTCACCGCAAGTGTAGCTACCATGTGTCGCCTCACAGTGCTATTATAGTAGCATTGACCGTATTCCCTACCCTGTGCCTTTCATCCCTGTGACTCACTCATTCCACAACTGGAAGCCTGTGTCTCCCACTCCCCTTCACTCATTTTGTCCCTACCCCCTTCCTGTTCCCTCTGTCAACCACCTGTATATTCTCTGTCGTTACGGGACTCTTTCTGTTTTAATGCTAGTTTCTGTTTTTTAGATTCCACGTATAGGTGAAATCATATGGTATCTGTCTTTCTCTGTCTCACTTATTTCACTGAGCATAACACCCTCTAGGTCCATCCATGCTGTTGCAAATGACAAGATCACGTTCTTTTTTATGGCTGCGTAATATTCCATTATGTATATAAACCTCACATCTTTTTTTTTTAATTTTTTAAATGTTTTATTTATTTCTAGGAGAGAGAGAGAGAGACAGCGTGAGCAGGGGAGGGTCAGAGAGAGAGGGAGTCACAGACTGAAACAGGCTCCAGGCTCTGAGCTGGCAGTCAGCACAGAGCCCGACGCGAGATCATGACCTAAGCGAAAGTCGGACGCTTAACCGACTAAGCCACCCAGGCGCCCCTAAAACCTCACATCTTTTTTTATCTATTCATCTCTCAATGGACACTTAGGCTGCTATCCGATTTTGGCTGTTATAAATAATGTTGCTATAAATAAGGGGTGCATGTATCTTTTCAAATGAGTGCTTTCATTTTCTTTGGGTAAATATCCAAAAGTGGAATTACTGGATCAAATGGTAGTTCTATTTTTAATTTTTGAGAAACCTTCACACTGTTTTCTATAGTGGCTGCACCAGTCCACTTTCCTACCGACAGTGCATGAGGGGTCTTTTTCCTCACGTCCTCACTCACACTTGTTATTTCTTGGTTTTTTGGTACTAGCAATTCTGACAGGTGTGAGATGATTCCTCGTTGTGTTTTTTTTTTTAAATTTTTAATGTTAGTTTATTTATTTACTTTGAGAGAGAGAGAGAGAGAGAGAGAGAGAGCAAGCAGTGGAGGGGTAGACAGAGAAGGAGGAACAGAATCCGAAGCAGGCTCCAGGTTCTGAGCTGTCAGCACAGACTCCGACGCGGGGCTTGAACTCACGAACCGTGAGATCATGACCTGAGCCCAAGTGGGACGCTTAACCAACACCCAGGCGGCATCTCATTGTGGTTTTGATTTGCATTTCCCTAATGATTAGTGCTGTTGGGCGTCTTTTCGTCATTGCTTATTGACTGTGAGGTTTGGGGCCAATGACCTGGTCCTTGGGCTTCAGTTTCCTCCTCTGGAAAACGAGGGCACTGTTACTACCTGTTTCCCACAACATTCCATGAAAGTGGCTAAGTGAGTTTACGTCTGCGAAGAGCTTAGTTAAGCACACTGCCTGGGACACAAGAAATGCTCAACAAACACGAATTGTTAGCGACCATCGCTCTGGGTCGAGCACTGTGATGGGTTTGGAGGACCGGGCAGGGAACAAAACACACAGGCCTGTCACCTAGCACGTGGTTTACAGTCCAAAGGGAGGAAGAAACAGAAACAAAGTAAATGTGCTCACGGACGGAACTATTACTGACTGTGGTAAGTTCCGTGAAGGATGGTGAGAGCCAGCACAACTCAGGGAGTGCTTAGGCTTAGAATACAGAGAAGGCCCAGGTAGGATTGTGATGAGAATGAAATGAATCACATACGTAAAACATTTGCACGCAGCAAACCTCTAGTTGGAAAAGAATGTCTCTTGATTAGGAGAAGAAGAAAGTGGGCGGGGGCTAAGACATCTCTGATGGGGGCTGGGCTTCTCTTTGCTCTGGAAATGCTGCCTCCCAGGTCTCTTCTCTCTCCATGTGAAGGGCGCAGGCTCTGTCTGTCCCACGAAAGACGGCTTTTTGTTCACTTCAGGTTCCTGCCCCATATAATCCTAGCAGCAGAGGCAATTCTGCTTCCAGAATAACTCACGCTGATTGTAAAAATATCCAATTTTACGGCTGCCTTAGATCGTCCTTGGACGGGCAGGGTCCGGATCCCTGGGCTGTTTCCCCAGATCTCGAAAAGCAGGAACAGACCTCAGGCTGCCCCAGCTCCAGCATGCTGAGAGCGGCTCGCTGCGGGAAGATTGGCACTCGGTGGAGTGTGCTTCAGGTGCTTAAAATAGATCAACTGTGTCATTAGACAGACTATTGCAAAGCAGTCGCTCCACTGGCCCTGCCGGTGCCGGTGAGGGCAAGAGATAAGAGCTCGCAGAGAAAGACCTGCGCTCCACACGAAATTAAGCAGATGCGAGAAAAGAGGTTTGGAAATGATACAGGCACCAGAGTGTGGAATTCTGCCAAGAGAGGGGGTGGGGGCTGCTGCGGGAGCACACAGCCGTAACCACGGCGCTGGGAGCAGCGGGCCAGCAAAGTACAGCCTGTCTGGACCCCTTGTCTGGCTGCTGATAAACTTAGTAAAGAGGCCAGGGACTTCTGGGTTGCAGGGCAAGTGCCCGCAGCACTGTGTGAAATCATCAAGGGGTCATTCCTACTCTCCGGGAGACACAGAGCCAATGTGTGGGGCTGACTCTGTCATCTCCCCACTGCTCCTTCGATGCCCTCTCTCTACCATTCCGGCCACCCTCTCGTGGGCATGCTTTGGTTGATCACCATCTGCCTGAATGCCATGCTTCAGACACAGCCTCATCGGGGCTCTGCAGGGCAGTGCTATGATCTCCTACTGTCCATGCAGCCTGGAGTGTGCCATCCCACAGCCCACATTGCCCCATCGCCTCCTACTGAACTTGAGATCCCCTCATGCCCTCTCCCAACCTTTTACTCCAGTGGCTGCCATGCTTGGTGTCATAAGCAGAGGCAAGTGATGGTGGCTGATGATTGGAAGAGGTCCAGCCAGACTTGGGAGGTAGGAGTGACCAGACGTAGGCACAGACCGAACACAGGAGCGTGAGGAAAGGGAAATGTGGAATCCGAAGTGGGCTCCATGCTGTCAGAGCAGAGTCGGAAGCGAGGCTCAAACTCACGTGCTATGGGATCGTGATCTGAACCAAAGGAGGACATTTAACTCACTGGACCACCCAGGTGCCCCAATGAGGACTACTTTCTAGTGACTAACTTAGGTGACTATTCTAGCAATCAATTACTTCCTAGAGTTGAAGTCGTTTTTCTCTTTTTTTTCTTTTAAAGAGAGTAAATTTATTGAATTTTAGGTTGAATTTCAAGTGCCTGGGAATATCCAAGTGGGCCACCTAGCAGATGGTCAGAAAGATGAGCTAAGCTTTAGCTTAGTAGAAGGCTCTTTATCATGAAGAAGAAAAGAGCAGGCTTTTCATTAAGAAACAAATTCATCGAATATCTTTGGAGCCCCTATGTTGTGTTAGGCATTGTGCTTTGCTTTCAATGAATTATTTGCTACCCTCTTTCTTCTAGAAGAATGAAAAAAAATCTGCTCTCAATGGAAGAAATTATGTTGCCATTATCCACTTACTCACCATTGTTTCTCAAGCAGGAGAATCTTATAATGACAGAGGAGAAGTCTTGAATAGCCCTATGGGGTCAACGCTACATGGGGCCAAGTTCAGTGATTACCTTTCGGTAATCACTCCTTAGCTGGGCGGGTATATAAACTGACCTTCCTGACACAGAACTCATGCTGCATTGACCAGATCCCCTCAAATGGACCAGGCCTGTCCCATATGTCAGAACAATCTTTGGACTAGTCCAGCCTTTCACGGTACCTTCCTTTGGCCTGGAAAGAGGGCCCAGAGCTGGGGTCGGTTACCCAGAATTGCCTTCCTTCGGTCTGTGCCTTACCCCCTACTATTAGGTTCCCCTGGAAACAGAAGTGACCTCTAGGAGACGGGGGCAGGACATGTTTGCCCAACTGTATCGGACAGGATATGATATCACCCTTCTGGGAATGGGTCAGCTGAGGAAATCCTTATTTGTGCAGCAGGATTTTGCTCATTACAAGAGGACTTTAATAGCATGGCGGTGTTAATCAGTTGCTAACTCTAGATAAAACTTTCTCCAGGAAAAAATAGTGGATATGTGGCCAATTGGGCATTCTGCGGGAAGAGACGCTTCTCCATGTTTGATGTGTATTGATCATCTGCTAGACCGGGTTCAAAAACTAAAACGTGGACAGTGGTAAGAGAGCGTCCTTGTGCAGTTGAATAGGAAGTGGTGGCAGCGGGGCTCTACCCTAGAGACCGGTACCTGCCCCACCGAGAGCAGGGCATCCTACTCACATAGGAAAATAGGGGCAGGGGTGCAAGATCTTCCTCCCCTCTTCCTTTTTCCAGAGAAGCTAAGAACCCCAGTTTTTATACCCTGATTTCCCAATTTCCCAACGTTGGCAAATAATTCAAATGCATTGAAAACCTGAGGTAGAGCAAATAAAACATGTCCCACCATGCTGGCCCAGTTTTCAGGGCCTGCATGACCCACGAAGGCAGGAGCCGTGTCAGTAATATTTACTACTGTGTCCCCAGAATCATGCCCGGTGCAGCGCTGGTGGTCCGTAAATATCTGTTGAGTGGACAAATGAGCAATCCAATTCTTATTCCCCATGTTGGACATTCCCAGGAACTGGGCGGACTGAAAACCAATGCCATGACCATAAATTTGGTTATACCACTGAGATGCTACAGGTGTCAATAGTGACCCAGATAGAGGATGGAGTGGGGTTGTGTTTTCGGCAGACAGACTAAGTGTGGAATACTAGGCGTCCACACTCCTCCCTTCTGGGGACCTCCTCCCCTTCAAGCGCACAGAGAGAGGCTCCATCCTCGCTGGTCAGAGATTAGCATTCTTCACTAGCCCTGGGAGTGGCTGATATTCAGGCCCAACCCACAGAAAAGTCTTCTGGTGGGCAGGGGTCATTTACGTAGCAAACACCGTGTTACAGATTGAATTCATATGTTATAGAGTCCTAACCCCACCCCTGCCCCACTCCATTCCCCAGAATGACTTTATCTGGAGATAGGATCTTTGCAAAGGGAATCAAGTTAAGATGAGGTCATTAGAATGGGCCCCCACCCAATTATGACTCGTGTCCTTATCAAAAGGGGAAATTTGGACACAGAGACAAAGAGAGGAAAGATGATGTGAAGGGACGCAGGTAGAAGACGGACAGAGGCTGGAACAGATTGTTTCCACGGCCCTCAGAAGGACTCAAGCTTGCCGACACCCTGATTTTGGGTGTTTAGCGTCCAGAACTGTGAGACAGTATACACCGGTTGGTTAAGCCACCCAGCTTGTGGTACGTGGTTATGGCAACTCCAGCAAACCAATATCCACTGTTTTTATTCATTTTATAAACCCTTGCAGTGTTTCAAACAATTCACAACAATTAACTTTCATATTCTTTATAATAACTCTATGAGGGAGGCAGTATTATCAGATCTCCTGCAGTCGGATGAGGAAGTGAGGCACAGAGAAGGGGAGTGATTTGCTCAAGAACACACAGCAAGTAGGGGGCAAATTCCAGTCTGTGGCCTTAAGAACGAAAGGGGAACAATTTAGCTGGTGAAATATTCGAAAAGTCAGAGGTGCTTACACACTTCTGGTTGTTTTCTGTTCTTTCACAATGGAATCTGGCTACCATTGGAGACGAGCCAGCTGTTGACCATTCACCACAGCAGATGATATCTCAGCAAGATAAAGCCTTTGCCAGATAGGAAAGCTGGAGCTCAGAATTGATATCCCTTCCTTTATGCAATACAAATCCTCTGGAAATCACATGGTGATTTTCAGAGATGTGTTATACTCATTTTGGATGGTTTTTCAATTGTTCCTTATGTTCCCCCCAAAACCCCCTCCTAGCCTCAAGTAATCATTGGTGGACAATTGATTCATTTGCTTGGGAAGCATGATTAAAAAAAAAAAAAAGATCTCCATTTCTATAAAGTATAAAGTCACTTCTACTTTATCTACATTTTGCAAATTTAAAATCTCTCTAGAGGGTAGCCCACTGAGTTTGTGTTTGTAATGGCTACTGTTCTTTTTTAATTTTTTTTTAACATTTATTTATTTTTGAGACAGAGACAGAGAGAGCACAAGCTGGGGAGGGGCAGAGAGAGAGGGAAACACAGAATGTGAAACAGGCTTCAGGCTCTGAGCTGTCAGCACAGAGCCCGATGCGGGACTTGAACCCACGGATCGCGAGATCATGACCTGAGCCGAAGTCGGACGCTTAACTGACTGAGCCACCCAGGAGCACCTAATGGCCACTGTTCTTAAAGGACTCCTGGAGCTCCCGAACTGGCAGAGGAAGGTGATCTTGCTTCTGCTGGGTGTCTGCAATGTTGAGCTCCCATGCCTCCCCACACTCACTCTGCTGCCTTCTCTCCTTGGCACCATACCCTGTGGGCCGAATATTATGGGCCCTTCCTTGCCCTCTGGCCCCTGGTTGCATTGGGCCAATGGGGAGCGTAGCACGAGACGGAGGCAGCTTGGAGAGAGAGGTCAGGCAGTTACCAGCCTTCCAGCACTGGGCCGTCCCAGCTTCTGGTTGGCTTCCCTGCACCCTTCTCACACACTTGCAAAGGCTCCTTCTATTTAGCTCCCTTCAAACTGCCCATCTGTTCCCTGCCAGGACCCTACCTGATGGATTCCTCCCCTTCTTTTTTACCCTACAATGCAACAGGTGTGAGGCCATGCAGATTTTATTTTCCCAAAGACCTTGTCCCTCACAGCCACCAAACTCCTGGCCCTCAGGCCTGGCTGAACCAGGATAGCCATCTCTCAGCTAGCATCCTAACTTCCTGTCTTGCCCTTTTCAACCCATGCCATATACGATACCGGCTCAATGATCCTTCTGAAGGCTTCCTTCAGAAAGTCACGGCTTTCCTATAACCAGAACCTCGTGCTAGCTACAACAGCGGCACAGCACGCTCATTTTCAACCAAAAGGGTTTGGTTCCTAGGACACTGTCATGCTAGAACTTTGCTCTGCTCAATGGCCAATTCAACTTCAGATCCAACCCCAGCCCCTGGGACCCAATGCCAGTGAGTTTCTCATGCGATCTCATTTAATCCTCACACCAACCCTGCACATTGGCATTATTGCTCATATTCCATAAGCGATAAAATTTAGGCTCAGAGACGTGAGCTCTCCAGTCCGAGATCACAGATAGAGTACACCATAGATCTTGCACCTCAACTCAGGAATCCATACCCCAAAGCTCAGGCTCTTACAGACTCGGGGTGGTGTCTGCTTACCTCCTGGTATCTTTGTGGAGGTGACATAACCCCTCAATGGTCTCTTTAGCAAAACAGTCTACTCCAAAACCGTGACCCCCATCCGCGGTAGAGACCAAGGCAAGGGTCAGAGGGCAGGAAAAGCCAACGAAGTGAAGGAGGGTGGTTCTTGGCACTCCTGTACGTGGTGTGCATGATGCTTCCCTACCTGGAAGATGGGCCGGTGCTGAGTTTTGTGCCTACGAAAGCCACCGTTTTCAGGAGCTCTGGGTGCTCTGACCCACGTGAGGAGAACGGCATTTTGTGGCACACAGAAGCGACCCTGGAGCTCAGGGTCTCTGGCACCTGCGGTAAACTCAGTTTCCCCTGGCTTTGGACCAAGGGGCTTAGGACCTCCAGGGGTCAATGTGGGAATGGGCAACGCTGAGAGGGAATAACCAAAGATTTACTGTTGCCTAATGATACTCAGATTAGAAGGGGTGCCTCCACGGCTCCAGGGACTGTGTGAAAGTGATGGGGCTGGGGTCAGTTCCTTCCTTGATCTGTGGGTTCAGGAAGTGGGCAGCGGTCACTTGGATGAGTGCGGGATGACAGACAAGGCGCTGAAGGAACAGAGCCGAGGCACACGGACAGCTCGCATCAGGGGGACGTTCCGTCAGCATTCTGCCCGCGTCTGTACCACCACCTCACTCCGTCATCTCCAAAATTACCCCTTTCTCTCAAATTCCTGCCCTGTGGCGTACTAAAGTTCAGTTAGATTTTGGAGGAAAGCACTGAGAAGTCACTGATGGAGCCCTCCCCTGCCATCTGAGCCATGCATCTTATGAATCAAAACAATTCACGCACATTTACAAAACATTTTCTCATGATCCCGCTTAAATCCTCAAAATCACGCTTCTGGTAGCCTCGATTTAGGATGATGGTGTGACATTGGAGAGGCTGAGTTACCTGCTTGCTAATGACACAGAGTCCACGATGACAGTGACCACAAGGACCGCCGTGGTAACGAGAACAGCGCTGTCACTAAAACGAGGCCACCTATGGCCCAGGCACCACACTCTACATTTTATACACCATATTAATATTTGTCTCTATTTCCCGCGAGGCGGGTCCCATGAGCCCCATTCTGCAGCTAAGACACCACGCTGATGACCAGGTGGCTTATACATGAAAGAGGAGGACATGAACCTGGGACCTGCTGATCGCAGAGCCCGAGCTCTGTCAGCTCTCCTACGCCCTCCTGAGACCTCAGCCCCACACTCCCCTTGCCCAGATGAAGTGTTTATTAACTCCATAATCAGCTCATGCTTGGCCCCATTTCAATGGTGACATGGGAGCCACTGATCGGGAATGGCCCACCCTGTCAAAATGCAATGCATCCAATACCTTTCATAATCCAACAACTAACTGCATGGCTTGAAGAATCAGTGAGCATTAGGTACAAGGCATCACCTATAAAACCGATGTAAACACACCCATCTCACAGGCTGGGGGTGGGGGTTGGGCAGATCATGCAGGTGAGATGCTCAGCACAGCAGATGGAGAGTGAGGATCCAATACGTGGAAGTGAAAGAAAAACTGAGTAAGACTTTCTCTTGGGTTCAATTTCAGGCCTGAGGCGTAATTAAAACTTCCACATCCCAAAGGGGAGAGCATTTTTGCTTGGATCAGGCCACCTCAAGGACCTCCTGCCAACGCCCTGTCCCTATAACCTTGTGACCTTGTCACTCCTTCACTCCTGTGAGGTCTGCCTTCTCTTCCACTTGTGGACTCTCAGGCTTGTGACCAGCTTCAATGGTGACGAGTGGCCACAGTGTTCCCCAGGTAGCCCTTAGAGAAACGCTTCTTCTTATGGGGAGGGACCTTAGGGGCCCCCACGGCTGCCCAAGTCACTGTGCCCTGTTGATTTCCCACTACTCCTGGAAAATGAACACACCCTTCCTACTTAGAAAAAGTACACGAATAGCATTTTTGTTAGTTTTCATCTTCTGCAGTATTCAGCTCTATTGGTTGTTATTTCTTTTTTCTTTTCTTTAAGAAAATAAAATCTGTTTCCTTCTTTTAGGAACATTCCGTGTTGCCAATGGGACAAGAGAAAAGGGCAGGGCCAGCTGCTTGTGAACTTATTTCTCAGTTTCTTGAAAAAATAGATGAGCCTTCTTTTTCTTCTATCATGTAGTGAGAAAGGACTCCCTTAAATATATTTCTCCCCCTAGAGATAGTGAGAAGTGACAGGCTGCTCGTGTCTTGTCTGAAAGCACACAGATGCAAACATGTGGCCCACTCAGGTGATCGGGGCTACAGAATTTTGCTCTTTTCCTGAGCCTGGTGTGACGCAAAAGCACCATTCCAGACTGTCAGAATCAGGAGGCAAAATTCTTTGGCTGGAAGAGACAGAGGGAGTTCAGCCACACTTGCTTGCTTAGCAGAGCAATGTAATACACAAAGGAAGACAGCAGAGAGATGAGTCATACGGATACATAGTAAATAAATATATTTCATTTCCATCTCACTGGCTTTTGCTTTGTTTTCCTCTGCTCCATGCCAACAGCCTTGAAATGGAGGGAGGGCGGGGAAATAGTGCATCGGGTCTGGACACAGCCTCCGAAGGTACTGATTTTTTCTGGCCTTGCTGTTCGGCACTGGCGCCTTAAGAAGAAACTTACAGATTTGGATCCAACCCTTCTCGTTTTACCGATGAGCAATCTGGGATCCCGAGAGGAGATGGATGGGAAAGTCACAGACCCAGGGAACTGAATGTTGCTAGAGGTCCTGTGACTCAACCATCCCACCCACGACTGGACGGACAAGCTAAGCTGATGAAGAGGCAGGAGGGAGAGGACTTGAACCCAGACGTCCTCTCCAGGGTGGTGGGCACCCTGGGTGCCCATGGTCAAGGGGACCACACTAAGGGACACCGACTGGGCCTCCTTGTATTTCTGCCTGCATTTCTCAGCAGCCGAGGCCCAGCCCAGCAGCAAAATGTCTGGTCCTGTCTCTGCAAAGCAGTTGCTGCCTCTGGCATGTTAGAGACCTCTTTCCCCTCCGCCCAGGATGGCCACGCGGCTCGTCGGGGTGTGGAGTCATGAGCCCCCGGCCCATGGGGCTGCAGGCACAGGAGCAGGATATTTCACAATCTCTAGACCCAGAGGTGGCTTCCCGGTGATTTGTTTATCACACTGCTCGCTCCCAGCCCACTGCCTGCCCACATCCACCCAGCACCAGCCCCAGCGCCAGCCTCCCCACTCTTCGCAGCTGTAGGACAAGCCAGGTCCCCTGAGCTTTCCAGCTGTGTGCAGGGAGGTCTCCTCCTAAGCCCCACAGTCAGACAATGGCCACGGTGGTTAGTGCTTCCTAGGCCTTCCCAGGCATTGCTAGAAGGAGACAAGCAGCCTTCCCCGCAGAGGCAAGTGTTGCTGCCAGCAGAACATTAGCAAAATGACCATGAAAAGCCAGACCCAGATCCCTCTTCTGGGGGAGCACGGAAAGGACCCCAAAGGAGTCTGGGGGCCATGTGTCTGCCACGATGGCAGGCTTCCTTCCTCCTTCCAGGCAGCCCCGGCGCAGGCTCCTGCACCTCCCGCCCCCACCCTGTTCCCATGGCAAAGGAGAGGAGGACCCACTTACTGCTCGTGTTCATGGTGATGCCTTTGCACTGGGTCTTTCATTCAATACGGAGGACCCGGTTGCTTTTTAAATCTTGCGATCTTCCGACCTCACTCATCACCTGGGGGGTGAAAAGGCAGTCCAGGGCCAGCTCTGCATCCTCAGGTGCTCTCTCTCCCTCTGCCGCCCCTCGCAGACCCGGCTGCAGCCACTGGCCTTGAAGGCGAGCGGACTAACCGGCGCAGGTGAGAGCAGGGAGGCGGCGGCGGCGGCGGCGGCGGGAGGACAAGCGCGCCGCGTCCTGCGGCCCCTGGGACCCCGGTGCGGGGCAGAAGCGGAGCTGGCAGCGCCGGCCCGCGCGCACCCCCGACTACTCCAGCCCCGCGGCTCGGGAGCCCAAAGGGGGTGTGGACCGCGGGGAGGCAGGGCGGGGGCAGCGCGTCCCCGCCCGGCCTCGGGAGCAGCCACCGCCCCGGGACCCACCTCTCGGCCAGCGTCGGGAGCCAGAGGCCCCTGCCTGGGCCCCTGCGACCGGCTCATGAATCCTGGTCCTCGTCTGGAGTCTCGGATTCCAAGGCGAGCAAGGCGAAATAGGAGAGCTCGACATCCATGATGCGGGCTCGCGGGGTGGCAGCGCGGGGGGGGCGCGGCCCCCCGCTGCCGCCACCTGCTGGACGCGCCGGCGCGTGGCCAGGCCCCGCCCCGCAGGGCTGCTCCCCGGGGCTTGGGGTGTGATGGGGGGGGATGGAGGGGACCCTTGTACCCTGGGGCCCGCCAAGGGGTGCTTGAGCGCCTCTCTCCCCTCCCTCAGTGCTGGCGTCTGTGCACCAGACAGTGTTAGGAAACTAAAGCAGTCATTGGGAGGGGCTGTGAAGAAAGGATGGGCTTTGCAGGAAGACCGTTTGACTTCCAACTCCGCTTCTTAAATTTTTTTTTTTAAACATTTACTTATTTTTGAGAGACAGAGCTCGAGCAGCGGAGGGGCAGAGAGAGCGAGGGAGACACAGAATCTGAAGCAGGCTTCAGGCTCTGAGCTGTCAGCACAGAGCCTGACGTGGGGCTGGAACCCAGGAACTGTGAGATCATGACCTGAGCTGAAGTCGGACGCTCAACCGACTGAGCCACCCAGGCGCCCCCCAACTCCACTTTTTTTTTTTTTTAAATTTTAGATCTTTATTTGAGAGCGAGAGAGTGTGTGTGTGTGTAAACGGGGAAGGAACAGAGAGAGAGGAAGACACAGATTCCAAAGCAGGCTCCAGGTTCTGAGCCGTCAGCACAGAGCCTGATGGGGACTTGAACTGTGAGTTCATGACCTGTGCTGAAGTCGGATGCCTAATGGACTGAGCCACTTAGGTGTCCCTTCCCCTCCACTTTTAACCAGTTCCGTGGACTCTGGTCTTGAGCAGGTCACTGCTGTTTCTGCCTCATTTTCCTGATGGGTATAAGGTGGCAGTTGGACTGAGGGGGTGAGAACTTCGGGGTTCCACCAGCCTCCTCACTTGTGTCCCTCCCTTCCCGTTTATCAGATTCATTTGGTTCCATTGTTTATGGTCTCCCTTCCCTGCTAGAATGTTAACTCCTTGAGAGTGTGGCTCTTTGTCAGGTGGATTCACCACACAGCCCCTATCCCTAGTACAGTGCCTGGCACATAGTGGGAAGCAGTAAACCCTTGTTGACAGAATACCCCAGGTCTTTTCTGGATCTACTGTTGTACAGCCCTCGGAGTGCAAGGTCTAGGAATCCCCACCCTGAGGTAGTTTCCCATCTGCGGCAAAGGCAGGCATATGACCTCCTGGCTCCACCTCACTGGCTCACCCAATTTTTGTCTGGCCAACTGACTCTTGTCCAAAGTATTATTACTATTATCTTCAGAATCAGTTCTTGTAGGTGTGTATTACAGTGATTTTTTAGCCATGATTAATTCATTGGGGTGGAGTTCTTTACATTCCCCAGACGACTTCTCCTGTCACCTTCTACACCGAGTTCATGGTCACGGGAGCATGACTTTTGAGTATAGAAAAACAAGATTGGGAGCCTCCCTGATCCCTATCTCTAGAATGACTCTGGTTAGAGCACGTTGTGGAATCAAAGCATTGTGGACACTCGCACCCCAGACTTATGGACAGGCCAACAGTTGGTCATAGAGGCTGGGCCACCTGCCCTGGGACACACAGCATCTCATGGCAGAACTGGGCCCGCCCCTCTGGCTCCTAGCTTGGTTCCGTGTGACAGCAAATCAGTGCACCGGAGTCCGGGATGTTAGGACAAGGGTAGGAGGTCACCGTCCCCAAACTGGGGAAAGAGTATCTTGCAGATAAACACAGTGTTCCCACTTTATGCAGGATAAACAAAAATTGATACAGCTCATGGTCCCAGGATGCAACAGTGCTTAAGGAATCATCGGAATAAATCGAAGGGTCCCTGGTTTTGAAACGCAGTTTGATAGCTTGTTAGGGTTTGTTGCCAAGGGGCAGGGAATAACCTTAACTTCCTCACCGCAGGCCTCCACGTTCTGTTTATGTCCTAGCCAGCTGAAGTGGCCACAAAATACAGATTCCCAGGCTCCTGGTTTTCTTGCTCGGCATGTAAAATAAGTATCCCAGGTGATTCACAGACCACTTTTGCTACTGAACGAGGCAGGGGTCTAGCACAGCTTTGAAAACATAGTAAGTGATTAATAAATATTTATATGATGCTAAAGATCTCTTTAAATTTGCACGTACTTTCTCTTTACATTAGGATTCCTTATTCAATTCCTAAGTTTCATGTAACTTGCTAGGTTCTAATGCTTGGGAAAAGTTTTCTCCCCCCCAGGAGAAAGTTCAGGGAAGTTAAATAGGTAAAATTAATAGGACTGTTCATAAATGTATTTAGTTATCACTCAATGTTCAGAGATTTTCAGATTATAGGATATTGTCAAATAAAACCATAGCACTCACTCATTAATTCATTCACTTGCATTTATTGCACTTATTGAGTGTCGACTTTGTGCTAGGCCCCGTGCTGGCTGCTGGGAAACAACAGTATGGACAAGGACCCGCTCTCCTTGAGCATAAGTCCTCCTTGGGAAAGGGGTAGTAGACAATAATTAAGTTAGCAAAGCCTGAATTAGGCAAACCCAGTGGTGGCTTGCTTAAGAGCCTGGGAGCAGTTTCCAGACTGGCTGATTTTCAGCACCAGCTCCATCGGTTAGTGTCCGTGTGACCTTGGGGTGAGCTACTCTATGAGCCTCAAATTCTTCATCTATAGCATGGGTGGAATATGGTATCCACCTCAGGGACTACTGTGTGTATTAAAACACTCAGTGTAATGCCTAGCAAATGAAGATGACGTGTGCTGATTATTAACATATCCCTCCCTTATAACTACCTTCACAGACATTCTTGTCATTTTCTACTCATGTAAACCTGTAGGGCTTTTCCATACAGTGATGGCCATGAAAATATGTCCCAGAATTTTCCAGCTACGGGGAGCTTGACTGATTGGTTCTTCTTGTCTGGGGTTCTTTTTTTTTTTTCTTAATTTTTTTTTATAGTTTATTTTTATTTTTGAGACAGAGAGAGACAGAGCATGAGCATGGTAGAGGCAGAGAGAGAGGGAGACACAGAATCTAAAGCAGGTTCCAGACTCTGAGCTGCCAGCGCAAAGCCCGACATGGGAATCGAACCCACAAACCGCGGATCATGACCTGAGCTGAAGTCGGACGCTTAACTGACAGAACCACCCAGGCGCCCCTCTTTTTTTTTATATTTATTTGAGAGAGAGAGAGAGAGAGAGAGAAAACAAGGGAGGAGAGGGGCAGAGAGAAAGGGAGACACAAAATCTGAAGCAGGCTCCAGGCTCTGAGCTGTCAGCACAGAGCCTGATGCAGGGCTCGAACTCACAAACCTAATCGTGAGATCATGACCCGAGCCGATGTCGGTCACTCAACCAACTGAGCCACCCAGGCACCCCTAGGGTTCTTTTTAATAATATATGCAGTTGAATGCTGATGAATCTAGCTCCTTGGAGAGAACTTTGGTCCACTCTAACAGCCCCAAATTGCTTCTGTTGGGAAAGCAATCTTATTTTTCCTGCATCATTATAAAGATAGGAAGAAAAGAGTTAAAAGAAGCTAAAAAAACCATACCCGTGAGGATGTCCACAACAATCGGAGGCAGCCAGGAAAGACGCAGAAGGAAGCTGGGGGTGGGATTCTCGGTGGAATTGGCTGTGAAAGTCATCAGGAAAGCAGAATCTTGGCTCTGTCCTTGCAAGAGAATGAAGCTGAAAAGCGCAGAGGCGAGGGTCCCTTTGTCTGGAAGTTTGTTTTGAACTCTGAGACTCCAGAATGGGGATAAACACGTCTCACTCGGAAACAGGCAAATGCTCCTGGGTGTTGGAAAACCAGGTGGGAAAACCACTGGGAGACGGATTTTCCAGCTTCTTCCTGGGGCGGAAAAGCTGCCCGCCCCCCCTTATGCTTTTCTTCTCCTCCAAGAGCCTCCCTGTCTCTTGCCTTCCGGTCCCTGACTGGGGTGGTTTCTAGCTCTCTTAGCCGTGTTCTGACCCTCTCATTGCTCTCCCCCACGAACGCAGCCCTAAGCTCTCCACCTTTTCCCCCCAGTTGCCCTTCTTTCGCTCCCATCCAGCTGCACCCCACATCTCTCTCCTCCATGGGAGCCTCTGCCTCTCACCCCACTCCTCTGTGCTCCTGTCCGTTGACGAATGCCCTCTCCCTCCCCCTCATCTGGACACAGAACCCTGCCGGCCTACGAGGTGTGGCAATGGTGGGGAGAGGTGCTTATGTTCCCAGTGATTTCCGCTTGCCATTCTTAGACTCTCTGAGTAGCCCACCAAGAGTGAGTACTTCCATTTTTATTTTTCAGAAATAGGGGCGCCTGGGTGGCTTAGTCGGTTAAGCGTCCGACTTTCGCTTAGGTCATGATGTCGCGGTTCGTGGGTTCGAGCCCCGCGTCGGGCTCTGTGCTGACTGCCAGCTCGGAGCCTGGAGCCTGTTTCAGTCTGTGACTCCCTCTCTCTCTGACCCTCCCCTGCTCATGCTGTCTCTCTCTCTCTCTCTCTCCTAGAAATAAATAAAACATTTAAAAAAAAAACAAAAAAAAACAAACAAAAATAATATGTAGTTGTTAACAAGAAGAGGCAGATCTACCTATGGTAGTGGGGGAAACCTTTCATGGTACGTGGTTAAATAAGAAAATTGCAGAAAAATAGATTCCGTACTTTTTTTAAGGATAAAGTATATTGGTGGCCCTTTGTATTATGTAATCTACAGAACATATAGAATATACATATCATATAACATAGTTAAATTGTTTTCCCATAAATGGGATCCCATATAGGTACCACACATACATATATCTGTAATACACAGAAAAAAACACTCGTAATTATCAGGCTCTTGGATCAAAGTAACTTTTTGGATTATGTAGTTTTAACAAAATCACTTGGACAAGCCTAAGTGTTTGTGCAGACATTTATTTGAGATTTGAGGGAGAGCTAAGATATTCTTTCGTTTTCTGATTCATTCATTCAGTTGTTGGTTCTTTTAACAACATCTAACTGTCTATCTGTGCCACGAACTGTGCCTGCCAGGAACACAGAGAAGGAGGCATATATACACAGGCGTGCAGACTGACGATTGCATTCTGCAAAGTACGTGAAAAGGGGGTGGTAGTAGACACGAAAAGACGGGTGTCTTCCTCAACAGGTGACGACATTTGAGCTGAGCTGCAGCAGCAGAAACAGCCTTCCTGACCGGGTGGAAGGTTGTGGGGAAGGAGAGGGTGCAGAACTAAGTGGCAATAAAGAAAATCCCAGGTCCACGCAGAGGCAGGACCGGATGCAGGTGGGGAGTCTAAAGGCTTCTTTGCGGAAGAGCCGAGCCCAGTGCAGATGGTCAGGATCACGTTCAGGATTAGTGAACCCGGACGGAAATGCCCTGCGAGGCTGGGAGGTCCGAGATCTTGCCCACAGTCCTGATGCAGCTGGCTGCCAAGAAGGCTGGGGCAGTGGGATGAAATGGTCTGGACTGGAGTCCCGCCTCCACTCCTCTTTGCTGTGTGACCTTGGGCAAGTGACTTAGCCTCTCTGGGCTAGGTGGGTTCTTTGTGTGTAAAACAAGGGTCATAGCACTATCTACCTCACTGCTCGTGTCAGCAGCAATGACAGGTGTAATGACCTGGCACTGTATCAGGCATCTAGGCTCGTGTACTTTGCTATTGTTTGCCTTGGAAGAATGTGAAGGTGCCTCTCTGGGCCTGAGTTCTATAAATGGAGGGTTGGACCAGATGAGTCCTGAGGCACCTTTTAACTCTAGTGTTCTTGGTTCTAAGCCTCCAGGAGACCTGTGGTTGGAGTTTGGCAGGAGATCTGACCATGTTCCAGGCTGTGCGGAGACCTTTGATCGTCGAGGGGCACCGCTAGTTTGGGCTGAGCCTTAGCCCCTGAGCAGAGCGTAGGCTTCCCACCAGGGCATGGTGCTTTGCGTGGGGCTCCCTGACTCCGTGTGCGCGCCCCTTTCCTCCCTGGGCTGGTGAGGGTGGGGGGCTCCCGAACCGCAATGGAATGGACATGACGTAGGCCTGTTTTTCTGGCCCAAACAGCTTGGTGATGGAGTCATGCTTTCCCCTTGTTCCTTACATTGTTTTGTGCAGAAGTGTATTTTTTTAAAAAATCAAAGGGGTCCCCTGGTCTTTGGAAAGCTTCTGGGGGGAACAAAGGACCTGGCTTTGAGATCAGAGTATTGGGGGCCGTGGTGCTCGTCGCGGGGGAGCTCCAGCCAGACGGTCCCACCGCAGGGTTCTGCTGAGGCCTTCTACTCACATCCGAGCACAGCCCGGGCTCCTTCCTGACAGTCGCCCTGCTAGCAGGAGAAGCTGGGGTAGAGCCAGCTCCGGATGGGAGGGTGCGAATCTGGTCGATCTGGGAGCTGGACTCAGCCTTGCCGTGCATTCCCTTGGCCAGGTGTCACTGGGCTCAGTGTCCTTATTGGTATCTAACCAGGATGTCAGGGCGCCTTCTAACCTACTCGTCCATCTGACAGGTTAAGAGGCTTTGCCTTCCCCATTATTCACCCAGTACCATTTCTCTTCTGCCTACAGTTCGGCTTGTAGCACCCTCTCCGGCTGTGCCTCCCTTGAGTAACGCCGGTCATTTCCTCAAGATGCCCTCAAGTCTTATGTTCTCCTGGAAGCCATCCCCTGAGCTTCTCTAGCACTGGTTGCCAGGCCAGTCATCAGGGACCCACCTATCCCCTGCCCCCGCCCCCTTTGGCTCCCTGCAGAGGGAGTCCCCACCCTTGCTGTGATTCTGTCCATCTGAGAACTTTGCACATGCTGTTCCCCACACCTGCTCTGCCTTTCCCCTGTTTCGCTGCAAAGCTGGATGCTCCTCTCCCTCTAGGTCTTTGCTTGATTGCTACCTCCCTAGAGAGGCCTTGCATGCCAGCTCACTAACGTGTCCCAGGGAGTATCTTTAATTAATGGGTGGAGGAAAATTCTCTCAGACAACATGGACTTACTCATCTCAGAGTTCAGTGGAATTAACTCCCATGCCCTCCTACCCCGAACTTGGCTCGCTTCACTGGGCTCTTTATGACCCAGCTCTCTCTGAATATGGTCTTCCGCTATAGCCTTTAGAGTCTGCTGAGGGGGTGCCTCTCCCCTAGGCCTTAAGAATTACGAGCGGGTCTTCACGGCGGCACAGCTGGGAAGGTCAATGCTGCCCTGTGCAGAGAAATGGACGGGCAGTCAGAAGACCTGGGTTTTGGGTTTGCCCTCACTTCCCAGCTATGTGACCTTGGGCAACCAATTAATTCTTGCTGTCTGAATCTACTCGGCCGTAATGAATAACAGTTGCCATGAAACATTACCATAATATGCATTGTAATTATCCCTTTCCTGTGTACATCTCAGGGCTCTTCCAGGGATGAAATGAGAAACGGTGTGCCTTGTGAACTCACATCTATGCAAAGTAGGTGGTGATTATTTTCCCCTTATCTCATTACAAATTCGCCATTCAAGCTCAGTTATTTACACGGAATTGGCAGAAGGCAGCAACCTATCCCCTGATATCTGGGAAGGCGCTGGTAAAGGGCAAGCACAAGTCCGCGGTCTGTGTGCGCTTGTGGCTTCCCTGGGAACACCACTGAGGTACAGTGTGCTGTTTGGAGTCACTGCAATCCACGGGCTCCTGTGAGCGCCTCATAACCCCTGAAAGGACAGCAGACCTCTACTTGTGAGAGAGTCCCACTCTTCCCTCCCTGGCATTGGGGGAGTGTTGGGTCGCCCCTGCTGTGAGCCCGTTTAGAGCCCATCGAACATAATCCCTCCTACAGAGTCCCAGTGGCATCCAGCAATTAGGGCAGTGAGAGTAAGGCAAGGTCTGTGGGTCTGGATGACCCGAGGTGCTTAGACATTCCCGCAGCTGATTCTGCTTCCATTTGGGGATTGCATCTAAGAGCGGAGTCCTCTCCCATCCCAGAGGAATCCCCACACAGGAGTGGACAGGGAGGAAGTCTCATCACAGCACGACTGCCTTTGTAATGCGAGGGAACTGGAAACCCTTTACCTGCCAGTTCAGAGGGAGATGACGGGGATGTATCATACTAAGGAATATGACAGTTAGCAAAGTGAGGTGGATGCTGATGTCAGAACCTGGAGAGCTTCTCAGGACCCAGGGTCTGGTGGAAGTGAGGACAGGCTGTAGCCTGGTGCATCCAGCATGCCACCACTTACTCAAAGGAACACATAGAAACCACACTATCTTTCTTAGAAGTGCATTTTAGGGTGTATGATATGGGCTGGAGTAATACAGTATTTAGCTCCAGGTGGGATAGAGGTGGGGCGCTGGCCAGATGGCCAGGACTGGAGGAGAGGAGTCTTTCATTAAAAAAATTTTTTTTTTTTTTTTTGAGAGAGAGAGGGCACAAGTGAGCGAGAGGCAGAGAGGGAGAGAGAGAGAGAGAGAAGCGGGGCTCACCTGAAGTGGGGCTCGAGCTCACGAACCATGAGATCATGACCTGAGCCGAAGCCTGATGCCTAGCATACTGAGCCACCTGGGTGCCCCCGGAGGAGAGGAGACTTAAGGGGACACTAACCTTGCAGCCCATGTTTCATTCCATTTCATTTTTTTTAACAAGGAAAATGTATTCATGAGTTCTTGTGTGATCAAAAATTAATAATAATGGTTTTAAAAATTAGCCTTAGACTCTATTGAGCCCCTCTTCTGGGTTTCAAGGCTGACTCAGCGTATGAGTCAGGGTGCCTACTGGGGACGGATGGGTCCATCTTCCATCTCCATGCTGTGTGGTCACTCTGGTCTTGGGGGCTCCTTTGGCCTTTGGGAGGCTTGCCCTGTGCCAGATGCTGAGTGTGAGCTCAGCATGGCGGGGTCCTCACAGTGTGGCAGGGTCGTTTTGTAGCTGACCTGGTGACTCAACACGAGAGAAGGGTCTACATAGCATGGTTGACACAGAACCACTAAAACTGTGAGCCTGGGCCCTCTAGTCCGAATCTCAGTCCTGCTTCCACCTCCCCGGGGCCTAGGGCAAGGCCTCCAGCCCAGCTCCTCTTCTACCACCTCCTCCTTGTATTCTCTGTTCCGGCCCCACTGGCCTCCTTTCCGGTCACTCTGCCTCTCTCGCTTGCCTTGGGTGTTTGTGGCTGCTGTTCCTTTAAACCAGAACACTCTTCCCTCTGACTTCCATGTGACTGGCTATTTCTCATCGGTCAGATCTCACCTCTAGTGAACGCCAGTCCCTCTCCATTAACACGAGCGACGTTACTTCCCCCAGAGCATGGAACACCACCAGAATTCTGTTGTAGAGCTTGTTTGTGCACTTTTGCGGACAGTGTGGCCCCCTGGAAGGCAGGTGCATAAGGGGCAAGCACCTGTCTGCTCTTTCTCTGTAGCTCGAATACCAAGAATGGCGTCTGGCACATCGTCAGTGCTCAGCAAAGAGTACGTGAATGAATGCATGACCTTTGCGAGCCCTGTGAGAACAGTGCACTGGGAGAAGGATTCCAAGCTTCCTTCCAGTCCCTTCCAGTTAGGAGTCAAATCCCTGAGTGAGGCAGGAGTGGATGAAGGAACAAGCCCCATGGCTCTTCCTCCTAAGTCGGTTGCTACAAGGCTGAAAGTGTGGGGCCTTTATTTAATGCCCCTGTTGCTTCGGTTTGCTCATCTAGAAGACAAAGGAGTTGTCTAAATGCTTCTTTTCTGCTCCAAGCTTTTACTATGCAATAAAATATAAATGGTTTGGGTCCACATGCTCAAATCAAGATATATGCTTGAATACACTCTCTTTAATATGCCCTTAATCTCAGCTTGTGTCCCCCCCCCGCCATTTTCTTCTTTCTCATAAAAAATGGAATGCAGAGTGTGTGGCAGTACAGTCTCTGGTGCACTGTAATCTGGAGCCCTTGATGCAAAATTCATTATTGAATCAAAGACCACAGTTGTCTCTCCTCATTTGTTTCTTTGCTCTCCAAACAATGTTGAGCTCTGACATCTGTATTGGTGTCCTCTGGCCTTCGAGCAGAATGGAAATGCTCATATCTGGTCATTGGGCCTGTATTCTGAATAGGACTAAGGGGCCAGGGAACGGAGTAGGGAATATCTGTTTCAGAACCCCTTGGCTCAGGCACGCGGAGCAGGAAGTGAGGAGGGTTAGCTTCTGACGTCCATGAGGCAGAGAGGAGCTAGGTCACCTTGGCCTGTGGGGCCAGGTTCTGATTTTGGTATTCAGTCTCTACTGCTGTTTGGAGAGGGAATTGAGCAGGTGCCCTCGATTTGGAGGCTGGAGATCTAAAGCATGACAAAACCTCTTTTGACTGAGAACTTGCTGTGTGCCCCATGCTGGGCTAAGGGGTTTGCATATATTATCTCATTTAACTTTAATTCTTCCCAGCACCCCATGAGATAGGAAAGGTTATTGCCTTTCTTTTCCAAATGGAGAAACTGAGGCTTAGAAAGAGTAAATCAAATGTCCAATCTCATGTAGGGGAGCTAAGATTTGTTCCCAGGTTGTCTGATGCCAGACCTTCCTACTTCCAATACTGTACATGCATAGTACAGGATGCTGTGCGTGTTCTGGAGTGCAAGTCTGGCTCTGCCAGGACAAGGTGTAGCTAATGATAGTAATCCCTAACATCCAAGTCTCTCACCAGGATTGAAAAAGTGGGAGTCAACATCAGAGTTCTAAAAAAAACCCTGGGATTAGCAAGTCAGGTATTGCTCATTTCTTCAGTAAACCTACAAGCACTACTCTATGCAAAGAGAATGTATATACTTTGCTGTCCCAAATAGAGACCGCTATAGAGGTATCCCTGCCCTCATGGGGCTTACAGTCACTTGACATCTGAGGGGGTGAAAGCTGAGAGATTTTGTGTAACTTGTCCATTCCACCACTGGACGCCTCAGGCACTCAACTCCCCTGTGCAGCGGAGAGCCAGACTTTTAAGGTTCAATATTGAAGGCTGTCTACCATATTTTTCTTTCCCCTGATCTGTGGCCATATTCAAATAATCATTCAGTAAGTTGCCGAAGACATGGATCAGTGTGAGAGGATTGAATAGGGCCGGGTTTCTTGACCTCGGTGCCACCGACAGTTGGGGCTGGCTCATTCTTGGTTGCGGGACCTGCCCCTTGCACTGTAAGATGTCTAGCGCCATCTCTGACCTTGAATGTGGTAGCCAGCTGTGACAACCAAAAAGGTCCCTGGTTATCATCAAACGTTCCCAGGAGGCAAAACTGGCCCTGGGTGAGAACCACTGGAACTGAGTGACAATGAAACAAACTAAAACACTCACAAAAATTCTTTCTTTGCTCTTAGTCAATGACAGTGTTGCTTACGTGGGGCTCACAACATATCAGAGGATCAGACCCCCAAGTCTCGTGAATGGTTAAGATAGTCCTTGGAATGACTCGGAAGCCTGGAGCTATTATATATATAGGATCATAGTTTCTTCAGGTGAGGTTGAGGTTGATTGACCGGCTTTGTTTAAGGGTCGTGTATGAACAAAATGTGGCTTTAAACATGAGAGTTATGCTCCGTGGGAAGAGATGCTCGCAGAGTGAAAGATAAGGAACTAAAGGGCTGGTACCTCCATTTCTCCCATCTCAGGTCACCTGGAGGCCTCCATCCGGGGGAAGGACTGGCAGTGGGTGACAGGGCCTGGGCCTTACTACTTAGAGTGTGGTCCATAGACCAGCAGCCATTGATCACCTGGGAGCTCCCCAGAAAAGGCAGAAAACGGGGCCCTCCCTCAGTCCTACAGTATCAGAATCAACTTTTTAATAAGATTCCCAGATGGTTTGTTTGCCTTTTAAGGTTTGAAAAATAGTAGTGTATGGTATTGAAATACACTTTAAGAGGTGAGAAGAGCTAGCCTAGGTATTTAGAGGTTCTCTCTCTCTGTCTCTCTCACTGTCACTGACTGTGCTTGTCAGTGTGAGGACGCTAAGTGTGTCTGCTTGTTCACTTACGCAATAGAGGAGTGTGGTTCTGTGTAGGTTAGAAGCATCTAGACTTTATTATTAGGCGGAATTGCTGAAGATGGATGTGAGGTTTGTGCTGTGTGTGTGTGTGTGTGTGTTTCTAACTTATATTCTTTTATACGTTTTAAGTGATGAAGCTACTGTATGTGGATTCCCTGTCACCTACTCCCCCACCCCCAGGTGTGAGAAAATTCATTTCCGCTTCTTTTTTAATTCTTTTTTCTAATTTTTAATTTATTTCTGAGAGAGAAATAGAGACAGCGTGAGCAGGGGAGGGTCAGAGAGAGAGGGAGATACAGAATCTGAAGCAGGGTCCAGGCTCTGAGCTAGCTGTCAGCACAGAGCCCGCCACGGGGCTGGAACCCACGAACCATGAGATCATGACCTGAGCCGAAGTCGGACGCTCAACCGACTGAGCCACCCAGGCGCCCCCATTTCCGCATATTTCTAAGACTTAGAAGTACCACCTCAGAGAAGTCAGCGGACGTGTTCCTCACACAAAGGCCTGCTGCTTCGTGTGGCAAGGATGTAAGGAGTCGCTGACTTCGGATGAGCTTTACACACGGGGGCCTCTCATACAGTCACAGGCTGTTATCTGTGACCCTGGTACCTGCACAGAATAAAACAGGTCACCGCGCAATAGCACTGCTAGGAATTTACCCAAGGGACACAGGAGTGCTGNAGATGCTGCGTCTGTGCTGCCCCCTGCTGGTTAACGCACCTCGGACACACGGCACTTGGCCATGACTTTCTCTTCCTTCTCCACTCCCTAGGCCAGCTTCTTTTGCTTATTTATTTATTTATTTATACATTTATACATTTATAACCACGGATTCACAAGTAAATTATTGTTGTTAAAAACTTCAAATAACACAGCGTCATTACAAAAAGAGTGCGCTTTGCCTCCCCCACCTTCTCACCCCACCCCCTCACTACTGGACTCCGGCGGGGGGGGGGGCAAGATGGTGTCCCCTCTGCTCCCCGCGGACCCCCTGAGCCAGCACAGTGTCCGCCACACAGAGAGGGTACGCTCGCGCATCTGTGCAGTGAATACACGAACTGCCACAATCAGGCTGATGTGGTCCCTTTTCTCCACATTCAAAGCCGCATATATAGTTTATTTTGTACATAATAACACTGTATTTCCAGGCATGCTGCTTGCACCTGTCCTTTAGTTGCCCAGATGCAAGTCTCCCCAGGAAAGACGTCTGACGTGGGCTCGCTGGGTGGAAGGGCTTCCTCTTCCCNTGCTGGTTAACGCACCTCGGACACACGGCACTTGGCCATGACTTTCTCTTCCTTCTCCACTCCCTAGGCCAGCTTCTTTTGCTTATTTATACATTTATACATTTATAACCACGGATTCACAAGTAAATTATTGTTGTTNGTCATCTAGACCTACTTCATTCTTTTTCACCACTGACTCAGTATACCACCATTATTTGACAGATCCCTGGCAGTCGGTGTTCAAGTTCCTTCTATTTCTCACTATTTCCAGGCATGCTGCTTGCACCTGTCCTTTAGTTGCCCAGATGCAAGTCTCCCCAGGAAAGACGTCTGACGTGGGCTCGCTGGGTGGAAGGGCTTCCTCTTCCCATGCCCTTCCCTGAGTCTGATGGCTGAAAACCTGCAGGTCTCTGAAAGATAAGCTGGGCGGAGGAGAAATTCCTTTCCCTGGGAGCGGTGGGGAGTGTCAGTCCTGGGCTCGTGTCCTGAGCTTGGCAGACACACACCGTCCTCTCCCAGCTTGCTCACAAGGGAAACTCATTTCCAAGCCCGAACTTATTAGCGTTAGCATGTTTTGTGGCAGCAGGCTGAATTGCAGGTCCTGAGGTTTGAATTCTAATATGGGCTAATATTGCCTAAAAGTGTTTTAGAAACTAGTTAGTCCTTATGGGCCTCAGTTTCTTTCTCTTTAAAGTGGGCCTGTGGATGGGGGCGCCTGGGTGGCTCAGTTGGTGAGCCATCTGACTTTGGCTCAGGTCATGATCTCACAGTTCGTGGGTTCGAGCCCCGTGTCGGGCTCTGTGCTGACTGCCAGCTCAGAGCCTGGAGCCTGTTTTGGATTCTGTGTCTCCCTCTCTCTCTGACGCTCCCCTGCTCACGCTGTCTCTCCTCTCTCAGAAATAAATAAAACATTAAAAAAATGTTGTAAGTAGGTCGGAGGAGAACAAGTAGGAGGCGACTTGCACTGCCAGCCTTCCAGGGCGAGGCCCCCTCTGCCCGCCTTTGACCCCAAGTTGGCCGTGGGAGCCAAGGAATAGGAAACTGACATGGTGAAAGGGCGTCAGCTGTCCGGGTGAGGTCAGCGCTGACCACTGGTGACCTTTGCCGGGGCAGCAGGTCAGCTGCTGCCCGTTCCTCACCTGACCCTTGGCGAGGGCACGATTCGCATCCGTGCAGAGGGAAGCCTGGAGAATGCCTCGCCCGCCCTTGGCTTGGTAATCTGCTACCGTGAGAGGACTCCCCCGCCACACGCGGCCTGGCTGTTCCTGCCAGAGTGACAGGCACTACCCAGAGCGGTAAGGACCCTGGAGTCCCGCTGCCCAGGCTCCAACCCCGACGCTGTTGTGCCCTGTCGTCTGAGTGAGCTGGGGCCAGTTTCTCAGACTCCCGTTTCCTTGTCTTTAATCTCCGGATAATGTTAATATAGCTTTGATGGAGCGCTGTCAGGCTTAGTGAAATTCTTCTCCTCCCCCTCCCTTTTTGTTTTTACTTTGTTGAAAGGAAATTTATTCCAGAGATCCATATGATATAAAAAGAGTTCTCATCATGCAAATATAAAATTTGAAATAAAGTATTAGCTATAAAAACCAAAGAGCTGATGTAGAGGGTGGAGTGGGAAGCGGGTAAGAGGTGAGAAGCTCTTGGACGAGGGCTGTATGCGAGTCTCCAGGAAGCGGCTAATTGCCAGGTGGCTCTTTTGTTAAAGCTGAACAAAGTTTACTCCGAAAGTTCCCTAGGAGCTTGGCTCTTGGTCTATTTCATTCATTATGCCTTGGGAGATGGTCTAGCACAAAGCGTGTGTTCTATAAATATACTTGTTTTTTTTTAATTTCATTGTTCTTATATTTTTCTTTCGTTTTTACTTTTGTTTCCAACTTTATTGAGATGTAATTGACATACAACATTGTTATTAGTTTTAGGTGCACAAGATAATGATTTGTTACACGTGTATGTTGCACAATGATTACCAGAATACCTTTAGTTAACATCCATCACCTCATGTAGTTATAAAATTTTCTTCTGTGATGATAAATTTTAAGATTTACTATCTTAGCAACTTTTGAATATATAATACTGTCTTGTTAATTATATCAGAATGCTGTATGTCATACCACTAGGACTTATTTATCTTGTAACTGGAAGTTTGTACCTTTTGACTCCTTTCACCCATTTTGCCTACACCCCACCTTCTGCCCCTGGCTACCAGCAATCTGTTCTCTGTTTCCATGAACTTGTTTTGTTTTTTTTAGGTGCCACATATAGGTGGCATAATTTGTCTTTCTCTAAGTGACTAATGTCACTTTGCATAATTATCCCTCAAGGTCCATCCCTGTTGTTGCAGATGAGAGGATTTCCTTCCTTTTTAATGGCTGAATATTATTCCATTAGGAATATTTATTTGAGGGATGCCTGGGTGGCTCAGTTGGTTAAGCGTCTGACTCTTGATTTTTTGGCTCAGGTCATGATCTTATGGTTCATGGGTTCAAGCCCCGCATCGGGCTCTGTGCTGACAGTACAGAGCCTACTTGAGATTCTCTCTCTCTCTCCTTCTCTCTCTGTCTGTCCCCTGCTCCCACTCTCTCAAAATAAATAAGTAAACTTAAATATATATATATTTAAATATATATTTGCATATACATAGATTAGCAAAAACTAGTAACAAAAACTTCTTGGAAATACATATTATATTCATATGCCATATAATATATATATCACATATATATATTTTAAAGTTTTTAAAAAATGTTTTACTTATTTCTGAGAGAGAGAGAGAGACAGCGTGAGCAGGGAAGGGCCAGAGAGAGAGGGAGACACAGAATTCAAAGACAGGCTCCAGGCTCTGAGCTAGCTGTCAGCACAGAGCCCAACGTGTGCTCGAACTCAAGAACTCTGAGATATGACCTGAGCCAAAGTCGGACGCTTAACCGACTGAGCCACCCAGGCACCCCTATATCACATATATATTTATAGCTCACATTTTCTTTATCCATTCATCTGTCAGTAGACACTGAAGTTATTGTAACTAAAGCTGCAACGAACATGAGGTGCAGATATCTTTTTAAGGAGTGATTTCATTTACGTCAGGTAAATACCCAGAAGTAGAATTTCTGGATCATTATTGCTGGTAGTTCTATTTAATTTATCTGATTCTATTTTTAATTTAATTTGTTTAATTTCATACTCTTTTCCATCGTGGCTGTAGCAATTCGCATTCCCAGTGGACAAGAGCTTCCGTGTGTATACACCCTTGCTAACACTCGTCATCTCATGTCTTTGCTAAAAACAGCCATTCTGTGAGATGATATCTTATTGTGGTTTTGATTTGCATTCATCTGATGATTGATTAGTAACATTGAACACCTTTTTTACATACCTGTTGGACACTTGTATGTCTTTGGAAAACTGTCTATTCTGTTCCTTAGCTGATTTTTTAATCAAAGTGTTTGTGTCTTGTTACTGACTTGTGTGAGGTTTTTTAAAAAATATTTTTTGGATAATAACCCCTTGTCAGATTTATGCTTTGCAAATATTTTCTCCCATCCCATAGGTTGCCTTGTCATTTCATTGATGGTGACTTTTTTTCCTCTGAGTGCATAATTGCTGCTCAGTACGTGTTTTTATGATTCATGTTCAGACAGAGCATAGCACCTAGACGGAGTAGGTAGTCTGGAAATGTTTGATGAATATATGACAACTGCATGAATGAACTGGAAATGAGGAACCATCTTATAGCTCCATTTTTGCCTCTGACTTCGTTTAACAACAAGTCTACTTGCTGACTCTATTGGCCTTCTTCAAACCTGCCTCCAATTTCCTATCTTTGCATTTTTCTGAGTGGCTTTTCCTCTGTCTGGAATGCTCTTCTCACTTATTCCTGCTGTCAGAATTCTATCCTTCAAGATGCAAATGACATGCCACCTCCTCTGTGAAGCTTTCTTTGTTTCCCCATTTAGTAGTGCCTCTTCCTTCTCATATTTCCAATATATTTTATTGTTGATGATTTCCAAACGGACATTTTCAGTCCAAATCTTTCTTATGAGCTCCAAACTAGTGAATTCAAATGTCTACTCAGTACCTTCATTTGGATGTCTAATAGACTCAAACTTAATACGCCCACCGCCCACTCGCCCACCCACGCTGCTAAGTTAGCTCTACTTGCTGGCTCTCTTATCTCAGTTAAAGGCAACTCGATCTTTCTAGGTGCTCAGGCCAAAACATGAGTCATCCCAATGCTTGCCTTTCTCTTACATCCTACTCTTAGTCCATCTGGAAATCTTTTTAGATCTTCTTGGAAATATCCAGAATTAGAACACTTTGCACCACCTCCACTGTAACCACCACGGTGCACGTCAGGGCCAGTGGACTCTAGCCCTGCCCTTCCCTCACACAGAATCCATTTCTATGGAGCAGCCAGAGTGGTAACATCTTTGTAAAATACAGGTCAAGCCCCTCAGTCTCCTGCTAAAAGTTCTGCGGTGGCTCCACATTTCACTTAGAGCAAAAGCCAACATTCTCGCACCAGCCTATCAGGCTTTACAAAACTGCACACTTCTCTCTGACCTCATCTCCCGCTGCTCTCTCTGTCCTGGACATTCTTGTCTTGTCCCCCAGATTCACGCTCCAGTCTTTTCCATCCTTCTCTCTTCTCCAGGAGACTGGTCACAGGAATCCTTAAACCTTCTCCACGGTCTTTTGGCTTGTAGTTGGATCAGTCGATGGCAGACGCTGACTTGGGATGGGGGAGATGGGAGCTCAGAGAGACTGGGGTATTTAGGCCTCTCTTTCCTTCCCTGCTAAGCCTGGTGGTGGCCATAACTGTTCCTTTACCAAAGACCACATCTGTCAATAACTCTCTCTTATAGCCAGCCTTCTCCAGGCTTTGGGAATCCTGCTCTCTGCTGAGCCCTTCTGGCCAAGGAGTGCTATTGCTAACTCTCCAGGGCCTGATCTTGCTGGTTTACCTTACCTCTGTCCACAGCTTTGTAGTCTTTATACTCAACACTTTTCCTTTTTTAGTTATTCCATGTTGCTTTATGTATTCCCCAAGTCTATTATTAAGTGCATACATATTCATGGCTGTGTGCCTCCTGAAGAAGATCTGAAATATAGCAGAGGAACTGAAGGTTACTGAGGATGCTATCTACCAACTTGTAGTTGATGACCTGAAAGACACTATCAGCCAACTTGACTTAATTAACATGTATATAACCTAATAACAAAATAAGCATTCTTTTGAAATACCCATGGAACATCCACCAAAGTAATTCATATTCTGGCCCATGAAACTAACATCTGCAAATTTATAAGGACTTAAATAATACCAAGCATGTTCTTTGGTGATAATAGTATTAAATGAGAAATGAATAAGGGAAAGATACAGCAAAAAGTATAATTAGAAATTTAAAAATACACTTCTAAATAATCTGTGGATCAAAGAAGGAATCATGAAGGAAATTCTAATATATTTTGAATTAAACAAATGGAAACACAACATATTAAAAAATGCATGATACAGCATGCATTTCTAAGGAAATCCTCAGAAGAAAATGTATAGAATTAATTACTTATAAAGAAAAAAAAGTCTTGCAACAATGATCTCAGCTACCACCTTGTGAAATTATAAAAGGAAAGCAAGTTAAACACAAAGGAAGCCAAAGGAAGGAAATAGCAGAAATCGAAATAGAAAACAGGAAAACAATAGCGAGAAAGCAGTTGAACCATAATTTATAAATTTCTAGTCAGTCTGATAAAGGAAAAAGAAGAGAGAAGATACCAATGACCAGTATCAGAAATGAAAGAAAAGACTTTATTGTAGATGGTACAGAAATTAAAAGATTATGAGCGTTACACTAATAAATGTGAGAACTTAAATGAAATGGAAAAATTGCTTAAAAGACCCAAACCCCCAAAGCTCACTCAAGAAGAAATAGTCTGATCTGTGCATATTATTGAAAAAATTAAATCTGTAGCCACAAACTTTCCAACAAAGAAAACTCCTAGCCCATATGAGTTTGGTGGTGAATTTTCTCAAACACATAAGGAAGTAATAATATCAGTTCTCCAGAAATTTTCCCAAGAAATGGAAGACAGTAGAACATTTTCCAATTTATTTTATGAGGCCAATACTAACATGATTACCAAAACCAGACAAAGACAAAGATTTCATGAAAAGCAACCTAAAGCCCAAATATACCTTATGGACATAGACACAAAAGTCCTTAGCAAAATGTTAGCAAATCAAATCCAGCAGTATATGAAAAAGGATACCACAAGTTGGGGAGGCTAGGTCAGTTCACACTTAAAAATTGATCAGTGTAATTTACCATATCAACAGATAAGAAAAGAACATCATTTCAATGTTGCAGATGAAGAATTGTAGCAAAATTCAACATTCATTCATAATAAAACCTCTCAACAAACTAGGAGCTACAAAATAGAGAAATCTGCTCATAACGTCCCACTGCCTGGAATCTTACACCCTTTTGATCTTTCACATCCCGTCACCTGAGCTCTCTGCCAGCTTCCCACACCAGTGTTCACTCATTCAGTCACTGTCTGTCAGTATCTACTGTGAGGAAGGCACATCAGTAGGCACACAGGTATATGCCCTGGGGGACACAGCTGTGAGCAAAATAATAAAAATTCTCTGTTCTCATGGAGCTCTCCTTCTAGCAGGTAATGCGCTCCCCATAGCTCCCTGCACTTTGCTCAGTGGGCCTTCATTCCCTCCCACTAGCCATAGGCCCCTCCTGTCATAGGACCTCTGGAGACATGCTGGTTGCTCTTGAATTCTTTTCTCTCTCATCACTATCATGTAGTTTTACTTATTTTTCAGGTGGTTGCTGAAGAGTCACTTCTATAGGGAAGTCTTCCTTAATTTCCCTGCTTTCATGCCTCCTCATTAAAAAAAAAAAAAGTTTATTTATTTATTTTAAGAGAAAGAGAGAGAGTGTCGGGGCAGAGAGAGAGGAAGAGAGAGAATTCCGAGGAGGCTCTGTGATGTCAGCACAGAGTCTGACACGGGGCTCGATATCACGACCCGTGAGATCCTGACCTGAGTCGAAATCAGGAGTCAGATGTTTAACGGACTGAGCCACCCAGGCGCCACCCTCCTCTTTCACGTGTACTTATTGTGCTTACCTTCCTCCCCATATTGCATAATCATTCGTGTGGCACTTTGATTGACCTCTAAGTCTGTGATGGATCATGGGTTCTGTGAAGCCATGGGTTCTGTTTTCAGTCAACAGTGTCACTGGTGCCAGCACAGAGTAGGTGCTCATTCCATATTATATAGAAGAATGAATTTGTGCCTTCATCCAAGACTTCTTTAAATTTTCACCTGGAATTCAGTAAGAACTGGACCAAGAACCTGCTTGGAAAATAGCATCCAAGATGTGGACAGAAGGAATCCTTGTGCATTGTTGGTGGGAATGTAAATTAGTGCAGCTGTATGGGAAATGGTAGAGGTTCCTCAGAATACGAAAAATAGAAATACTATATGGTCCAGTGACTCCACTGCTGGGTATTTACCCAAAGAAAATGAAAACACTAATTTGAAAAGATAAATGCATCCCCATGATTATTGCAGCATTAGCATAGCCAAGATATGGAAGCAACCCATGTCCATTGATAGATGAATGGATAAAGATATGCAAAGTAAATGCAGTGGAATATTACTCAGCCATGAAAAAGAACAGAAGCTTGCCATTTGTGACAACATGAGTGGACCTAGAATGTATTATGCTAAGTCAAATAAGTCAGACAGAGCAAGACAAATACCATGATTTCCTTTATATGTGGAATCTAAAAAATAAAACTAATATGCACACACATACAATAGAAACAGACTCATAAATACGGAGAACAAACTGGTGGTTGCCAGAGGGGCGGCGGTGGGGGATGGGCAAATCAGGTGAAGGGAATTAAGAGGTACAAACTTTCAGTTATAAAATGAATAACTCACAAGGATGAAAAGTACACCAGAGGAAGTACAGTCTGTAATATTGTAATAACTTTGCAGGGTGACAGATGGTGAGCACTGCATAATGTAGAAAATTGTGGAATTGCTACCTTGTATACCTGAAATGAATATGGCATTATATGTCAACTATTTGCCAATAAAAAAGAGAAAAAATAGCACCCGAGGAAGTATTAAGTAATTTATTAGGGTCTTTAAATTAGTCTTCAATCTGTCTAACCTTATTTGGATTCAGCCCATAGCTTTTCCGTCTCATTTGTGAGATCTCACGGGAGGCTTTTGAAGTTCAGCTCACTGTGTCAACTGCATTCCTCGGCTCTGCTAATGCTCCAAAAAGCAAATGAAGTTTGTTTTGTGTAACTAGATTTTGTGCGTGCTCACAGCCTTAACACACTCGGTCCTCCGGCCTCTCGTGTGTAAGACGCTGAGCTTCAGCGGGCGGATTTCCCAGATTCCTCCTGACCCAAACTTCAGGAGCAGGGGCTGGGGCTCTGCACACACACACACACACACACACACACACACACACACACGCTCATTGATGCCACCCAGGGCTGGGGTGAGATGCTGCGCCCACAGCTCCTGTGTCACCCAGATAGCTCAGGGAGGTGTTTGCAGGGAGAGGCAGGCAGGGGCTCACTTTCTCATTGGCAGGCAAGTCAGGGAGGGCCGAGTCAGAACTTTGCCCCTCCGGGGCAAACCAGAACTTGGTTCCTTGATTCCTGGGATGCTCTCTGCCCTCCTCCCCCGCCCTGGCCACCCCCGCGGGAACCGAGCTGTGTATCTCAATCCTAGAATGTGAGGAATGTGCCACAGCCTGCTAGGCACGGAGCAGTCTGCGGAGCGGCAGGGAGGAGCTCTGCTCCCCAGCTGGAGGCCTGACGGAGAGAGGACTATGGGTGCTGAGGGCTGGGCTGCCCCTCCCAGCCTCCCTGGGCCTCCCCCTGCAGCTGGATATCAAAGGCTGCTTTGTGCATTGAGCCAGCTTTCGGTCTGTCCAGTGTCTGCTAGGGGGCTGGAGGAGGGGCACTGTTGGAAAGGCACCTCTGCCCAAACGTCCCTTGGTCTCCCCGCCCCGAAAAGATGGTGCCGACAGGCGGTTGCTTCTGCATCTCAGGAAGCAGTCTGTCTCTGGGCCCGGAAGAGTTTTACTGGTTTTTCAAAGAAATAACTGTTTTTTTTTCCTAGTTTAATTGAAATGTAATTGACGGGCACCGCGGTGGCTCAGTCAATCAAGTGTCTGACTTGGGGGCTCAAGTCATGATCTCACAGCTTGTGGGTTCGAACCCCTAGTCGGCTGTGTGCTGACAGCTCAGAGCCTGGAGCCTGCTTCAGATTCTGTGTGTTCCTCTCTCTCTGCCCCTCCCCCACTTGAACTCTGTCTCTCTCTCAAAAAGAAAATAAATACTAAAAAATATATATAATTGACATACAGCACTGTATAAATTTAAAATGTACAACATAATGATTTGACTCATTGTGAACTGATCATCAGACTACATTTAAATTAACTTTAATGTCTATGTGTTTGTTCAGTTTCTATTTGATTCCTGCTCTTTCTTATCTCTACTATTTTCTTTCCTCCTTCTCCTTTCTTGTTTAGTTTGCTTGCTTAGACAACCGAGTTGAGACTGTCCTCTCTTCTCATATAAGCATTTCGTGGGATAAAGACCCCTTTAAGCACTGCTTTTGCTACAACCCCCAGATTTTGATAGGTCGGCTTCGTTGCATCCAAACTATTTTTTAATTTCCCTTCTGATTTCTCCCTCATCCCTTGGGTTACTTAGGAGTGTTTTGTTTAATTTGCACATATCTGGGGATTTTCCAGATATTTCTCTTTTATTGATTTCTAATTTAATTCCTTTGTGTTCAGAGAACATCCTCGGATGATTTTAATTTTTTGAATTGCTCGACATCTGTTTTTTAGTCTCAGAATATGTTCTGTTTGGTGAGTGTTCCATACGCGCTTGACAAGACTGCCTATTCTGAGGGTTTGGGGTGCATTGTTGAATGCCTGTCAACTGGGTCAAGTTGATTAAAATGTTGTTCAAAGCTTTGTATCCTTACTGAATTTTGGTGGTGGTGGTGGTGGGTTTTGTTGTTGTTGTTTGGTTTGGTTTGGTCTACCTGTTATATTACTTACTGAGAGAGAACTGTTAAAATATCCCACTAAGGGGCACCTGGGTGGCTCTGTCAGTTAAGGGACCGACTTCTGCTCAGGTCATGATCTTGCAGTTTGTGGGTTCAAGCGCTGCATCGGGCTCTGTGCTGACAGCTCGGAACCTGGAACCTGCTTCAGATTCTGTGTCTCCCTCTCTCTTTGCCTCTTTCCTACTTATGCTCTCTCTCAAAAAACACTGAAAAAATAAATACAATAAAATATCCCACTAAAACAGTGGACATTATTAGTTCTCTCAGATTTATTACTTATTGCTTCATGCATAGCTGTGTTGTTAGGTACATACACTTTTTTAAAAAAAAAGATTTTATTTTTAGATACTCTTTACACCCAATATGGGGCTCAAACTCACAACCCCAAGATCAAGACTTGCATGTTNGAGCTGTGTTGTTAGGTACATACACTTTTTTAAAAAAAAAGGATTTTATTTTTAGATACTCTCTACACCCAATATGGGGCTCAAACTCACAACCCCAAGATCAAGACTTGCATGTTCCAATGACTGAGCCAGCTAGGAGCCCTGGTACGTAACCTTTTTAAGATTGTTAATATCTTTCAAATAAATTAGCCCCTTTACTACTATGAAATGTTTCTATTTATTCCTGAACATGTTCCTTGTTCTAAAATTTACTTATCGAAATGAGGCATTCCTTTTGATTGGTGTTTGAATGGCATTTCTATTTTTATGCTTTATTTTTAACCCAGCTATGTCTTTGTATTTATACTTATCTATTGAGTTCTCTGTATCCAATCTGGCAATCTTTAAATGGAGAATTTAGGCCATTTTCATTTAATGTAATTATTATTTGGTTGGGCCTAAATTTACCATCTTGTTACCTTTGTTCCATTTGTTCTTTGTTCCCTTTTCCTCTTTTCCTGTCCTCTTTTGGCTTGACTATTTTTTAATGATATTTAATAGTAGGCATATCTCAAAAAAAATTTTAAAACACTCCTTAACAAATATAAAAGAATAAAATCATACAATTTCTGTTATCATAGTACCATGGAATTAAGCTAGAAATCTATAACAGAAAGATAACTGGGAAATCCCAAAATATGTGGAGATTAAACAGCACATTTTTAATTTTTTTAATTTTTTTTTTTTTTTTTGAGAGAGAGTGTGAGCAGAAGAGGAACAAGGAGAGAGGGGGACAGAGGATCCAAATTAGGCTCTGCACTGACAGCAGTGAGCCCAACATGGCGCTTGAACTCACGAACTGTGAGATCATGACCTGAGCTGAAGTTGGGTACTCAACCGACTGAGCTACCCAGGTGCCCTATAAATAGCACACTTTTACATAACACATGGATTCTAGAAGAAATCTCAAGAGAAATTTAAAAATATTTTAAGCTCAATGAAATTGAAATCATAACTTATCAGTTTGTGGGATGCAATGAGAGTAGTGCTTAGAGGGAAATTTATAGCATTGAATGCATTTATTTAAAAAAGAAATACCTAAAATTGATAATCTATGTTTCCACCTTAGGAAACTAGAAGAAGAACAAATTACATCCAAACGACATAGAAGAAAAGGAATAGTAATAATTAGAGCAAAAGCCAATGAAATTGAAAGCAGGGAATCAATAGAGAAGAAATCAATGAAACCCAAACTGCTCTTTGAAAAGATCAATGAAACATACAAAAAGTAAAATAGATGAAGAAAAGAGGGAGAACGCAAATCACTAATATCAGAAATGAAGGAGGGGACATTATTCTAGAACTCAAAGAGATGAAAGGATAATTAAGAAATAGTATGAACAACTCTATTCCCACAAATCTGTTAATGTAGACAAAATGGACTAATTCCTTGAAATTAACAATCTGCCCAAAATCACACAAGAAGAAATAGCTGCTTTTAATAGGCCCATATTTATTAAGGAAATTGAATTGATAATTAATAAACTTCCAAAACACAAAGAACCAGACCCAATGGGTTCATGGGTGAATTCTACCAGATGTTTAAATTAGAAATTATGCCAATGCTCTAAAATATCTTCTAGAGGATAGAAGCTGAGGCAGTGCTTCCTAATTCATTCTATAGGGCCAGAATTACCCTAATACCAAACCAAACATAAGCATTAGAAGAATAGAAAACTACAGACCAAAATCTCTCATGATGACCATAGATGCAGAAGTCTTCAACAAAATATTAGTAAATTGAATCCAAAAAAATATAAAACGAATGATATACTATGACCAAGTGGGATTTATCCAGAGATACAAGCAGGTTTAACATTCAAACTCAATTAATATAGTCCATCCCATTGAAAAAATCACATGATCATGTCAATAAATGCAGAAAAAGCATTTAATAAAATCTAACACTCATTCAAGACAAAAACTCTCAGTAAGCTAAGAATAGAGGGGAACTATCTCAACTTAATGAAGGCTATCTACAAAAGCCCTACAGCTAACATCGTGAATACCTAATTGTGAGAAACTCAAAACTTTCCCTCTAAAGTTAGGTACAAGGCAAGGATACCCCTACTCACAGCTCAGTTTCAACATTGTACTAGAAGTCCTTGCTCATGCAATAAGGCAAGAAAAGGAAACTAAAGGTATACAGGTTGGGAAGACAGACTTAAAACTATCATTGTTCCCAAATGACATGATCGTCTATGTATAATAAGTAACTATGGCAAAGTTGCGAAATACAAGTTGGCATAAAAAAGTCAATTGCTTTTCTAAATACTAACAATGAATGAGTGGAATTTGTAACTAAAAACATAATACCATTTACATTAGCGTTCACCAAAAGGAAATACTTAGGTATAAACTTAACAAACTACGTACAAGATCCATATGAGGAAACCTATTAAACTCTGATAAATGAAATCGAAGAACTACATAAATGGAGATACATTCCATGTTCATGAATAAGAAGACTCAATATTGTCAAGCTGTCTGTTCTTCCCAGCTTGATCTGTAGATTCAATGCAATCCCAATCAAAATCCCAGTAAGTTATTTTATGGATATTGGCAAAATGATTTTTAAAATTTATATGGAGAGGGGCAAATGACTCAGAAGAACTAACACAATATTGAAAGAGAAGAACAAAATTGGAGGACTGATGCTGGCTGAATTCAAGACTTCCTATAAAGCTGCAGTAATCAGGAAAAGAAAGGCAAATAGATTAATGGAGCAGAATAGAGTGCCCAGGAAGTCTCCCATAAATATAGTCAGCTGATCTTTGACAAAGGAACAAAAGCAAAAGAATGCAGCCAAGATGGTCTTTTCAACCAATGGTTCTGGGATAACTGGACATCTGGACCTGTGTCTGGTCTAGACACGGAATGTACATTCTTTACAATAAGGAACTCAAAATGGATCACGGACCTCAATGTAAAATGTGAAACTATAAAACTCATAAAAGATAACATAGGAGAAAACCTAGATGACCTTGGGTATAGTGATGCCTTTTTAGATACAACACCGAAGACATGATCCATGGAAGAAATAATTGACAAATTGGGTTTCACTAAAATTAATACAAACAAACAAACAAACATCTGCTTCTGTGAAAGACAATGTCAAGAGAATGAGAAGACAAGCCACAGGTGGGGAGAAAGCGTTTATAAAAAAATGTGTCTGATAAAGGACTGGTGTCCAAAATATGCAAAGAACTCTTAAAACTCAACAATAAGAAAACTAACAACCCAATTAAAAACTAGACCAAAGACCTTAACAGACACCTCAGTAAAGAAGATATGCAGAAGGAAAATAAGGACATGAAAAGATGTCCCTCATCATTTGTCATTAGGGAACTGCACATTAATACCACCACACACCTATTAGAATGGCCAAATTCTGGAATACTGACATCACCAAATGCTGGTGAAGATGTGGAGCAACAGGAACTCTCATTCATTGTTAGTGGAATTGCAAATGGTACAGCCATTTGGAATACAGTTTGGTGGTTTCTTACAAAAATGATATAGTCTTATCATAAGATCCAGTGATTGCACTTCTTGGTGTTAACTCTTAAGGAGCTGAATATTTATGTTCTTATAAAAAATTGGACATGGATATTTATAACAGATTTATTCATAATTACCACAGTTTGGAAGCAACCAAGCTATTCTGCAATGGGTAAAAGGATAAACTGTAGTTCATCCCGACAATTGAATATTATTCAATACTAAAAAGAAACACGTCATCAAGCCACAGAAGGACATGGAGGAACCTTAAATGCACCTTGATAAATGAAAGAAGCCACTCTGAAAAGGCTATATACTGTATGATTCCAACTATAAGACACTCTGGAAAAAGCAAAACGATGGAGACATGTCTGTAAAAAGACCAGTGGTTGTGGGGGAGGCAGTTATTCTGAGTATGCAGAGCACGGAGGACTTTTAAAGCAGTGAAAATGCCTGTATGATATTATAGTGATGGCTTTATGTCATTATACATTGTCCAAATCCATAGAATATCCAACAGCGAGAATGAATCATAGGACAAATGATGGGCTTTGGGTGATTATGCTGTGTCAATGTGGATTTATCTTTGGTAAATATTGTACCAGTCATGTTAACAGGGGTGGGTATGCATGTTGGGGGGTGGCTAGTGGGTATGTAGGAAATCTCTGTATCTTCATCTCAGTTTTGTTGTAAACCAGAAAATGTTCAAAGAAAGTTTAAAAAAAATCAGAGCCTCAGGGACATGGGAGACAATTCCAAAAGGTCTAACATCATGGACTCCCCACATAATTGGACTCCCCAAATGAAAGAAGAGGTAGAGTAGGGCAGACATCTTCTCAATGGTACAAATTCAAGAAGCTCCATAAGATAAATGAGAAGAAAACTATACCTAGTCACATCATAGTCCAAGTGTTGAAAACCAAAGGTAAAGAGAAAATGTTGAAAGAGCTAGGGAAAATGATACACGACATATGGCAGAATATGACAGACTCTCTACCTTGACCAAACTTGAATTGAGTTCCTCTGAGTCTTTTTTCTGACTAGGTCCCAGCCTTAGGCTCTGTTCTTGGTCCACTTAGTCCAGGTCTAACAAGAATTCTACTGAGTCAGTTTAGCCAAAGTTCCCTAGTATCTGATCACCCTTGATATCTGATCAAATTCCTCATCTCCTACCCTCAATATCTTATCATCCTGGCTTGCCTTCAGCAAGAATTCTGTTGAGCTAGCCTAGCTCGTATTCCTGATGTTTTGTTTCAGTAATTTTCCATTTAACTTCCTCCTGCCCTACTCCTTGGCTGTAAATCTTCACTTTTTCTTGTATTTGGAGTTGAACTTGATCTCTCTCCCCTATTGCAAATCCCCATTGCATTAGTCCCTTCTCAAATAGAGTCTGTCTTGACATTTTTTTAAAAAATATTTTTATTTATTTCTAGGAGAGAGAGAGAAAGACAGCGTGAGCAGGGGAGGGTCAGAGAGAGAGGGAGATACAGACTCTGAAACAGGATCCAGGCTCTGAGCTGGCAGTCAGCACAGAGCCCGACGCGGGGCTTGAACCCACGAACCGCAAGATCATGACCTAAGCGAAAGTCGGACGCTTAACCGATTAAGCCACCCAGGTGCCCCTGTCTTGACATTTTTAACAAGAGGCATGAATACTTTTTCTTTACAAAATATCAATCCTAAGGATGTTTGATTTCTCATCACAAACCATGGGGTCTAGAAGACTGTAAAATAACACTCTAATTAATGGGCAGTGATTGTCAGAGCTGACTAAACCAAGTGAGACCTAATGAATGCTATTCACAAGATATACACTTTAAACATAACGGTGGATTAAAAACAAATGGACCCAAAAATATAGCATGTAAACTGCAAGCACAAGAATGCTAGAGTGGCTGCAGTACCCAAAAAGACAGACAGTCATTAATGTGGGTGCTCAGTAATAGATCCTTAAAATATACAAAGAAGCAACTGAGACAATTAAAGGAAGAAACAGAAATTTACAATCACAGTTGGGGCTCTTAACACCCTCAGCAATTAAAAGAACAAAAAAAAATCACACATAATTGAAAGAACACAAGAAGTCAGTAAAAATAAAGATCATCTGAAAATGAATCATCCTGACATAATTGATATTTTGAGAACACTATATCCTATCACTATAGAATAGATACTTTTTTCTCACACTCATGGTACGTTTACTGAGACAGACTAAATTTGTGGAAGAATAAGACCCATGCTCAAAGTCATACTTCATCTACATGGTCTAGACACCACAACCAAATACATCTTTGTAAGGACATTAATTTTGACTATGACATTTACTTGTTTATAAATTTTCCATCACTCACCACTGCCTATAAGGTTAATTTCAATCTCTTCGGACTGACGTACAACGCGCAGCACAATCTGGCTGCCATTCTCCACCCCCATCATCATGACTCATTCTACTGCCTTCCATAATTTTTTTTTTGGCCATAGTTCATATGGACTCTGTATTTTCTGCCAAACATACATTGAACATTGGACTGCCAAGTCTTCGTCTATTTCTTTCCCACTACTTTTTATACCCTTCTTCATGTTTTTGCCTACGATTGTCTACATCCTCCAGGGTTCAGACTGCCTGAAAAGGCATTTGGGGACGATGTGAGAACATCGTGTGTTTTCATTAGTTCACCAGCTCTCTGACTTTGGGCACATGAATTTATCTGTATATGCCTCAGTTTTTTCAACTATAAAATGCGTATAGTATTAGTAGTTGCCTAATAGGATTGTCATGAATTTAAATGAGCTAATGCACGCAAGGCCCTTAGGATGGTGCTTGGCACAATGTATGTGTATGACCAATTTGCGCTAGTTCTTATTGTTGTGGTTATTATTGGTGGCGAGTTCTGAGAGACGATTTTAATCGATGATGGGACAGGTGTCAGATTTTGTCATTTTCTTACGTGCTTTTGCATCTCGGCCAGCGTTTCCTTAGCGTAATCTCCAAGTTGGCTGTTGCTAGAGAGTTTAGACATATACGCGCAGCACTGTTTGCAGAAATGAGGTGGATCTAACCAGGTTTCATTTCATTGGGACCTTTTTGTGATGAAGTGGATTGCCTACACTGGCACTCCAAAACCTTATACCCTCTCCCTGAATTTCAAGAAGTCAGTCCCACTAAATTAACTTACCACATTCTCGCTGGCTTAGTTGTCAGGGGTACACTTTCACCATGAAGGACATCACCCCCCGTATCGAAGCGATGGCGTGAGAAGTTCTCCTTATTTCTCTAGTGTCTTCTGATGGCCTCTCTACCTGGTCACCTGGGGGGGGTCCCATCACCAGAGACTGCGCATTGGGTGGGGAAGGGGAAGGTGAGCCAGAAGACACGGAGAGGTGGCAGGGGAGGGGTGAGGGGGACCGCCTCATCACACGCCCCCCAAAGCACTCTCTAGATCACGGACCTCCCTGAAACACATCAGTGAGAAGGATACCCCACAAGCAACCTGGGCACAAGCGGCAGCCAGGGTGTGGAGGTCCCAGGAATCGTCCTGTGTGGTCTGGCCACTGGGTGTCACTCTTAGTCTGTGTTTGTTCGGTGTCAAGTTTCTGGTGGTTGGTGATCTCCCTCCTCTTCCCATAGGCTCCCTCCTGGTCTGCCTCTCCTGAAAGGCTTTACTGACTGCATAGACAGTCTCCTGAGAGTGAAGTCACCCCAGAAGCGGATTTCTGATCTGCATGTGTAGAAATAACCCGTTTGTCACAGAAGCAAGCAGTAACCAATTCTGTAACAATAGCCCCCAGAAAATGAGCTCTTAAAACAGAAATATTTCATTAATTTTATCATTTATTACTGTCATTTTCTTCTATATATATTTTTATTTTTATTTTATTAATCTGTATTCTCGGGGCGCCTGGGTGGCTTAGTCGGTTAAGCGTCCGACTTTCGCTTAGGTCATGATCTCGCGGTTTGTGGGTTCGAGCCCCGCGTCGGGCTCTGAGCTGACTGCCAGCTCAGAGACTGGAGCCTGTTTCAGATTCTGTGCCTCCCTCTCTCTCTAACCCTCCCCTGCTCACGCTGTTTCTCTCTCCTAGAAATAAATAAAACAAAACAAAAAAAATTTAAAAAAATTCTGTATTCTTATATTTTTATTTAATTCTTTTATCCTATCAAAATGAACATTTATATGAAATGGAAATCAAATCCAAGCAGAGGATTGGGAGGCAAAGTCTGAACACACAAAACCTTGAAGAAACAGAAATCATATTTTAAAAAACTATTATTTTTATTTACCTTCTTTAGAACTTGGTGTGTGCCTTCAATCTGAAGATTCATGTCTTCCATTTGGGAATATTCTTTTTTTTTTAATATTTTTATTTATTTCTAGGAGAGAGAGAGAGAGACAACGTGAGCAAGGGAGGGTCAGAGAGAGAGGGAGACACAGACTCTGAAACAGGCTCCAGGCTCTGAGCTGGCAGTCAGCACAGAGCCCGACGCGGGGCTCGAACCCACGAACCGTGAGATCATGACCTAAGCGAAAGTCGGATGCTCAACCGACTAAGCCACCCAGGCGCCCCCCATTTGGGAATATTCTTCATCACTGTCTCCATGAATACCATCTGTTTGAGCCTCTCCTGTGGAAGTTTTATTAGGTTACATCAGGCATCTCCTTCTGTCTTCCATCTTGCTTGGTTAATTCTTTCATTCTCTTGTTGCTCATGTCCGATTCTGAGTGATTTCTGCAGATCTGTGTTTGGGCTCACCAATTTTTTCCTCTGCTGTGCAGAATCTTTTATTTAACTTATCCAGTGCGTCCTTATTTGCAGTGCCTTTGCTCTTTGTTTCTAAGGCTTCAAGTTTGTTATTTATCAAATCTGTACCTTTTCCCATAAGACTCTATTGCTTCATTATGGTTCCTGATTTTAAAAATCTTTTAAATTACTTTGACTTGCTTATTTCATCTCTAGCTCTATTATTTCCCATTCTTAAAACGCTCGATTTCCTGCTGTTTGCCTCTGTCAGCTTTCTCTCTCATTAGTTAATTTCCTGGTGTGATGTGTATCTCTTTAGGATCTAAGGTTGAGCCTTGAACAATGCAGGGGTTAGGAATGCTGACCCCCTGCACAGGTGAAAACTCTGTGTGTAACTTTTGACTTCCCCCAAAAGTAACTACTAACAACTGTTGATCAGAACCAATGATAACATAAACAAGTCCATTAATGCCTATTTTCTAGGTTATATGTATTATATACTGTATTCTTCCAATAAAGTAAGCTGGAGAAAAGAAAATGTAATTAAGACAGTCATCAAGAAGGAGAAATGGTGGCTGCAGGAAAGAGGAGAACTTCAGCAGGTAGAGCGAGCATTGAGGAAGTATTTATGACCTTCTGATGAGGTGAAACAAATAGAGAAGAGGGATTCAGTTCCAACATCCAAAAATCAGATTGAAAGACTGACCTGTCCTGGCTCTTCCTACTTCAGTTTGAACCCATTTGAGGTTCTTCAGATCGATCCTGAAGTGACAGATGAGGGAATAAAAAAAAAAAAAAGACGTTTGACAGTTATCCATATTGGTGCATCCTGACAAAATTAAGATGATGCTGATAGCACAAAAGGCTTTTGAAGCTGTGGACAAAGTTTACAAATTGCTCCTGGATCAGGAACAAAGGAAGAGAACCCTGGATATAATTCAAGCAGGAAAAGAATACATAGAAGACACGGTGAGAGAGTGAAACTAACAAAGGAGGAAGGAAACCTACAAATGTGGAGGAGGAGGACCCCTGGCTGTTAAAAGAAGCAGCATATGAAGAGACTGTGAAATGCTTTGCTGAGCTGGAGATTGAAAGGGAAGAGAGAGAAGCCAGAGAGGTGCATGAAGGGAAGTGACACAGGGACGAAGAGACAGAAGCTGGAGAAAAAGCCAAGTGAGAGAGGGAGTGGCAGAAACACTTTGAGGAAAGTGAAGATGGTCGTGTGGACAGCTGGCGAACCTTCTAGGCCTATGCAAAGGGGAATGAAGAGAAGAAAAATTGGACCACCTTGAGGCCACCCAAGGTAAAAAAGGAGCATCGTGAACCACAGAACCCTTCCCCAACTGTTTCCCCTCCTACTACAGAAGACTCATTCTTCCCTCCCATTTCCATACCAACGTAGAGTAGCATTTGTTTTTTGGTCCACTTAGTTTTCAATACAATTTAATATCAGAGTAATTCCTTTGTACATTGAAATGAGGGGCTCTGTTTGAAAAGAAACCTGCCCCCTCCCCCACCCCTAAACCAACCAGGCCTGGAAGGTGAGCCCAGTGGTGTTGCCTTCTCTTCCCATAATCTGTAAGGTCGTTTTGTATTTCACTGAATTGTGACAGTTAGAAATTGTGACTGGTTAGTTTGTGGAAATCCTCCAATTAAACACAGTGAGTAAAAAAAAAAAAAAATCATAAGGAAGAGAAAATACATTTATGGTGCTGTACTGTACTTATCAAAAAATATCTGAATGAAAGTGGACCTGCACAGTCCAAACCCATGTTGTTCAAGGGCAATATACTCTGAGCTACTCTTTAACATTTGAAAAAAAAGTTTCTCATTAACCCTACGCTGTGAAGGAGCAGTTTTGTGATTGTTTCAGTTAGAGAAACAGAGACTTGACATGCGGGAGGCTAGTTTTTGTCACCAGCAACCCTGACTGGGATTCCTACAGATTTCTGGGTAAATTCAGATCCTATATCTTCCTACAGAGCAGGCCTGGGTATTTGATGTTTCCACACAAGTCCTCAGCTAGACACACAGCTTCTTTAGGGGCTCCTTGGAAGGTGGAAGAAGTTTTCTAATTCCTTTTTGATGAAACAGCAACACTTTCAGGCTTCAAGCTTTATGCACGGGGCAACTTTCCACTCCCCTGCTTGACCCTAGGCCCAAAGTCACCTTTAGTGAGGAGGAAGGGGTTTAGAAGGCCAGCCCTAGCTCCAAGGACTCATGTTCTCTCTGACTCCCCCCACCCCTCCCCGCCCCGAGTCCCC
>NW_027530642.1:4251853-4280747 GCF_008692635.1 Crocuta crocuta
TATTCATAGGGCTTTAATTTCTGTGCTTGTCTCTGGATCCTAGGGATTTCCCTTTCTTTCCTTAAAAGTAAACAAGTATTAAAATATTTATCTTTGTCATATTTGTATCCTACATTAACCTTTAGTGATTCAGTTTATCTTATTCGGGTTTTCTTTCTTTCTTTTATCCCCATGGACCAATCTGGGTTCTTTATTTAAGCCATCTCTTGCCATAAGCAAAGGGATGGAGGAAGATCAGACTACTGGTCACCATTTGATACAAGTAAGGATGGTGAGCTTACGGCCTCAAATATTTTTCTGGTCCCTGTGCAGAGTCATGGTCCAACCAGGGCCGCGGCCTCCACTGGGTAGTGGCCTGGGTTCTCTTTGTTCATCTTCGCAGCTGCTGAGAGGTGAATCCACCTCAGAGTTACGGAATAGAATATGATTGCCATCTCCCCAGGGGAAGGGCTTGGACCTGATGTGGAGATGGGTTAGGTGACACACTTGGGTCATACTGTCCGTGACATGGCTTCAGGGGGACGTTCAGCATCCTCGCTCCCTGGTGCAGGAGCCCCACGAAGTAGGTGACGGCTTTCCACATGGGAGCTGAGCCCACTGCGTTGTGGGCGCCACTCAACGTGGATTTCCTCTGCTGTGCCCCGGACTGACCTAGCAGCCCAGAAACCCGGGACCCAGCCACCACCATTTTTTACCTCTACTCCCTGATTTTCTTATCAGAGGTTTTCAAACAGGGTCATGTGCGCTGTGGGGAAGGGTAATTTGTGGGAATACTGACACCTTCCTCACTCAGAGCCCTGCCCTCTACCTTGCTTTAAATAGGGAAGCTTTTCTTGGGTCCTGCTCTATCTACAACAGCCCCACTGTGTGACCCTGTACTTCAGCCAGGTGCACCTCGGTTTCTTCATCTGTAAAAAGGGAACGATAACATCTGTAAAAAGTGCCGCCTCACCAGATTATTGTGAGGATACGTGAGATTCATAAAGATTTTCTTTGTTGTTCATTATGGAGCTCCCAAGTTCCATTTCTTTTTAAACCAATGATTCTGAACTAAAAACAAAAAAAGTCCTTTTAAAATCTAGAGGAGGCTCTAAAAACTATACAGATAAACTCTAGACTGTGTATTTGCTAAAAGAACTTCTAGTTTGAAAATTCTTTACTTCTATGTGAATTCTACCAGCAGGAAAACTCTGAGCCCAAGTTTGGCTAGCAGAGTTAGTTTTAGCCAAGCTTGGCTTATGCCTGGCGGGGTGGGCATAAAGGTCTCTATTGTTTATGATTATTTTCCTCCAGCCCCCTGACATTCCTCCAGCCCCACTTCCCATCCCATAGCAATTCTTAGCTTTTCTTAATGATTCACAATGAGCTTGTTGTAACAGTTGTACAAGCTTCCTTCAGACCAGAGTCGGGCTTGCTTCATGATTTGTCAATGTTGTGTCGCCTGCCCCAAGATTTTTTGCTGAAATTGCCTAACTATAAAGAAATTGTATCTAATGAATCCCCCTTCACCTTTACATGAAACGCCTTCTACGTTTCCTATGAAAGTGAGGACCCTGTAGTCTCGAAAAGGATAGGGTTAAGGAAAGGGCTTTGCTTCATCTCCTAAGGGAAAGAGCTATTGGGAAGGGCGTTTTTATTCTCCACTCAACCTACTCATCTGTTGTTCAGCCCAGTTCTGCCCTGATGAGCTTCCAGCTGCCGACAGCTCTACTCACTTGGGAGCGTGATTGGATTATGAATCAATGAGATTACGAGCCAGGGTTCAGCCTTGAAGAATGAGGGTTGATGGCCTCCTACCATGTCCTAGTGGGAAGTGCCAAAGTGGCAGGTCTGAGGCCTTGCGCTGACTTCTCTCTCCTCCCCACCCTCCTTGGGCCTTAAGGCAGATGCAGAAACTCAACCACGTTCAGTGTCAGGGTGAGATGTTCTCTAGTTTTAGGGAAGTGACAGAAAATTGGAGTGGGTTCTTTTCTCTGTAGGTTACTCATATTGCTATAGCATCTGCCTACCAGCTGATTGGATGGTCCTAGTATCTTCTGAAGGCCCCAGCTCCTCAAGATCCAGAGGGTCGTTTTAGCTGTGAATAGTGTTGTGCTAGTCCTGTTCGTGGATTCGGAGCTATGGTTGTAATTGAGTTGATGGCCTAGGAAACAGTTGATTGGGACAGTCGGTATAAAAAAATCCAGGGCTATGTAGAGCACATCATCTTATATTTATTGGAAGAAGGGAGGATAATAAGCCAGCCTCCACCCAGCCTCTTCATTCTACTGAGGCTTGAGGATATAATGTGGCTGAGGGGTCGCTCAGTAAAAGAAGGCTGTGAGGACTTTTGCTCAGTCGTTAAGGTTGGTGACCCTGGTTCTTTTACCTTAACTTCACCTGGAGCTCAGCAGGATCTTTGGCGTTCTAATACATGAGAGAGGATGGCCAGAGCCAGTTGAGGGAGATTATATACATTATGCCCAAGACAGGGCGGCAGGGAAAGCGTGGGCTCTTTCTCCCCGTCGCTTCGAGGGCCAAAATCGGACACTTTCTTCAGAAGGTCTATAACTCCCTCATCATCAAAATGAATCAGAGCCTCATTAGTTAAAGGCAATACCATGTTCCCATTACTGTGAGTTGATTGATGGAATAGTGTGAGGTAGGGATCCAACTTCATTCTTTTGCTGGTGGCCATGAAGTTCTCCTAGCACCATTTGTTGAAAGAGTATTTTTTTCCTCCATTGATTTGGTACCCTTGTGGAAGATCAACCGACATGGATTTCTTTCTGGACTCTCAACTCTATTACAATGATCTGTCCTTATATCAGTACTGCACTGTCTTGATCACCATTCTTTTACAGTAAGTTTTGAAATTGTGAAGTGTAAAGTTGACAACTTTTCTCTTTGTTTTCGAGACTGGCTATGCTGGGTTCTAAGCTTCCAGAGGAATGTTAATGTCAGCTTGTCAGTGTGTAGAAAAGAAGTTGCTGGGATTTTGATGGAGATTACATGGAATCTCTAGATTAATTTGGGGGGGTCTTGCCATCTTAATGATACTAAGTCTTCCAAATCCATGAACATGAGATGTTTTCCTTGACGGAGATCTCTAATTCATTTCAAGGGTGTTTTGCAGTTCTCAGAGTACAAGTCTTGCATTTCTTTTGTAAAACATAGTTCTAAGCATTTTATGACTTTTGATGCTATTGTAAATTGAATTGCTTTCTTAATTTCAATTTTGGATTGTTCATTGCTAATGCAGAGGAAAAAAGGATTTTCGTATATCATTCTTATATCCTGCAACATTGCTACTCCTCTATTCTAATGGTTTTTAAAAATTGGATTCCGGGGCGCCTGGGTGGCTCAGTCGGCTAAGTGGCCAACTTTGGCTCAGGTCACGATCTCGTGGTTCATGAGTTTAAGCCTCGCGTATGGCTCTGTGCTGCCTGCTCAGAGCCTGGGGCCTGCTTCAGATTCTGTGTCTCTCCCTCTCTCTGACCCTCCTCTGCTCATGCTCTGTTTCTCTCTGTCTCAGTAATAAATAAAACATTAAAAAATTGGATTCCTTATGATTTTCTACATATAAGATCATATCACCTTAGAGTAGGGGTAGTATTAATTCTTCCTTTCTAACTTAAACACTTTTCATTTCTTCCCCCCCCCCATTTGCTTTTATTTATTTTTTTTATTTAAAATTTTTTTTTTTTCCCTGAGAGAGAGAGAGAGAGAGAGACAGCGTGAGCAGGGGAGGGTCAGAAAGAGGGAGGCACTGAATCAGAAGCAGGCTCCAGGCTCCGAGCTGTCAGCACAGAGCCTGACATGGGGCTGAACCCATGAGCTGTGAGATCATGACCTGAGCCGAAGAAGTCTGATGCCCAACCGACTGAGCCACCCAGGCGCCCTCCTCCCCCATTTGCTTTTAAATATTCCAACCTCACTTATCGCCCGGGGGGTGAAAAGGCACTCCAGTTCTGTATCCTCTGGTGCTCTCTCTCCCTCTGCCAGTCTCCTCTCAGTCTGGGCTGTAGACTCTGGGTTTGAAAGCAAGTGGACTAGCAGGTGCCAATAAGAGCAGGAAGGAGCAGAGGGTAGTAGGGAGGCCGGGGGGACACGGGTACCCCGTCCGGCAGCTGCCTCGGACCCAAATGCCTGGTAGAAGCAGGGCTGGTGGCCCCAGCTCTAGTACAGCCCCGCCTACACCCAAGGCTGGAGAGCCCAACAGGGTGTGGATCACAGAAAGGCAGGGCAGAGCAGCACCCAGGGCCCTGGGCTCTGCAGGGCACTGTGCCCTGCCCGGGCTCAGGGAGCAGCGGCAGTCCTCAGGATCCATCTTTTGGTCAGGATCAGGAGCCAAAGGCCCCTGCCTGAGCCCCGGCCACTGGTCCATGAATCCGGGTCCTCTTCTACAGTCTTGAATTTCAAGAGGAACAAAATGAAATAGGGGACTTTGACCTCCACGGTGCAGGCTCATGGGGGGAGGGCGGATCTGGGGACATGGCTGCTTGCTGCCCGTGTATGTCCAGGCTGAGCCGTGCCTGGGTTTCTTCCTGGGTCTTGGGGTGTGATGCATGGATGGAAGGGTCCTTTGTGTCCCCGGACCAACAAGGGGGTGCTTGAACACTTGTTTTCCCGTCCTCGGTGCTGAGGTCTATGGGCTACACAACGGTAGGAAAATAAACCCATCAGTGTNACAAGTGCAAGCCTATTATCTTATGTGCCTGCATTTTCCGTCGCTTCACCAACCCCTCCCTGCTTCTATTTCCATTGCTAGTTAATCTGTTGCTTGTTATCTCTCTCCTCTGAAGGAAGTTAGCTCAGTGTAAGAATATCCCGTCCATTGACTTGACCACTGTGCTACTCTTTCCATCCCAGCCTCCATGAGAGCCTGCTCATAGCCTGTGCTTAATCAGTAAACTTTGGAATAAAATCCTCAACTTATGTTCAGGATTTCTTCCACTCTGGGGCTCTGTAAATGTAGACTGCATTATTCTTTGCCAAATGCAAGAATCAGGCAAACTCAGCGGTGCCTCAGTCAGCAGCCTGGCTCTGGGCTCAGCCTGCTGGGATCTGAGTCCCAATGCGACCACTAGCCAGCACTGTGACCTTTGGAAATTTACTCAGCCTCCCAGCCCTTCAAATTCTTCATCTTTAGATAGAGATAAAGACGGTACCTACCCCTCTGGGTGGTTGTGTGTATCAGATGAGTAAATCCATTAAAATACTGGCGTGGTGCATCCATAGGCAGCTGTCCATGTATGTTAACTACCATTCTCATCACTCACCTGAATCCACCCATACGGCAAGCCCAACATCTTTCTCCTCATGCAGGCCTGCCAGACCTTCCCACAGTTTGTTCCTGTCAGCATTTACCCCGCCTGGGAATGTGGGGTGAGCTCTGTTGCCATGGGGATTTCAGGGTGGGGTCCTTCCTCTGGGCCGATTACAATGATGCTAAATGAGGCCGGCCCATGTCCCTGTTTCCATCTCCCTGCGGAGAAATACGTAAAGACCGTAAAGACCGTAAAGACCGGGCGAAGGTGGGCAGGTTTCAGGCTCCCCTTCTCAATCTCCCCCCCTTCTCTTGCAAATGCAGTAAGAACTTAACCCTGCCTCTTCATTTCACAGTCTTGTGAGGATCTGAACCAAAGAGCTTTCAAAGCAGCGTGATTTCATACTTGAAGGCGGCATGGTTCTGAATTCTTTCCCTTTATTCCAGGCTGAGATCAATTCCCTCCCCAGTTGTGTGGACTCTGTTTAAGTGCTTCCCAGCACTTCACAATTAACAAAGTACTTTCAAGGATCTTTCTAATTTTCTCTTCACAACCACTTTGTGAAGCCTTAAGGCAGGAGTTACATTCCCACTTGATAGCTGATGAGTCCTGCCCTTGAACCATCCCCTGTGAGGCTGAGCAGAGGCAGCATCAGGCTTGAATGTGTCTGGAATCCTTTTCACCTTGCCCAGCTGGGTGCCAATGGCCTTGGCTTTTAGGAGAGACCGTCGAACCCTAGACCATCTGAAACTCTCAAATAAATTCCATTGGGAAAACAGTCTTCTCCCTGCACAATTATGAAGACACGAAGGAAGGGGTTAATAGAACTAAAAATCTACACCCATGGGGATGTTCACAACAATTGGTGGCCACCAGAAAGGTGCAGGAGGGAGCCAGGGGGCTCTGCTGGGAAAGTCGTCAAAGAAGTATCTTGGCTCATTCCTCTCAGGGAATGGAATCGAGATCTGGGGAAGCAGACGATCACTTTGTTTAGAGGTTTGTTTTGAACTTTGTTTCGATTCCAGGAAGTGAGACTAACAGCTCTCACCTAGAGACCGGAAAATGTTAGAAATCCACGCGGCCACTGGGACTCACTTGTGCTGCCTTTAGCAAGGGGAAAGGAACCCTTTCAGAGCCTGCTTTACCTACCGCTGTTGCTGCACTTTCATAGGCTGCTGCCAGGGCTGTCCTCACCAAGTCTCATTTCCATGCGTTACATTTTTTAAATTTGTTTATTTGTTTTTGAAAGAGAGAGACGCACAGAGACTGAACATGAGCAGGGGAGGATCAGAGAGAGAGGGAGACACAGAATCTGAAGCAGGCTCCAGGCTCTGAGCTGTCAGCACAGAGCCCGATGCGAGACTCAAATCCATGAACCGTGAGATCATGACCTGAGCCAAAGTCGGTTGCTTAACTAACAGAGCCCCCCAGGCGCCCCTCTTCAGGGCTCTTCTACATCAGCCAATTCTTCTTCCTTCTGCATCTTTAGTCTTTTCCTCTCTAGTCCTATTGGTGTGACACAGAGCTCTATTCTAGGCTTAGCTTGATTTAATAGCTTCTTTCCTCCCAGTGCCTGAGGAAACAGAAGGCATGCGTGGTGAACATGTGGAGTCCGCCTGGACGCCCACCTATCATGACTAGCCCACTGCTTCCCCTGGTGGCTGGAAGCTCTTGTGGTGGTTGACAGCTTTCAGCGGAGTCCCTCTCTGGCGCTTGCCTAGAATGGAAGAGCGCCATCTCCAGTTCCTACTTCCCCCTGCACCCAACCCCGGGGCAGCCCGCCCTCCATGACTGGCCATTACGAGGACATAGCCGGTCCAGTGACTGGTCATTATCAGGCGCCCTTGTCCCAGGAAGACTCTGGAAGGCCTGCCTATGCCTCAGCTCCCTCCAGGAACCAGCTAGGACCCTGTTGAGTGTGCACTGCAGGCCACTCCGTCCTCTGGCCAGTTCTGTTTGCTACACCCCCACCCACGTGGATCCTGCGAGCACGTCATATGCTTCCCGCCTGCACATCTTCTCAGAGTCCGCCTCGTGGGAACTGACCTGCTGCAGCAGGCTTTCCAAATTCGGGGAGGAAAAAAAAAATCAATATTCAGATTGGTTCCATCTGCTTGGACCATAGAGCCCAGTCTGAGAAAATCAAGCTCCCGGGTTCAATGTAAACGTTTGGATTATGCAGTTTGTACAAATGCAAGTTGTGAGAGAGTTGGTCAGGCAGCACTTTGAAAAGCAGCTAAGAGCCTCCCTGGTTTGGTAGTTCATTGATTCATTCACTCCTTCCCTTAAGAGTGGTTAGTCCATGCCAGGCACCATGCGGCACCGTGGGAAGGGGGCAGCAGAAACACGAGTGGGGAGATGATTAATAAACACTCCGATTTCGGACTGTAATCCCGGAAGTAAATAAACAGGGGGCAGAAATAGGAGTAAAAGGAAGAGGTAGACAGACACGTGGGTGGTCAGAGGTGAGGGGCGCAGGGGTCCGCGGGTCATGCTCCCATCCTGTGCTAACTGAAGCCTCCAGACACGGAAGGGACGGCTGCAGGGGAGCGTCGATGGCCTCGATTCTCCAAGCGTGGTCCAAGGAGCAGCATGCAGGCACCACCCTCAGGCTTCTCATCCCTTCGTAGACCTAGGGTTAGGACCCGCATCTTACCCGTTCCCAGGTGTTTTCATTTCCTCCGGCTGCTGAAACAAATGATGGACTTAGTGGCTTCAAATGACACAGCTTTCTCGTCTCGTCGTTCTGGGGGTCTGAAGTCCGAAGTGGGTCTCACCGTGCTAAAATCAGGGCTGTGTTCCTCTTGGAAGTTCTAGGGGAGAATCCATTCCTTGCCTTTTCGAGCTTTAGGAGGCTTCCCACATGCCTCGTCTCATGGCCCCATCTTCCATCTGAAACCAGCAAGCCAGCAGGGTCTTTAAATTGCTTTCTCTGATTCTGACTTCTGGCTTCTGGTTTTCTTGTCACATCTTCTTCTGACTCTGACCTTCCTATTTCCCTTGTGATTCCATCTGGACAATCCAAACAGTGTCGCTTTCTCAAATTCCTTAACTTAAGCCTATCAACCAAGTCTCTCTAGCCATCGAAGGTCACATATTCACAGGGTCTGGGGATTAGGACATCTTGGGGGGGGGTGTTATTCTGCCTAGATGCCAGATAATTAATATCCACATTACAGTTTGAGAAGCACTCGCCCATTGTATGTAAATGGGTTTTCTTTCCGGCTTTCCCTGGATGTTCACGTATTGTTGGAAGCTTTTAAGTGAAGTGCATGTATGATACGTTTGTTTTGCTTGTTTGCTTAACCGCTATACATATGTGGTTCTGTGGAGGTTGTGAGAATTCTGATCATTATTACTTAGAATAATGTTGCTTGAGGGGGAGGGTGGGGGTTGGGATGCTGTGTACATGTGTCTGGTTTATATCCTCCTGGCTGTCTTAAGTGGTGAGGCCTCCAGTATGTGCTACTGCTGGAAAGTTTGAGAAAAGCCATCTCTATCAGTTACTAGCCGCAGACCTTGGAGAAGCCACCTGACTTTGCTCATAAAACCCTTTCATTGCTTATAAAATGGTGCGTCCAACTCCTATGTTGTGGATATAAGTGTGAGGATATAGTGAGATGGACTTAATCAATAGGGAACACTTGAACAACTGTAAGTCATTTTTTTTGTTGTTATTTAGGGGTGCTGAAGTTTGCCTGCAAAAGGGACCCTCTCACAGTCTTTTCATTGAAAGAGCTAGACTTCCTGCATGTGCTGCCCCCTTGTGGTTAAGGCTTTTAATTAATTTTTGCTTATATCAGAGATGAAGAGGAGACCTGAGTGGACATTTAGATTCCTGAAGTCTACACCTGGGCCTGTCCCTCATCCTTGCAAAAGAAACCCCTTAAGGATTATTTGCTGAAATCTGAAGGGACATCAGAATCACCTGGAATGGGTTGAACCAGAGATTCTGATTCACTGGGGCTGGGTAAGATCGAGGCATCTGAATTGTGATAAATCTTTTCAAGTGGATGGAATGTGAGCTACCTTATGACTCCTTTTGGCTGATGTAAGCTTGGCATCCATTAACAGAAGTACAATTCATGAAACAAAGGAGGGGGCAGTGCCTCAGAGCTGTGTACAGTACATGCAGCTATCCTGGACAGCTGGATGGAGATCTGGGGACGCCACTTCCAGAGGAACTTGAACAAAGTCATCACCAGAACAAGACCCAAATAGGTGGGGACGCCAAGCAACATTATATAAGGAATGCAAGGAAAGCACCGAAGGGGGAATGGCTGACTTTTCCAAGGTTGCCCAGTGAAATTTATCAATGAAAACACCTAGATGGGGCACCTGGGTGGCTCAGTCCGTTAAGAGTCTGGCTCTTGATTTCAGCTCAGGTCATGATCTCACCATTTGTGGGATCAAGCCCTGCATTGGGCTCTACGCAGACAGCATGGAGCCTGCTTGGGATTCTCTCTCTCTCTGCCTCTCCTCTGCTCATGCATGCATGCTCTCTCTGTAAAACAAAAATCAAAAAAACAAAATAAAACACCTAGAAAAGAGAGACGCATTTTTTTTAATTTAAATTTTTTTCTTGAGAGAGAGCGCGCACATGTATACATGTGCCTGTGCTCAAGCACAAGCAGGGGAGGGGCAGAGAGAGAAGGAGCGAGAATCTCAAGCAGGCTCCATGCTCAGCTTGGAGCCTGACTCGGAGCTTGATCTCATGTCTGTGAAATCATGCCCTAAGTCAAAATCAAGAGTTGGATGCTTAACCAACTGAGTCGCCCAGGCACCCCTCCTTTCACTTGCAACAGATTCCCTAGATCACAAAAGCTAAATATACTAATGATGAAAGTGGTTAACCATGGGATTTCATTTTTCTTTCTTAAGTAAACCACTTGCAAAATTCGTCTCTATCAAAAATGTTGGTGAGTCGAGGAGTAAGGAGAGAAATACAGCTAGGGTCACTGAGCTAGGTGCCTTTGTCTGAGGCAATGAAAGGAATCTTCCTGATGATCTGAAGACAGCAAGAGCTGGTTTTACTTGGATGCATGTCCTTGTAGACTTTTTAAAAAAATTTTTTATGTTTATTTATTATTGAGATAGAGAGAAACAGAGCGTGAATGGGGGAGGGGCAGAGAGAGAGAGAGAGACACAGAATCTGAAACAGGCTCCAGACTCAGAGCTGTCAGCACAGAGCCCGATGTGGGGCTTGAACCCACAGACCGTGAGATCATGACCTGAACCAAAGTTGGACGCTTCACCGACAGCCACCCAGGAGCCCCTCCTTGTGGACTTTCTGACTGGAACTGAGATTTTGTCTCTATCCTGGCTAATAGACACACTCTACTCACCAGCGATGCCCCTTCTTCCTCAGAGTCTGGATACGTGGAAAACATGCTTAACACTAGTGTAACAGTTATCACACGCACACATACATGCACGTGCAACATTTGCACAAGTAAACAACCAACACCTATAAACACCTTTTAAAGCCCTCACAACCGTTCTGTGAGAGAACTTTCTGGTGATCTCTATGTAACTATGACTATCATTGTTACTTACAAAGGAGGGACTATGCCAAACAATATATGACTTGAACGTGGCAGAGCCAGGATTTGAACGCCGGTCTTCTGACCACAAATCTAATGCCCAAACTGACCTCTAAGAGGCACAGCACATCGGAGTGGAGGCTGTCCTAACAAACTGCCCAAACTGGTGGCTTAAAGCTACATAAATATGTTCTCTCACTGTTCACGGGGCTGGAAGTCTCAAATCGAGGGGCCTGCATGCCTCTGCCCCTCTGAAACCTGCAGAAAGAATTGCTCCTTGCTTCCAGAGGTTTGCTGGCAAATCCCAGCATTTCTGGATGCACTTGGCTTGTGGCCATGTTCGTCTGCTCTGAAGTACCGGCCTATACAGTGCTTTGGAAGATTTTCTGACTTGGGCTGTGAACATTAATTTTTAAAAACTTCCAGCATTATGTTTGTTTCCAGTGAACAACGTAATGATTCACCCATCCTGTGCAAGACTCAAAACACACAATTTGGCGTGTCATCCTTGCACAAGGGCCATGCTGATGTCTGTAGCCTTCCAATTTTAGTATATGGGCTGCTGCAGCGAGCCTAGTTTGTGACCATTAAAAAGTTTGGGAACTTCACATGAACATCTTGATGTCCGGTTTCCATGACAAATCAGAACATCTGGCCCCACACTAGAAGAACATGGCACCCTATCCCTCATTGCCTAGAGCCTCACAGGGGCCTCTTCAATGGGCAGTGCCCTTTCTTGCACCACAGATATATTTATACCTTATTGATTCTGCTTCTCTGGGGACCCTCGGTGAATATACTCATCATTCAGAAATACATGTCTAATACCTAAGCTCCTCTTACCATCTCCACTGCTGTCACTCTGGCTCAAGCCATTGTTTTCTCTATCTTGGATGTTACAATTGCTGTGTACCTGGAATTCCAGCTCTAGCCTGTTTCTCAAGGAGCAGCCAGGGTGAGCCTTTAAAAGCATAAGTCCATCATGAGACTCCTTGACTTAGTATCCTCTATTGTCTCCCACCTCCCTCACAGGAGAAGCTTAAGTCTTTCCATGGCCTTCAAGGTCCTATGCAGTTTGGCCTCCGGCTGTTTTCTCTAACCTCATCTCTATGCCCTGCCTCATGGACTCCAAGCACACCTACTTTTTCTTTCACTTGCCACCCATGCCCCAGCCTCAGGGCCTTTGCACATGCTGCTTTCTCTGTCCAGAAAGCCCTTCGTTCAGGTTAATTCATTGGAGTTACCAATATGCAGAATAGCACTAGTGTCTTGCATCTCAAAAGAAGCGATGACTTTTTCCAGAATGGATGTGCCAAAACTTGCATCTCTGCTAACAGCCACAGGGTGTCATCTGGGACAGACGGGCTTCCTTTGGTTGGTCTTGGTCGTTTATAATTTTCAATCACTGCTGCACCTGTGTAAGAATGGCATGTAGGCGAGTCAAGGAGAAATGGCAAGTCTGGGGGCGCCTGGGTGGCTCAGTCGGTTAAGCGTCCGACTTCAGCTCAGGTCATGATCTCATGGCTCATGAGTTCGAGGCCTGCATCGGGCCCTGTGCAGACAGCTCAGAGCCTGGAGCTTGCTTCGGATTCTGTGTCTCCTTCTCTCTCTGCCCCTCCCTCACTCATGCTCTGTCTCTCAAAAATGAATAAAGGTTAAAACAATTAGAAAAATAAATGATAAGTCAGAGCGTTTGTCTTCATGTTCAAGTTCAACCATGGTTTCCCTTCACTGTCTGATTCTCATGTACCTCCCAAAGTTTAAGTGACAACTTTCTAAAGAAACTCTTGCTCTTTTCTATTAGGCCCAAGAAAATGCTGCTAAACAGTAAAACACTGCTGAATCCCCAAAACTCTGCTTTGATGAAGGCAAAGGCATGGGACATTATGGGAAATGCACACTTTAGACAGATGGCACAGAGAAACTGTACCCTATGGTAGCACTGTGATCAGAGAGACCCTGTCCCTCTGACCTCCCTGCCCCCACGCCAGCCCTCTTCTCTTACCCTTTTATAGTAGTCAGCGAGCTCTGAGGGTTCACTGTCAGATCATCTAATTATTTTTTCACTCTAGTCGTGGAAGGAGCTCGTATACTGGAAAAATGAAGCTCTTTAGCTGTGGAATCAATTCGATCTGGCTCTGGTCCTGAACTTGACATTCATAGATGATGAGGCTGTGGACAAGTTACCCACCCCTCTTTATGAGTTTCTGAAGGTACAGAATAGAGCCGTAGGGCTTACATTGCGGGCTGTTACGGGATTTAAATGAAGTAATGTATGGTGAGTGGCTGGCCCGCGGCAAACAGCCACTGACTGTGAATCAGGGTGAGTCAGCATTGAAACCGAAGCCCGACCCTGCCACCTGGGTCTCAGCTGTTGTGTGTGGTAGAGACCCGTGACCACATCGGTGAGGCTGACCCCTGGGCTAGCCTGCTCACTGTCACTGCAGTGCCCCTCCCAGAATATAAACAGGGCCAGGCCACATCCCTCCTTGACATGCTTGTGGGACTGACATCCGGTTCAGCCTGCCCGTAGCCTGTGCGCCAGAGGCTAGGACTCTGCCTCCTCTCGGCCGCACCTCCTCCCTCTTATGCTCACTCCCCACTGAACTTTGTTCGAGGCATTAAGAAAATAATAAGTAATCAGTGATCCTTGGGCTTGGTTGTTAGGTCAGTCGTGCCTCTGTCTGATCTTGTTGACATTCAACCATATCTTTTTCTGCCTCCTTGGGAAGATGTCCTGGAAAATTTTTCTGTATTATATCAACTGCAAAGCTCTGCTTTGTCCGCAGTAGAAAGGAGGCTGGTCTGGTGTGACCAGGTTTGTGTGCATCCCTGAAACCTTGCCGTACCTGGTCCTCTGGCCTCTCCTGTGTAAGACGCTGGGCTCTGTTGGGCGGATTTCCCAGATTCCTCCTGACCCAAACTTCAGGAGCAGGGGCTGGGGCTCTGCACACGCGCCCGTGCCGGGGTTGGCTCACTGATGCCACCCAGGGCTGGGGTGAGATGCTGCGCCCACAGCTCCCGCATTGAGGCTGGGTTTGGTCCTTCGTGTGCCAGGGAGGGGGCGGGAGGAGGGACACCGTTGGGAGGCCGTCCCCTCCCAGCTCCTCTGCCTGGTGTTCCCAGAGGCCTTGGCCTGGGGAGGATGATGCACACATGGGTGGCTGCTTCTGCATTCCCGGGGAGCCGAGTCTGTCCTGGGGCCCAGGTGAGTCTCCTGGGGGGCGGGGGGGTGGAGCTGGCCTGTGGCTTGGCTGAGGCGGTTGGTGTAGTGAAGACGCAGGGATCCGCCGGGTTGAGGAAGCTGCTCTTCCAAAGATGGGGACATGGGCTGTGCTTTCCGGCTCACTCTGCTCCCGTCCCTCATTCCGTATTTGTCGTTCTGGCTTTGTGAGAAGGGGGTTGACCCCGGGGAGCTTCTACTATTCCTGGAGAGAGAGGCTTTGAGCTCACTCTGTGGGGAGCCAGTGTTGCTCCTGGCTGCTGCTTGCAGGGTGTGACCAACCCCTTCCGTCCTTTCTTCCCAGGATTCCCTGGGTCAGGAAGAAACCTCAGGCAGTGAGCCTCGGGGGCCCATGCGTGGTCATAAGTCTGGCCTCGGTCACACAACCCTATTTTCTTCAGGGTTGCTGTTACTTGAGAAAAACAGGCAATTTCCTGCCTCCTACCTATCATGGTGTGATTTTTTTAAAGTTTATTTATTTACTTTGAGAGAGAGAGAGACCTGGGAGAGGGGCAGAGAGAGAGCGAGAGGAATTCTTGCTTGGAAAAGCAGGCACCTCATTGTCATGGCAGAGGCCGATGTAGGGCTTGAATTCACAAACTCGAATTCATGGTCTGAACAGAAATCAAGAATCATATGCTTAACCGACCAAGTCACCTGGGCGCCCCTGATTTTTTTTTTTTTTTTTTTTTTTTTTACNCTGAGAAATTGTCAAGTCATCTGAGACTTGACATTAGGTGACTGGCCATTCCAGTTTGCCTGGGTCTATGGGCGTTCTCAGGATGCAGTCAGTGCTAAAACCAGGACAATCCCAGACAATCAGGGTGGCTAAGTCACCTAATGCCAGCTTCTTGCTTCTTTTCAGAGCAAGACCAAGGTGGGGCCCTGCCATCTCAAGTACGGTGTTTGTCAGGATGTGTGGCAGCTCTGAGTGAAGATGGCAGAGTCAGGGAGGACTCACGTGGGAGATAAGGGAGTGCCATGCTGAGGAATCATTCCGAACCCTTGTTAGGATTCCAGGTTTTCCAGAAGTATCACATGAGTCCTTGAAAGGGAGCCCAGGAGGACCCCTAGCCAAGGCAAACAAATCCCCACATGATGCCCTTAGCACAAAAGACATTATCTTTAGCTGTGGAAATATTTTGTTTCTCCAGACTTCTAAGGTTTATAAACTGTCCAGACCCTTTTTCTAAGTCCATTGTACCCCATGGGAGCAGACAGTAGATGGAGTGTGGGGGCACATGAAGGATCCCCGGCCTGTAAACTGGTGATGATGATCTGATTCAGCCTACCTTCAACTGGGGAGGCTGGTCTTTGAGGCCATAGCGTCTGGGGTTGATCTTGGTTCTTTGACTTGCCTTAGCAACTTATTTAACCTCTCAATTTCAGTTTCCTTATCTATAGATTTATGATATAATGATGCATTCCCCATAGAGCTGTAGTAGGGATTGAGTCTACATGGGAAACACCTAAAATGACCTGGTGCACCGTTAATTAGGCACAAGAAATTAAGCACATGTTAATTACATTTCTGTGACACTAACATGTCAAGCTCTGTCTCAAGGCCTTTGTTTGCTCATCTCTGAGATGAGGTGTTGTAGGCTTGGCCTGCAAAGGGGCCCTTGGGAGCTCTGCTCTGCTCTCTGACCCTCAGCTTCAGCTGGAGCAGCTCAGCTCTGTCTGACACCCTGTTCTTAGCCCAAGATTTCAGGTCCAAGTGTTCTGTGGCTCGAAACCAACCAACCAACCAACCAACCAACCAACCAACCAACCAATCAACTGACACTGAAGAAAGCATCCTCAGAATCCTTATGACATTACAGGCCATTATTTTATTGTTTCACCTGATTTGGAGCATCGATAAGTGGTTGGGATCCTGCTTGCACTCTTTCACCAAGACTCAACCTGCTGTTTACTTTATTGAGGCTCTTCATGCCATTTTCTGTGCTTGTCAGGGACTTTCCCTAGGGAGGAGGATATGGGTGTTATAAGTCTGAGGACTGTAGATATAAACATCCCCTTTTAGCCTCCCCCCGCATTTATCCTAGAGAAATGGAACAAAGAATGCCACATATCCTGGAGCGACTCTGTAGTTTTGTGACTTTGGGCAAGTCTCTTATATTCTTCAAACTTTAGTTTCCTGTCTGTAAACTGGATCTAATGGTACTATCTATCGCATGGAATTTTGGGTGAGGATTAAATCAGGAACTCATCTCATGGGTTTAGTGCAGAGGCTGGATTCTGATAATCCCTCAGTAACTATGGCCTATTTTCTCATTCACAAGTGAAGACTATTCCCACAACCCTTGTCCCTAATTCCTGGCTCTATTGTGCCCTTGTTTCTGGCTGTTTCCGCCATTATAGCTGTTTAAGGAGGTGTAAATAGCAAGGGCCAACAGTCCTCAGGGGTAAGGGAGGCAGGAAAGGAGAAGGCTCTTGGTAGCACTGAGCCCTGGACAGATGCCTCACTAGTTTGCTGGGGTGTCACACAGTGATGAATGTTGGCTCTGGCAATCCCAGGTGAGCTGTATTCTCACACATGGACTCTGCCCGAAGCATCTGTTCCCTGTGATGTCTCTCATTTACTCACATAAATCTCCCGATCGCACATGGTGAGAGGTGCTGGTTCTGGTCAGTTGCCGTCATGTCTGACTTCCTGGGCCCTTGGATATTCTTGCTATTGTTTAATAAATTATAGTTGCTCCCTTAGGATCACGGAGCAAGTCAGGTCAAAGTTCATTAATCGAAAAGCTTCTAGCACTGCCCCCTCATCTTCAACACAGTCCTTAAGAAATCTGGCAGACTTACACTCTTAAACGGAGGGTGCGAGAGAGAAATTTTTCCTACACTGATCATTGGTGTTCTTAACTTTCAACATTTTTGGTAGATGTGAATCATGAGTATAATAATAGGGAATTGAGGGAGAAGGCTGACAATAGTAAATGATGCTTCATATTTGAACTTTAGAAAGGCATTTTGAACTTACTCATAATAGAGAAAATCAGAACAATAAACCAACCATCTAGCTTTAGCACATTTTGACATTATACCATACTAGCCTCCAAATATCTTTATTTCATTCTTTTACTTAAAAAAAATGTTGCAGATACAAGTAGTGTCTCCTGGTAGTTCTCCTCTGTCTCATTTCCCTCCATCTCTCTCTCCCCGAAGTTAATCACTTCCATGAATTCACTGGTTTTGTGCTTTTATTACATGTTCATGTACTCATAATCATTGCAAAGAATTTCTTCTGCAGATTTTGATACTTAAACAAAATGATAGCGTCATGCAACTTCTTTCTTCCCTCTTCTTCAACATTATGATTGGAGATATGTCCATGCAGATTGATGTAGCTGTAGTTCTAATTTGATTTTTGCATCCAACAAAGACAGTGTAGATTTACATCAAAAACACTGCTGGTGGTATGACTGTCAGGTCAAAGAAGGAAAAAATGTGTAGCTGGAGGGTGGGGGAGAAGCCTGAAAGGCAATACTTACTTCTTTAAGTTGGGGTGGTGGTTAGGAGCAAGGGGAGATGGGAAGGAAGAAATAAGAGCAAGTGCTTTTGTCCAGCAAGTTTCTGGAAGTGAGATGTTTCCAGATTAGAAACTTCAGAGCCCTGAGTTCTGAGGTCGGGTTAATGTAGTGGTGATAGTGATTTTTGCCCTNCTGCTGCTAACTTGCTATGTGACCTTGGTAAAATCACTTCTCCTCTTTGGGCCTGAGTTTCTCCACAGTAAAATGAGGAGTAACACTAAATGATCTCTTATCTCCCTATTTATTTTCTACAATTATTGTTTTTTCCTGATTTTTACCCTTCATATTCAATTCGTCAAAATGCTTTCTCTTTTCTTACTTTAAAATACCACATTATTCACTATACTCTCTCGCTTCTCATTTGCCAAGACCACAGTCCATAGTCTCATGCTTTATACCCCCATATTGCAATTCAGCTTTTTAGCTGGCATCCCCCCCTTTTGTCGTTTCTTCTTCCTGTCCTTCTTGTGCTAGGTAAAATTTCTATTTTTATTTTGCCATCCCCATGCTCAAGAATACTTCATGGCTCCCTATTGCTTGCTGTCTCTACTCTATGTTTCTCTCCCTCTCCTGACTTTACCATATTTGTCAATTTTAGTCCCATGATCACTGACCGCTCTGGTGTGCACAGGCTGGTTTCTGCTCTCTCATGTGTATGCAAAGCTCATTTCCCCTTTTCCTGCTGATCTCTTTGCTAATAGTTTTGCTCCCCACCACCCCAATAAACCTAACAAGAAAGTGAAGAGGAAGCCACAGACTCGGAGATAATATTTGAAAACCACATATCTGATACTTGCATCTAGAACATAAAAAATATCTTCTTATAACTCAGTCATGAGAAGGTAAATAACCCAATTAAATGAAGCAAAAAGTTTATAAAGACACTTTCATTCAGAAAATATGGATGGAAGATAAGCACATAAAAATGTTCAACATCAGGGGAGCCTGGGTGGCTCAGTCAGTTAAGTGTCTGACTTTGGCTCAGGTCATGATCTCCCAGTTTGTGGGTTCGAGCCCTGCATTGGGGTCTATGCTAATGGCTCAGAACCTGGAGCCTGCTTCAGATACTGTGTCTACCTCTCTCTCTGCCCCTTCCCCACTTGTGTTCTGTGACTTTCTCTCTCAAAAATAAATAAACATAAAAAAATTAACAAAATTTTCACCATCATTAGTTATTAAGGAAGTGTAAATTGAAACAATGAGATAACACTGCACACCTGTGGAATGGCTAAAATTAAAAAGAATGATAATATCAAGTGTTGGTGAGGGCATGGAACAACTGGAACTCTCTCACATTGCTGATAGAAATGCAAAATGGTGGCCATGAACATCCTCCTTCAAGATGGGTGTACCTCATGGACACTCATCATCCTTAGGCTGTTGTTTCTATTCATGCAGTCTTACAATAAGGATATACTCTCAAAGCTTGCTGGAGCCAGATGTAAATGAGTAATGTTGACAGTGTGGTGGCCAGAAAATAACAAATTGCCTTAGAGGGGCAGTCATCACTTGGCTCCAGCTAACTTCTGCCACCTGAGAATGAGGGCCCTGAGTTATAGATCTTCCAAGCTTCAAAGCCAAGCTGAGCATCTAGGCGGTGTAGAATATCCCAGTTTCTAAATGATGTCAAGGAATTCAAATTTGAACTTTAAAAATTCTGTGCCGGGGGTAGGAAGGGAGGAAAAGGAAAGAGAAGAGTCACAAAAAAGAAGAAAGAAAGAAAAAAAAAGATGCTTGTGGGTTTGTCACGGCCTCTGGCCTCTATTCTATCAGTTTTCAAACTGTCTCAGAGTAGGGAAGCAGGCCGCCACTCCAAGTGTTATCCTAGGACCCCCAGGAGCTCCATGTGAGAGCACATTAGACAGACAGAAGCTTAGGCTTTCAACCTATGGAGGCAGAATCTAAATTGTATCAATATCTCCAAGTAATTCATACACACATTACAGCACCAGATCTAGATGTATGGTTCCCAACACTGGGACAAATTAGAATCATTTGGAGAACTTACAAGAATTTCTGTGGCTGGGCTGCACTATGAAGCACGTAATTCAGCATCTCTGGGAGATGTGGCCGAGGCACTGCTATTTTTAAAAAGCAATGTGAGTGATTCAGGTAGGCAGTCAGAGTTGAGAAACTCTAACTTAGATCAGTCTGTCATTTATGAGTGGGAAAGTGAAACCTCAGAAAATGGATGGATGGCATGTCTTGCCCAAGGTCATTAACTAATGTGTGGGAGAATCTGATTTGTGTTCAACTTCTTATCTCATGATTTCCAAGCCAGTGGCTTTTTGCTACACTTACCTTTAGTTCCTGGGGGCAGAGCTACAAAATGATCCTGCTCAACTATAGCTCATTACTGCCAGCCTTCCAGCTAAGCTGCTTTCAGCACTGAAGGTCTAACAGGATGGACTGGATGAGGAGCTGTGAGCTGGTGAACCCCTCCTTCTGCCTATTCAAACCCAAATCCATTTCATTCTCCCTACGCATCACCCCCAAATGCGCTAACTGCTCCTGCTATGAAGAAATAGAAGGTCCTCCACTTGGGTCTCAAAATCTCACTGCAAAGGCATGGAGTCGAGGCAATGACTCCTGACATCAATGGGAGGATCTGGGTTCGGTACTAATCAACAGTGAGTGGATGGCGTGTAATTGCTGGTCCCTTATCCCTCTTGGGCTGTATCAGTAGAAGAATGGGTCCAGAATGGGAAACTGGTGGGTCGGCTTGCGTCTGACCTAGCACAATTTTACAGCTGAAGAAACTGGGAGAATTAAGTGAGGGACTCACAAATAGTGGTTGAGCCAAGATTCCTCATCCTTCTTTCCAGGAGGAGGTTGTGCTGATAACATTCTGATCCCATGGTATAGTCCACGAGCAGTTTCATGATCAAAGGAACAGAGTAAGCACAAAAGTAATGTGTTAATGAGTTCTCTTGTATTTGGGGGAGACCATGAAGGAGACCCACATTTCATAGTGATACTTGTGAAATTTCCTTCTATTCTTTTATATCCATTGCTTTATAGCTCTACTCTCTTCTCTTTTCAACTCTGTCATCAAAATAGCCTCCTCCCCTAACCCTAGCCTATGCCATGATCTTCTTTCTTCTCCTTCTCACTCCAATTCTATGGCTGCAAAGACAGGAGCATTTTGGAGATCTCGTACATGACTCTAGTAGCAGACAGCCTGGGGACCATCAGACATTTCAGGTCCATTTCAACCATGCATGCATCAGCCATCCTCCTAATGATACAACTCTGCCTTACACTGCTCTAGCGTTTCTGTTATCCACCCATTGACCTTAAACCTTGCTGCAGTCAGATCTGTAATGACCTTGTAGGCTCTACATACATCAGTATACTCAGCCATGGGACCCAGTCTGACCCGTGGGCAGGAATCTGTTTTATTTATTTACTTTGAATAAAACAGGGGTCCTCAGGGTACTGCAAGATTGAGATGGCATGTGTGACAGGGCTTTGATAACAGGTGAGTACTAAATAATTATAAGACAATGGTGAAAGCAGTGAGAATTCTTTCAGGCCACCAGCCCTGGGGAAAAAATTGTCACTCGACAAAGACTTACAGTCCATGCTCATAACTTGCTTACACTCACACACATGATGTTATATTCGATCTCTTCCAGGTAAAGAAACTCCTTCTAAGGATCCAGCCATATCGAGTGAGTTTATAGCCTCATCTGAAGACCAGGAAAAATGTTTCCTGCCACAGAATATGACTCCAGGTATCTAAACCCTAAAGAGAAGCCATATTTAATATATATATTATATTTATAATATATTTTATATAAATATAATTATATTTATATTTTATATATTTTATATAAATATAATTATATTTATAATATATAAATATATATTAAGATATATATATTTTATATATATATATATATCTATTAAATCCATGTGGAATACCACAGTAACGTCCTTATCTCTCCCACCTGCAGGCTCCCTTCCTTTATCCTTTCTAGACACCACCACCAAATGCATCGTTGTAGGCATGACCTTGACTATGATATTCACTTGCTCACAAATCTTCCAGTGCTCTCCAGTCATTGCCTGCAAGAAGACTAAGTTAAAGCTTCTCAGTCTGACACTCAAAGCTCTTCACAATTTGGCACATACTAGGAGCTCCATACATATTTGCTATACTGAAAAAAGTGTATCATCAATTAAATTTTAAGGTGCTGGAGAGCAAGGTAATACTTTTGGATACTTAGGTATTATCCATGGTCACATTCGTATTCCCTATATCCTATATACAGTACTTTATATATAGCAGGTTCTCAATAAACATTTGTTAAGTAGGTGAATAAGTGAATAAAAAGTTGATGATGTGACCTGAGATTGGCTGAGCAGAAGTAACCCATATGAATCTTTCAGAAGCAGAAAAAGATTTTTGAAATTAATGTGGGTGAAATTTAATTCTCAAAACACGTCTTTCACAAGGCTCCTGTTAGAGATCTCGGTGAGGCTGGCGGGGAGCTGACATTGAGGGTGGTATACCTGGGCTCAACCTACCAGAAGCTCTGAGGATCAACCCACAGAAGACTCCGTGTCTGCCGTACAGTAACAGGGATGAGTTCTGAGTGCAAATCATGAGCCAAGCATGCGCCAAGTGATCGCCTCTCATTCTCCCGTGCAGCCCTCTTGGACGTGGCACCCAACTCCCCATTTCAAAGGTGGCAGGGTCCCAGAGAGAAAGGCAACTCCCCTACTGCCACAAAGCTAGCTGGTGATGAGAAAAGAGATCAAACCTTAGACCTTGTTCATAACCACCAGTCTTCACTGCTGCTCCAAGCAGGTACTTCTCTCTGGCACACAAGTGATAGACTTGCAAAAAAGATTTACATTATTAATGTTTTGAGTGACATGAACTAGGTAAATGAATATTGCTTACATGCCATTANTTTTTTTTAGTTTTCAAATTCTGTCAAACTGCTGGGCTGACCATGAGAAAACCCTTGCCCTTTCTTGTTCTCGTGTCAGTCTGCTTATTTGTCTGTTAGCTGGGGCCACCTTCGAGAAAAAGTGACCTCGCCATCTGTTGTTTTCTGAGGGCAGTGAAGTCAGCATTTTGCCTTATCAATGCATGAAGGCCGATGAACAAAGGGTACCACATAGGTGAAATTTATCCAACCGGGGCTGGTCTTCTCCATCTTTCAGCATTTTCGTCCACGATGCTGTTTCCAGGAAAGTCACTGAGTGAGAAGGGGACACTTTGCTCAAGCCGCCAATCTCTCCTTTAGGCGGAAGAGTCATAGACACAATCAATCAGATACACTAGCATGATGAAACGACCGGTTTACAGAAAGATTTTTTAAAGAAATGACAAAATGCACTTCACACTAACACTGCAGTGAACTTGATTTATTCCCCTGTCTGGTCATGCTGAGGGCACTGTAGGAGCCCAGACAGGAGACACTCACTGGTGGCTCTCACCTGTTGGGATCTCAAAAGCCATTTGCTCACTTAAATCCAGTCTTGGGAGTGACATATCCATGGATTCATATGCAGGCCAAGGAGATCCACACCAAAGGGGCTGTCATTCAGCTGGGGCTATTGCGAGAGATTCTAGAAGGGAGTTTGGATCAGGCTTTGGAAGGACAGGAGCGATGGGCTTGGTGAAAAGGCATCACAGAATCAGTCAGAGTCAAGGTTCATTACAGGTGTGACAAGATGGGAGCAGAGAGGTCAGTAATTTTGCTGCAGCACTGGGGTGGGGGCAGGGAGTTTGTGAGAGTCGGTAGCTAATGCTTAAGGTACCCATTGACTATTTCCTATATTGGAGGCACTGAACAAAAAGCTGTATATGCATCAGCTCGTTGGTAAGCCTCTTCAAAGCTGTGTGAGATAGGTATTCGAAAAGTCATTTTGCTAATGAGAAAAGTCAAGCACAGAGAGGAAATTAACTGGTCAGCATAGTGCAGTTAGCCAGTGCAGAGCCAGGCCTTGAGCCCAGGTCTGTGTGGCTCCGCCTCCCCGGCCTTTGCTTCCTCCTAGAGGTCAGTGTGCTGATCAGTGAGGCTACCAGACAGAGGGCTGGATCCGGGCAGCTGAAGATGGAGGGCTTGGATGAGATTAGATCACAGGCCAGGGAGGAACGGAGTGGAACAAACATCCACCCGCAGTTCACACCAGCGTCAGGTCAGTTGGGTGTTTATTTATTGGAGCTGATTGGCAGCCACAGCATTTTCAGGACTTCTAGGTTAAAAATGGGCCTTTCACAGATAGGAATCCAGGCTGCCTTGTGTTACCCGGGTCAGCATGAGAGGGGCCATCTTCAAAGTGCTCAAGGATTTGCAAAGTCTCTGCCAAGTTAGGGTTAGAAGAAGAGAGATCACCATGATTATGCAGTCCAGTGCCTTTGTGGCTCCTCGTATTTGATAATTATTAACAAGATTGCTACTTATTGTCTAAAGGAGGCATGTGGCAAAGTGCGATTATAAGATGAACCTCCCCAGGGTGACCTTCTCTCACAACACTATTCAAAGGTATACCCCAGCCTCCAAGTGCTCTGTCCCTCTGTCTGTTAACCTGATTACTTTTCTTTTGTAACACTTTTCTCCATCTGAAACTATTATGTTCACCGAATTGGTTACTTGCTAAAATACAAGCTATGTGAGAACAGGGGCCATGTCTATTTTGTTCCCAGGGTGCCCCAGTACCCAAAGTAGCTTCTGCTCACAATAGTGGTTGAATAAATGTGCATTTTGAACAAATTAAAGGCAGACCTTAATACATTCACCAAAAACCGTGACAAACATTAACAGAAACATTATTAGAAAGAGTGAGAAAATGTATACATAGTGTATACATAGTGCACAAAGTATGTACCATCTATTACATATCAAACATTTGACATATTAATAGGTTTCCATGTAAATGGATAAATTGGTATCTGTTCAAAACTTTCACAAGTCATCCACAGGAGGCAATATACGTCTAGCTGTTTGTGTCGGCACTGTCATCTCAGTGCCAGGCAGTGTAGGACTACACCTTGTTCAAAGCAGAAATAACCAACAGCAACTCGTAGGTTTCCAAGAACATGCTAGAACTTCAGCCTTTTTCTTTTTCTCCTTGGGAGACATTTTTAAAAAGGTGCTCAGAAGATGGTTAGAAAGTTAGGAGTACTTGTAATCTCTAATTAATGAGGATACCAATTTAAGGTTTAGGTGTGGGAAACATGGGGGCTTATCTAATTCTTTCTTCCCTTTTATTGCGTTTCCAGCCTGACGTGATTGCATCTCTGTCTCTGTCTCTGTCTCTCTCTCCTCTTTAAGATCTGACCCTCTCCTTCAGTGTGAAGAGCCGCTGCAGGAGGTGTGTAAACGGCCCCCTGCAGGAAGCGGCCAGGAGGCGGCTCTGGGCGCTGGAGAATGAGGACCAGGAGGTGCGTGCAATGTTTAAGGTGAGCTGGGACGGAGGGTGCAACTCCGAGCCTGTCTTGTGTCCAGCCGCTGCAAGGCTCGCCAGCACCTAGGACAGCGCCAGAAACAAAGTAGGCCCTCAAGAACATGGCTGGCTGAAGGAAAAGAATGAATGAAAATGTGCACATTTTCTGCCCAAGAATAGGCAGCACTCGGAAGCTGGCAAGGAGTTGCAGTCAGAGAAAATCTGACTTTCGGTTTCAAATCTGCCGCTATTGGTTGGTTGACCTTCCACAAGTTACTTACCTGTGTAGAATGGGAATCGTTATGATATCTACTTCATCAAGTATACTTAAGGAATTAAAAAAAATTTTTAATTGGAATTTTATTGGAATTTTTTATTGTGATAAAATATATATAACATAAATTTTAAACTTTAACTGTTTTCAGTGCATAATTCAGTAGCATTAAGTGCACTCACCTTGTTATGCNGAAGAGAGATCACCATGATTATGCAGTCCAGTGCCTTTGTGGCTCCTCGTATTTGATAATTATTAACAAGATTGCTACTTATTGTCTAAAGGAGGCATGTGGCAAAGTGCGATTATAAGATGAACCTCCCCAGGGTGACCTTCTCTCACAACACTATTCAAAGGTATACCCCAGCCTCCAAGTGCTCTGTCCCTCTGTCTGTTAACCTGATTACTTTTCTTTTGTAACACTTTTCTCCATCTGAAACTATTATGTTCACCGAATTGGTTACTTGCTAAAATACAAGCTATGTGAGAACAGGGGCCATGTCTATTTTGTTCCCAGGGTGCCCCAGTACCCAAAGTAGCTTCTGCTCACAATAGTGGTTGAATAAATGTGCATTTTGAACAAATTAAAGGCAGACCTTAATACATTCACCAAAAACCGTGACAAACATTAACAGAAACATTATTAGAAAGAGTGAGAAAATGTATACATAGTGTATACATAGTGCACAAAGTATGTACCATCTATTACATATCAAACATTTGACATATTAATAGGTTTCCATGTAAATGGATAAATTGGTATCTGTTCAAAACTTTCACAAGTCATCCACAGGAGGCAATATACGTCTAGCTGTTTGTGTCGGCACTGTCATCTCAGTGCCAGGCAGTGTAGGACTACACCTTGTTCAAAGCAGAAATAACCAACAGCAACTCGTAGGTTTCCAAGAACATGCTAGAACTTCAGCCTTTTTCTTTTTCTCCTTGGGAGACATTTTTAAAAAGGTGCTCAGAAGATGGTTAGAAAGTTAGGAGTACTTGTAATCTCTAATTAATGAGGATACCAATTTAAGGTTTAGGTGTGGGAAACATGGGGGCTTATCTAATTCTTTCTTCCCTTTTATTGCGTTTCCAGCCTGACGTGATTGCATCTCTGTCTCTGTCTCTGTCTCTCTCTCCTCTTTAAGATCTGACCCTCTCCTTCAGTGTGAAGAGCCGCTGCAGGAGGTGTGTAAACGGCCCCCTGCAGGAAGCGGCCAGGAGGCGGCTCTGGGCGCTGGAGAATGAGGACCAGGAGGTGCGTGCAATGTTTAAGGTGAGCTGGGACGGAGGGTGCAACTCCGAGCCTGTCTTGTGTCCAGCCGCTGCAAGGCTCGCCAGCACCTAGGACAGCGCCAGAAACAAAGTAGGCCCTCAAGAACATGGCTGGCTGAAGGAAAAGAATGAATGAAAATGTGCACATTTTCTGCCCAAGAATAGGCAGCACTCGGAAGCTGGCAAGGAGTTGCAGTCAGAGAAAATCTGACTTTCGGTTTCAAATCTGCCGCTATTGGTTGGTTGACCTTCCACAAGTTACTTACCTGTGTAGAATGGGAATCGTTATGATATCTACTTCATCAAGTATACTTAAGGAATTAAAAAAAATTTTTAATTGGAATTTTATTGGAATTTTTTATTGTGATAAAATATATATAACATAAATTTTAAACTTTAACTGTTTTCAGTGCATAATTCAGTAGCATTAAGTGCACTCACCTTGTTATGCAGCCATTATCACAATTTATTCCAGAACTTTTTCATCATCTCAAATGGAAACTCCATACCTGCTAAACAATAACTCCCCTCTGTCTCCTTCCCTCACCACCGGTAACCAATAAGTATATATACTTTTTAAATTACCAAAATTGCCAATCAAAAATTAGTAACTATACATTTTAGAATGGGAGGAGATAAAGGCATTAAAGTAAAACACCAGTTCCTCCTCTTCCATAGTGGGGAGCTAGTCTCTTCAGTCATTCCACCAAGGAAGAAGGCTCTGACCAAATTATTTACAGCTTAGGAGGGACTTATTAGGAGAGCCAAATTTCTGGTTAACCACTTAACCAGGAATGGTTAAAAGTTGCTGCAGCTAGAGTGGGAGAAAGAGAATATTACTTTATGTAAAAAACTAATATGTCCTAGTTATTTTTACAGTCCCCGAATTAATTTGATACAAATTATAAAGGGAAATGTGTTCTATTAATCCATCATGTAAAAAAAAAAAAAGTGTCTGGTTTGGTGGGAGGAGTCAGTGAGTCAGTATCTGTAGAGAGCTTGGCACTTTGCTTGGGTGGTGGCATAGGTTCCATAAATAGTAGGTAAGCTATAAATAGTAGTGTGTGGCTTTTTTAATTTCCAGAATTCAGAACTCAGAGGCACGAGCCGCTCACTGGCACCAAAGTACTTTTAAAATTTGAGTCACTTGTGGCGTGGGCAAGAGCTGGGTGTGACTGAGCCAGGTGGTCCGCTGGGTGGAGGAGGGAGCCAGGCAAGCTTGTGTGCCAGAGAGTCACAGCACCCACGTAGGGGACCATGGGCAGATGGCTTACCCTGTCTGTGCCTGGGCCTCCTTGACATGGACAGTGCCATTTTCTATTAAATCTGAGATGCTGTTTGATGAGAAAAGGCCCCAACATTTTATATACCTCAATGGAAGAAAAGACATGCTGCCACATAAGTAGGACATCGCACTTCTTTCTCTTTTATTTCAGAAATGATCAAATGCGGGAAAAGTGCATCCTAGAATGTATAGAGCCGTGTAATTGTACTCTTTTTACAGGATCCTTGTGAGTAAATGAGACATGGTTCCTAAAGCTCTTGGTGAAGTGCCTCACAATTAATGAATCTCCTGGAAATCAATTTTTATCTAGAGCCCGTTCCCTGATCAACAGGATTGACATCCTCCAGGGACCTGGGGACTCCTGGGGCCTGGTTGGGGACAACCCCAGAGTTTTGACTTTGCTGGCCTGGTGTCTCTTCCTCTCTTCCTTCCTCTCTTTCTATCCTCTTCTTTCCATAGGGTTCCCCCAGAATAGTGTTCCGGGGGTGATCTTTGACGGCTGGACCTGGCCTGGGGGAGAAAGGATATCCTGACCATCACTCATTATAGTCAGCTCCAAAAGCTTGGGCAAGCAACAGAAAGATTTTAGGGGAAACCCCAGTCTGAGTAGTGGTTCAGGCCTGTTTTCTCAGGTATTAAAAGAAGGGGAGGTGAAGCAGGCAAAATGGTCTAGCACAGCCTTTCTGAAGGGCAGTTTGGCTCCCGCATGTTAGGACTGAAAACATGAATATCTGCGTTCCCAGCTGCACATCTCAGAATAACTTTTGTCAAGCCAATCAAAGATGTGTACGAAGATTTAACCATTGGATGTTTATCCCAGTACTGTTCAGGATGGTGAGGAAATGGAAACAACTCAAACGTTTAACCATAAGGCAATGTTAAGAATTCATTATGTTGATGTAACAATGGCATATGTCACCAGTAAAAAGAATGCAGGTCATTTAATGACAAGGGAGAGGGTTCACAACATATTATTTCGTTACAAAAGAAGATTACAAAACAATTTACATAATGTAGTTCTATTTATATAAAAATAGTTACATCCAAGCTCATGGAGAGGAAAGAGGATTCAGAGTTAATGCACAAAAGGGTTAACACAGATGGA
>NW_027530642.1:4280783-4287065 GCF_008692635.1 Crocuta crocuta
GGGGGGGGGGGCGCTGTGGATGGTTTTTGTTTGCATGTAATTCGGTTTTTCTGCTTGTCAGCTTTATAAAAATAATCATTAGACATAGACTCACAATCAAACTGGCTTCCAAGGTGCCTTCTGTTATTTATCTTTCCCCCTCCCCTATACACCTTTTTTTTTTTTTTTAAATACAAAGGGAGTATTCTTTGCCCACAGTTCTGCACGTTGCTTTCTTTCCGTTGTTGCATCTAGCAATGTATGTTTGGAGGCTTTGCCCCTGCACAAAGAATTTCCTCATTCCTTTTTTATGGCTGCATCATATCATATCCATTGCATGGATGAGTCATAATTCATTTTAACCAGTCTCCTGTTGGTGGACATTTAGGTTGTTTCCTTTGTTTTTTCTTTTCTGGTGATATAAACCGAAATCAATGCCACAATCGAGAAATTCATATGAAGCGTTTTGCATGTCTGGGACGTCATTAACAGGACACTGTCATCCCAGGTCTCCTCACTGTTCTCTTTACCCAGGACCTCTCAGCTAGGTTGGTGGGTATCCAGTCCCAGAAGGCTCAGTTCCTCATCACCTTCAAGACCATGGAGGAAATCTGGAAGTTTTCCACCTACTTGAACTTAGGTATGATGTGGGGCAGGCGGCTGGAGGACGCAACTGTATCAGAGTTCAGCCAATCTGTAGGACTTGACATTAGGGAAGCAGTCCGCTTCTGATAATCAAAAGAGGTAGAGCGCTGATATGGATGGTCAACTTTTGTAATATCACAAATTGCCTGGAACAAAGTCTAAAGCAAATATTGACTACTACCCTCAAATGCTATGTGCCACATTTCTTTGATTGCCGGAAAAGACTACTTTCTTAGATAATCAATCAATTGGCAGACAGTTCTTAGCGATAGACTAAATTCAAAGGACTGAGAGAGATGCCGATTCATGGTTTAAAGGAAAAAATAAAGGAACCAGTCTTGAGTAAGATCAAAGTTAGCTGCTCAGAATAGTAAAGTTCTGGATATGTTAGCTCATGTTTTTGGAAAAGCATCAAAGAAAGGGATGGGGAGTTATCTGCTAAAGGACTCAGACTGCAGGGTTTTCCAGGAAGTGACCTTGTATAGGGGGGAAGGGTCAAGATGGCTCTTGGCTAGAAGGTATAACTTCTCATAGTCATGGTGATTTCCTGCTCTCCACACTTTGCATCCATCTCCTGTGATCATTTAGGGACCCATCTTCAGTTCAAAGTCTAATCCATGGAGCAGCAGCATGGGCATCGTGTGGAGCTTGTTACAGAAGTAGGGTCCCAGGTCCCATCCCAGACCTACTGAACCGGCATCTGTATTTTAATAAGCTCCCCAGGTGTCTTATGTGCAATTAAAGTACAAGAAGCACAACTATAGAAAACACATGAAGCCTACATAGGTATAACGGAGAGTTAGGATGGGAAAAAAACAGGGTTTTGCATCATAAGAAACAGGAAGTCTCAAAAGAAGCAGTTTGAATACAGATAAGTCACATTTAAAGGCATATGTGAATTATCATCCACGGTTGCAATTTAGTCTGGTTATAACAAGGGAGACCATAGTGAGCATGACTGATGGAGAGGCTCAGAGAGGGGATGTTAAAGAAAATCCTGACTCCTTTGTGGGTCACGGACAGCCCACCAGCCACTGTATCATCAGCCACATAGAAATTTGAAACTCAAGTCAGGAAAACTTTAAAGGGGGGAGGGTGACCGGGGTCCCTCAGAGTCCAAATTATGATCTTGGAGATCTGTCCATGGACATATTAGAAAAAGGAAATTAAGGTTGGTCAGCTCACTGTGCTTTCATGGAGACCCGTAATTATTGGGAATGGTAAATATCATTGAAAAATGACTTGGATTTCCCAACAGATGCTCAGAAGAATCAGTTTGCTCTAGAAACTTACTAGCTACCTCTCTATGCCCTTCCAATTCCAGTTAAATGGGGTCAGGTTGGGGACGGTGGGCCGGGAGGGAACTTCCAGAAGGAGCTTTCTCAACCTCTTCCGGGCTCAGCTAGTGGCAGGAATCACGCTGAGTTCAGGGTCTTGTTGGTTTGACTCCGTAGGCTATGTCTCTGTATGTCTGGAACATCTCCTCTTTGACCATAAGTACTGGCTCAACTGCAGATTGGTGGAAGATACTGAGATCCAAGTGTCAGTGGATGAGAAACACCTGGAAACGATATACCTGGGACTTCTGATACAGGAAGGTGAGTGCGGAGTAGCGGTGGAATGGGCTCTATAATTAGGATGCAAAGAGAGGTGAAAACATTTAAAGGTGAGAATGTTCATAAATGAACCCACCTCTTATAATACGACTCCAAACTTCTCTCCTGGTCTGACACTGACATCACACGAACGGCTATAATTGTCAGTCCCCACTGATTATCTGATGTTAGAACTGCTTGGGGGAATTTTTAGAAGCTGTCCATGCCAGGGGTCCGCCTGGGCCAATTCAATCTCCAGAGGGAGGAGCCAGGCTTTGGGATTTTTGAAAGTTGCCCGGATGATGCTAATGTGCATCCAAGAGTAAGAGTCCCTTTAAAAGATATATGATAGAGTTTGATTGTGAAATGAAATCACAAATTCTACAAAACCTGCAAGATTTCATGAGATCGAGGAAAACGGTGTCGGGGAACTTCTTAGAGCACCTGCTTATCTGTTTACGAGGAAGCATCTGAACAAGGTTCTAAGCAATCTCGTAACAACTGATGATATTGCAGACACGCGCAAAAAGCCAGATTTGCATACTGTTTTCCAAAATGATGCTGTTAATGACTGCATCGCACAAATCACGGTTGAAGGACAGAATTCTATACTGTGCTACTACAAAATCTAGTTGGAGATATTCTGTTCGCTGAAATCAACTTCATTTATTCTTTTTTGGTCCTAAGATTAAGCAGAAGGTTGGGATTGTAACTGAAATTCTGTTAAATATAGTTTCATTAATTCTTGTTTCATTTTTTTTTCAAGGCCAAGCCCCAGTTACACCTTATTCTCACAAATTACTCTGAGTTTATGCTGTTTAATTTAAGTGCGTTCCCTCTCAGTGGCTTTTTCCCCCGCTGGTGTGGTTTTTCTGGGATCACAAAGTCTCTCTGGGATGTCTCTCCCTTGGCTGTGTACTTGACTCCCAGGAAGAAAAGCATCTGGGCTTCTGTTAAAAGGTTACGTTGTGCGATACTCCCTTTTCACTTTCTTCTACTCCTTGGAGGGGCTTTTCTCATTGTCTACAGGCTACTTCTTCTGCAGAGCCATGTGCCCCGTGGCTCAGCCACCTGAGAAGGAAGGGGAGTACTTGACACTTTGGAAGAAGGAGTTAATCTCCGTGAAAATAGCTGAAGGCAGATCCGAGTGGGAGGGCATGTCCCTGCTGACTGGTCAGCGGGGCCTGGTGCCCGTGTCAGCCCTCGAACCTCTGCCGCTCCCTTTCCACCAGTGAGTAGCCACCTGCATCTTGGGAGTGGGTCCCAGAGCTGCCCGAGGTCTGCACGGAACAGAGTAAACCTGCTTGCAGATAAGGGCATCTAGAGTGCTAGGGAGGGAACAAAATCTGGATGGTTTTTTGTCTTTCGTTATTTTGTCAAAATGTACACAATTTGATGACATCAGAGACAACTCAGAATTTTGGATGGACCTTGTACCTAAGAGGAAACCTACTGCCGAGTCTCCAAATGCAGTGTTTCTCAATGTGGGGACTGGGGACCATTTGTATCAGAATCATCTGGGATTTACTACAAATTCAGTGCCCCCCGCTGGCCATCTTCAGACTCTATTAGGATTAGATTCAGGAATTTGCACTTTATATAAGCTCCCTTTGAACGTAAGAGGATGTGTTCCATACTAAAGTTTGAAAATCCCTTCCGGAAGATGTTGTCAACTCAAACATACCAAGTGACAATACACATGATCTCAGGCTGTGGACCCTGTGTTTGGCTCTGGCAGAGAATCTGATGGTGATAAAGGAAAGGGATCCTTTGTTAGTTATTTAACTGGCGAACTAATTGTAGAGCCAAAAAACCATCCTGGGCCTGCTGAATTCTCCTTTTTCACACTGCCTAAATGCTCAGTAAATGTTTGCTGTCATTATAATAAGGGTAATAACCATGATACTTACCATCATCACCCTTGTTGTTATTTTAATGGATTGTTCTGCTTGGGGTTGTCATTTTGTTGAAATCTTTGTTTGCAAACCCCCTGTTTCCATTGGCAGATGGTTCCTAAAGAATTATCCAGGAAGCTGTGGCCTTTCCAGGAAGAGGGATTGGACGGGCTCCTATCAGATCGGTATGGCTGAGTTGAAGAGGGTATTGCCAGGGAGATCATATTGCCCCGCCTCCTAATTTTATCTGCAAGTTTGGAGTCCGTTGGTGTGAATTCCTGTTTAGCCTCTGCTGCTTCCTGGATGTGGAGAGGCTGGCTGCTGTCTATAGCATGGGTTTCTTTGCCTGTGAAATGAGAGGTCTCAATCCAGGGCTATTGACACAAATGCTCACAGGGGCACAGAGAACACACAGAGGCCTGAGGACCTGGATGGAAGATGTAGGGGAGTGGCAGGGACCATAGGGATGTAAATGAATATGGGTGAATAAGAAACCAGGTGTGGGTCACATGTGGCCTGCAGGCTGCCTGTTTTCAATCTCTGGTCAAAATGTTTTTCTAATGTCCCTTAAAGTTAGGTGAAATTGGGCTTGAATTTAGGAAGAGTCAGAATGACTGGCACACAACGGATATACTCAGTAAATACCTGTTGGGTAAATAAATGAAGTATATGTATATATGTATATATTATATGTATATATATAGATACACATGTATCTATAAGTACGTATGTATCAACTGGAAATGTTTTCTAAGTATCTTGAGTATACAGATACTAAGTATCTGTAATGTTTTCTAAGTATCTAGAATGTACTACCTTTCATCTTCATCCTTAGAGCCCCTCCCCACTCCCAACCAATTTAGCCCAAGTGCAATTTTGTAAGCTCTGAACCCCAATAACCCTTTATGTTTTTTCCAAATAACACTTTATAAAAAGAAATGCAGGGAATTATGGAACCCAGACATTAGCTCTAATCCATCAGTTGACCATAAATAAGATTTTCAGCTATCTGAGGCAGTACAAGCATTCTCTGGAGTTATGAATACGGGCCTGTGAAGTCTTCTCTGGGTTCAAAATCTGACTCCACGCCTTAAGACCAGCGTGTTCTCAGCCAATCCACGAGCTCTTACCATGCCACAAGTTCCTCATGAGTAAAATGTTACCATAAAACTGACTTTGCACATCATGAGAAATCAACTAAAGGGCATCTGAAAATCACTTAGTACAGTTATTTCACACTGCAAGTGTTTAACACACCACAGATACCACCAGCCCACAAAGTGGTGGGAATTTCTGACCTTGAAGACAGAATCAATAGTGACTTGATAAAAAAAAAAAAAAAGCCAGTAGCTTTAGCAGAGCAGCTAAAGCAAATATGGAAACTAAGCGACATAAAAACCATCATTCTAAGCAAAGCAGGATTAGCAGAAAGAAAGGTTAACCAGCAGCTGAGAGACTGAGTTCCTTAGGTAAATCACAGACCCTCTCTGTGCTTCCACCTTTTAACGTATAAAAAGGGTATTCTGATCCCCTTAGGACTCTTGGGAGGATCTGAGAAAACAGGCTTAAATGTACTTTGTTAAGTGGATGGTACAGGGCTTATCAAGATGTCACTGCTAGATCTTAGCTGGGAAACTCCCCCAGCTGAGTAATGACCACAGTCAGAAGGGACGTCTTCCAGATTGGGTCCTGAGCAGTTTTCGCTTCATCAGTGACATGAGGCTAACATTTATTGAGGGTTGATTAGGTATCAGGCATTTCACACCTAATCTCTTTGGCGTTTCCTAATATTTATGAGGCAAGCGTTCTTATTATTCTCATTTTACAGTTGGGGAGACTGAGGCTCATAGTGGCCAAAGGAGCTGGAAGGAAATGGGGAGATTCACCAATGTTTCTCACATTGGTCTGTGGATTTGTGCTAAGCACGATGAAGTATTTACAAGATCATGACAAATCCGACACCGTAGGACAATATAGTCAGCTTTCCAGTTTTCCATGAGTGAACTTAATTCAGTTTTAGCGTATATCCAGTATTCTGAGATGATCTTTTCTGCATTTGTTAGTATATCATTTCTTTTGTAAAGTGATGATGACAGTGGATGGTAGTTCCTTTCTTTGAATGTCCTAGTTGGGCAAAATTAAAAGCCAGTTACCCTGTGTTCTCCCTG
>NW_027530642.1:4287218-4339705 GCF_008692635.1 Crocuta crocuta
TGGTCTTTGAAATCCTAAATCCTGGGGACCCTTCATTTCATATTACACTGGAAGCAGTTTCTGCCTTGTTTAGTTGAGATGGATGTTATTTCTCCACAGGCAGAGGGAAATGTAAGGCCTGGAAAGAATATGAGAGGGAAGACAAGGATGAGCTGAATTTTCACCGGGGAGAAAGCATCGAGATCATCGGCTTTGTCATTCCTGGGCTTCAGTGGTTCATTGGGAAGTCGATGCGCTCCGGAGAAGTGGGCTTTGTTCCCACCAGGAACATAGATCCCGAGTCTTATTCTCCAATGTGAGTAAGGCAAAAAGGCCCTCTGGGATTCTGGAGCAGGTGCCCTCCCAGGGGGGTCTACCCAGTATGGAACAGGGTCACAGAGGAGCTTCAGGATTCCCCAGCAAGAGAGAGTCAGAGGAGCACATTCTGACAACCATGGCTGTCACGGGGGCTGATGGGAAGGAGAGGATGAGTCATCAAGGAATAAGTCAGTTTGGTTCTGTTCAGCAGGTGGTCATCGAGGCCTTCCCATAAAGAGAGAAGCACAGCCCCGAGATGAAGGGCCTGCTATTGTCACCGCGGGTGTGGTGTTGGTACTTGTATTCTGCCACTCACCACGTCCAATCAAAGGCCCCCCATTGAGGGAACGGCCCACACAGGGACCTATAGATTACAGCTCAGGGAACGGAGAGATCCTCCCGTGGAGGTTTATCCGCTGAAAGCATCATGGTGGTGGCCAAGATGGTAGAGTGCATCTTTCACTCCTGTCTGCCTGGCCTCCACAGGGCTGTTCTGAGGAGCGGATGCATGGGACCAATGAGCGGCAGGAATATTGACCACTCTCTCTGGGTTGGGCTTCCCGCAGAAGGATAGGAAACAGTAGGAAGCCTGGGCCCAGAAAGTACCAGAAGGGACACCGAGTTGGCTGCTACATTGAGACACAGGGAAAACGTGGCTCAAGGATTATCTAAGGCCCTGAACACTCATACTGGAATCCCTTCCCTGTATGAAAGAGCCACCAAAGAGAGCGGGCCAAGGGCACGATCTTCTTCTAAGCCTTGCCCTTTGTAGGGAGAAGAGACAGAAGGTCATTTTCGGGATCCAAGTGATTCTAATCAAGGAAAAGACTCACTGAACCCCTAGAGGATTAAGGAGTGAATGGGAGCTTATAAGGAAGAAAGGGTGTCAGGAGAACTCACATGAAACAGGCAGTATTTGAGCTCAGCTTTGGATGAGGCAGATGGAAACGGAGACACGTGAACACAAGTAGGAAAGTGAGGGGATTCTTGGGGAATGGCTCCTGCTCATTGAGAAGTGGGCCACCAGGAGGGCACCGGTGCGGCAAAGACTCAGGAGGGCCATGACGTGGCACACGGAGAATGCCTGTGCAGGGGCCTGTGTCCTTTAACCGGCAGAGCCTGGGGAGCCTGGGGGTGTCTCTGAGAAGGGGAGACACGTGATGTGACTGGAACTTCTCTGTGGGGAGCTAACCATGGCTTTGAGCGAGGTGTGCATGGGCAGGGGAGAAGCTGGAGGCAGGGGACCAGCAAGAATGCCTAGGTGGGCACCTAGGAAGGCGTGGAGGGAATGGAGAGCAGAGGGCACTGCTGAGAACCAGTTAACAGGAATGTAGAGATTCCAGGAGCTTTATAAATACGGACGCCGGCGTTCTGCCCCGCAGAGGTTCTATCTCATTGGTGTGGGTGCCTGGACAGCCATGGTTACGGAAGCTCCCCAGGTGGGGCTAACATGCAGCCAGAGTGAGACCCGCTGCTCAAACCACCCGCTCATGTCCCGCGGGGGCAAGCGAGGACCCCAGGAGTGAAAGGGCTGAACCCAAGGCCTTGTGTCTGGGACCCCAGAATCCTGATGTTAAAGCTAGGGTTCGTTCTCAGCAATATAGTTCTGGAGCTGAGATCCTGATAAGAGGGAGAAAGAATAAGGAGCCCTGAGATTCGGTGGGGAAGAACAATTTACAGAGCAGAGGAGGAAGACATGTAGCAAAGGAGACAGAGGAACAGAGGAGCAAGATGAGAGGGAGGAGGGAAGGGAGGTGCAGAGATAATGAACACTGTTGCAGGCTGCAGAGAGGGAAAGCGGGGCTGCCTGCCGAAAGGCCTTGGGGACCGGCCATGGAGAGGTCACTGGTCATCGGGAGGCAGCGTAGCTTGGTAACCAGAATTCCAGAGCCAGACTCTATGAAAGGCATTTATGAGCATGTGAGCACACATCATGTATCTCCACTAGCTTACCAGTTCCGTGACTTTGGATGTGCTAATTGGCATCTCTCTGCCTCAAGTTTCCGCCTGTAAAATGCACACAATATTAGTACTTGCCCAGAGGGTTGTCAGGAGTTAATGTAAGCTGATTCTGTACATGTAAAGCACTTACGACGGTGCCTGGCACGGTGTGTGTATATGTGGCCGATGTGCACTAACTCTTACTAATGCCATTATTGCCATGAGTGGTGATCTTTGAGAAGCAGCTTTAATAGGATATTGGGGGCAGGGGTCCGATTTCATGCATTATTGGACTTCGGGACCTCATACCTTGCCCCAAACGGCAATAACTTGTACCGCTAAATTAATTTGAATATCACATTCTAGCTGGCTTAGTTGGATACAGTGTCACCATGAAGAACATCACCTCCTGTATGGAAGTGGGTGGCTTGAGAAATTCTCCTTATTTCTCCAGTGTCTTCTGATGGTCTCTCTACCTGGTCCAGGGGACCCCATCACCAGAGACTACCCATTGGGTGGGGAAGGGGAAAGTGAGCCAGGAGACAGGGAGAGAGGGAAGGAGGGGAGAGGGGAAGTGGCTTATTGCACTCCCCTTCCCCCAAAGAACTGCCTAGATCACAGACCTCCCTGAATCACAGCAATGAGAGAAAAAGCCCATAAACAAGCTGGCCACAAGCAGCAGCCTGGGTGTGGAGGTCCTGGGAACTGACCTGTGTGCTATGCAGGTGGTCTGGCCACTGGGTGTCACTCTTAGTCTGTGTTCATTTGGTGTCAGGTTTCTGAAGACAGTCCAGCATTTGCTGGTCTCCTTCCTTTTCCCATAGTCTCCTGCCCTGTGCTAGTATATTACTCCCAAAGAGTGTATTCATTCATTCATTCGTTCTTCATTCATTCATTTATCCACTCATCCATGCGTCCATCCATCCATCCATCCATCCATCCATCCATGTGTCCATCCACCCATTCATGCATCCATCCAACTGTATTTATTTAACCAAATCCGCATAATTAAGAGTGAAATTTCTCAGAAGCTGTTTTGTGAGCCAGATTTGGTCTGTGCCCCTGACACATTGGAAAAGGATCCTGTTTTTCCACAGAAGCAGAGTTGTGGGTTTCCTTTTTTTAACAGCACATATTTCAATACCAGCTACCTAGATTCACAGCAATAGCAGCTGGAAAACCAGTTCTTAAGACTTGGGGGCAGGCATTCTGTCTGAATAGACATGGCTTTGTTTTGGCCAGAGTGTCATTACAGACTGAAGAACTTCTGATGGTGACAGAATGCCACACCTTTCCTTTCTTTTGGTTTTATGCTTTTAAAGTGTATTTGGGGTGTGTGTGTGTGTGTGTGTGTGTGTATGTTGAGGGAAAAATGTCTTTAGATACAACTGAAGACTCCTTTTTACTCCTCCCTACTTTCACCTTCAGGTCCTGATTCTTACCCCAGCGGCAGACTCTATTTGAATCTGATATGTATCTTTCCAGTCCTCATTCTGTACCTTTTAGAAATAGAAAGGGGTGTTTACTTGTAAAAAAAAAAAAAATACTAGAGTTTTGTGTATTTAAAAATGTATATAAATAGATTTTTTTTGGAACTGGCCTTTTTTTAAGTTGATATGGTAAATTTAGGATTTATTCCCATTATAGTAGATCTAGTTCGGTTTACCAAAGTGTTTACTTAAAGGAAATTTATGTACTTAAATGTGTAAATTAAAAAAACAAGCAAGACTGAAAAATTAATGCACTCAATGTCAGAAATAAAGAACATAAGACATAAGCCAGTATTTTGTAGTATTAGAAGTTTGAAAAATTCTGCTTCTTACATCCCCTTTTTTATACTTCACATTGTTTTTCTCTGTCTTCTTTATAATTCCATTTCTTGTGGCATCTATTTTTGTTAATGATAAGTTTTCTGTTAGTCTCATAGCCATTTCTTTGCAGGTAGGCAGCTTTTTTTTTCTCATTTTCTTAGTTTCTTTTACTTATGTTTTGTACTATGATATATCTAGATGTGGTTTTTCTGTTACGTATTTATCGCAAGGTGTCCACTCCCGTGTTCACACTGTGTATCTTTTAGTAGTTATTTCAGTGGAGATCTATGAGCTGTAACTACTCGCGGTCTTTAGTCCTTGTTTGTCTTAAATATACTTAAAATATACTTGTGCATGATAATTTAGCTAAGGACAGAAGAGCCTTCAAAGTGGAGGGGGAAATAACCATTAATATAAAATTTCAAATCTGTTTTGCCAGGGTTTTGTGCATTTTATTAATCCCTAGAAACAATTTTTCTGATGTTGACCGTCTTTATTGTTTCTTTGTTTTCTGTTTCACTAGTTTCACATTTACCTTCATTATTTTCTTCTACTTTTTAAAAATTTCATTAATTTGTTCTCTTTTCTGTTTAACTCTTTCATCCTGTAAATTGAACAGTCAAGTAATAGATAATCAAGCCCGGAAAGAAGGGTTAGGAGAAATAGAAAACATGAAAAGACCAATAACCTGAAAGAAATGGAAGTCATGTTAAATTTCTTATTGTTTCTATTTATTTTGCTCAGGGCGTGGTGTACTTCTTCAATTTGAAGACTCATGTCTTTCTTCAATTCTGGAAAACTCTCAGTCATTCTCCCTTTGAATATTGCCTCTCTCTCATTCTTTTTAGTCTCTCTTCCGGAATTCCTATCAGAGGTATGTTGGACTTGCCATTCTATCCTCAATCTCGCTTAATCAGTTCTTTTCTATTTTTCATCTTTTTGTTCTTCTAGTGCATTCTGGGTGGGTGATTTCCTCAGAACCATTTTCAGTTTCACTAATTCTCTCCTCTGCCACGACTAAACCTGCTGTTTAACTCCACTCATGTCGCCCTAAGTGCCCATACCTTTATTTTCATTTCTAGAGTTTGTATTTTGCTAGTTTCCACATACACTTGTTTCTACTCACCAGGTTCATGTTTTCTCTGTAGCCTCCATTCAGTCTTTTATTTCATCACTTTACCCATGCTTATTATAAATTAATCTTTAGGTTGGTGTTATTTCTAGCTTTTGTAGTGTTCATGTACCTATTTGTGCACCTGCTGGCACTCACTGTCCATGGTTCTTTCTCTTGTGTTTGTATTTTCGGTTATGTGAATGCATTTTCAACATTTTAAAACGTGGTCTCTGCATGAAGCTGCGCTGAAGAAAACATCCCAGGAGACCAGTTTTGGCGTTTGTTTCCCTTGAAAACTTAGGAACTCAGCGGTCCAGGCCTGGTTTTTCAAAGTGGAGTTCTCTGATGGCAGTACCTGCACTGTACAGTGTAATTCAGAGCCCACACCTTTTAACGGTGTAAGTCCCGGTGTTTGAATCTTTCCCAGAGACTCACACAGATGGAAAGTGTGTCGTTGGCAGGCAGCTTTTCCCATCTTCGCTTTACAGAAGTTATAGTTCTGCCAGACTTCAGGCTATCGGGAGCTCACAGCTATGCGGGGAGCTCAGTTCAGCTTTCCTGGTTCACACAGACCCAAAATCACATCTCCTGTCCCTATGTGTGGCATTGTAAGGTGAGCCCCAATGCTGAGGGCCAGCATCCCAGCTGAGAACCCCTGGGGTCTCTGGACCATCTGCTCTTGATTATCAGCTTGACTTTGGTTCCTCCTTTTGTTTCTGGCTTCCAGGCATTTCCCTTGCTTTCTTTTAGGTTAAAGGATGTATTAAACTATTTATCCATATCACATTTTGTCTAAGATTTGTCTGTGGATGTGGGTGAGCGTGGCCCCCTGTGGAGCTGCTCAGCCTGCCATATTTCTAGAAACCCTACCATTCTAACCCAATTTCCATGCTAAGAAAACCCTAACATAATTTGTCAAGCTCCTTGGACTCTTTCTAAATATCTGGGCCTCAGGCCATTAGCAGATCTGCTGTGAGGCATTGGGCACAGAGGCAGGGGAATCACACTCTCAGTCTCAGCTTTACCACTTCCTAGTTGTGTCATTCTGAGCATGTTGCTGAACGAAATAGTAAATTCGAGAATGCTTTGTAAAATGTAAGGATTCTACAGAGATTTGAAATCCTATCATTCTTTTTTTTTTTTTTTTAATCTCAGGTAAGTTTAGTTGTAGATTTCAGCGAGGTGCCCTTTTGAGGACGGCTGCTCTCATGGTCTGGGAGAATCTGGAAGTCAGGCCAGAGAGCTGCAGAGTCCGTAAGTGTCATGGAAAGAGTCCCGGGCCAGATGTCAGTACAGAGCTTGAGTGCCAGTTCTGTCACTAACTAGTGGTGTGACCTTGAGCAGCTCCTGTTAGCTCTTGGTTTTCTCATCACTGGTTTGCCCTGAGTTCTGGGGACAAATGTAGGTGGCAGACCAGAGCACTCCCATCTCTGCCCCTCCCTCCATTCAGTTTGAACCAGAGAAGCTTTTTTTATATCCTGCTCTACCACTTCCTAACCACCAACTCTATTTTTCTGTGCCTCAGTTTCATCCTTTGTAAGAAGGGACAAGAACACTTCCCGCCTCATAGGGCCATTGTGTAGGTTATAGGAGATAAGATGGTCTGATTCCAATAAGTTCTCCACCCCCCAAGTATTAGCTCTTATTAACTCTTGGGCTTCCAAGTTATTTTTGTTTAAAAAGGGGATTCTGAGGTTGAAAAAACAACAACTCTATTTAGACTTGAAAGAGATTTCCAGAAATTGTTCAGGAGGTAGATTCTGGGTTGAATTCTTTCTAAGGCACTTCTCGTTTTCACATTCTTTGATTCTATGACAAATTTCTAGTAAGCAAATTAGTTTTAACAATGAGTTTATACAGTACAGCGAGTATAAGGGTCTCTATTATTTGTAGTCATTTTTTCCAGCCCTTGACCTTCCTTCTACCCACTTCCCATCCACTCTCTGAACGCCGCATCATGCTCTTGCTCTGCCGTGAAATCAGATGGCAACAATTGTGGAAAGTCCCTTCTGACCATAGTCAAACTTTCTTCATCGCCTCTCTAGAGCATGTCACCTGTCCCTGACAAATAACCTGATCAGGAAATACCTTTTAATGGTCCCTTTTCAACCCTTACCTTTGGGGGCCAACTGATTCCTCTTTCCATTAAAAATGGGTACCAGGGGGTCTCAAAGAAAGAGGAGGGGTCAAGAGAAGAGGCTTTGTTTTTCTTGAGAGAGAGAGTTTTAATAGAAGGGGTATTTTCGTCTCTACTTTTGAGCTGTTCAGCAGCAGCTTAGCTCATTTCTTCCTCAGTGGGGTGCTAATAGCTTTTCCTCCTTGGCAGCAGAGGTAAAAACCTGATGCAACAGGAGATGAGGAGTCTGACTCGAGCTCTGGCAAACAAGCTGGTGGTTTCTCTATAGCCTTCACCATATCCTGAGATGGAGAGAGAACGGTTGTGTCCAGAACCTTGCACTGATCTAGATCCATGTCTTTTTCTCTCCACGCAGGAATAAGAGCTCAGCCTTTTTCAGTGATGAGGAGAGATGCTCTCTGTGGGTCCTGGGAAGCGACAGGAAGGCCGAGTGTGCCAGCTTCCTCCACTCGCTCGCTCATACTGACATAGCATCTGTCTACAGGCTTAGTGAGTATTGGCTCCCCAGACCCCTTGGAAAGCTCGGCTGGGTGATAGCGTGGGAGGCCAACCATATTGAGCCTTTCGGTCTAACCTGGGAGGAAATGTCCTGAGTTGTAGCTGAAGGAGGTCTAGGTCCCCAGTGATAAAGGCAGGACTGTAGAATGTTACAGGTTCCGAGAGATGATTTCTCCTCTCATTTCACAGATTGGAAACTGAGTCCCTGGTGAATGCGTGCCTGAGCCAGGCTAGGAACTGACTGTGCCCATTTTCTAATCAGGACCATCCGTGCTCCACCACACTGGCCCCAACACAGGCTGACCTTGGACTGTTGGGGTGTGTTGGCCTTGGGTGGGGGAGGGACCACAGGGCTGGCTGTTTTCACCAGTTCCTGGATGATTGAGGGAATGAATGCCACCCTTTCCCTATTTTGGAAGGGCCCACGCTCTGTGTCAGAAAGCACATTTGCCCTTGGACAGTGGTTTGAGGAAGGATTCTTGTTTCTTCCATCTCTTCTGTGATGGTGATAGTGTGTCCACCCGTGTGTGGCCAGAGTAGATGGGGCCCAGTTCAAGGGCACAGAACAGAGATCCTTCAGAGCGAAACTGCAGGCTCGCTCCCTGGAGCAGAGGTGGGCGTTAGAATCTTCCACCATGCCCAAGGAGCATTTGTGAGGAGCCCCCAGCCCAGGCTGCTGCATCAGCCCTGGCATAGTGATGAGTGAATGGAAGGAGGAAAGGCATCCACAGAGTGTGCCATGATTGGGAGCTTTGTTCATGGCTCTGCCGTCAGCTGGGGGGTAGATTTGCGCCTCTCGATTTTGTCATCCTCCCCATTCCCACACCTCCTAGAAGAGAGCTCGTGCACTAGCTTTTCCACTTTCCTTTTCTGGCTCTGGGTCTTATTTTGTATCTCAGTGCCCCACTGTAAAGTGAGTGGCTTAAACAAGATGCTCTCCAGGCTCCTGCAGCTCTTAAGCTGCCGATGAAGGAGAGAATTCTGCCCGGTTTCCTAGAGAAATTTAAACCCAAAGTGTCCTAAGGGACTACGGGTCTGGGGTACACCTGCAGGCCCAGCCGCGGTGGCCTATTCTGACCTAACGCCAGGTCTGTCCTTCGTCTCTATCCAGGTGGGTTTGAATCCATCCAGAACCTTCCGAACGACCTAAGCGGTGAGTAGAGATCATGCTGAACGTGACCTCCAGTCCTTCAGAGCAGCATCCCACCCTAGGGTTGTTCAACTCTGCCTGTCCCTTACAGCGGCCCGGCCCGAAGGCTGTAAGGAAGCCAGGACTGGTAGAGCCTGGGAGGAGCATCAGGCTGCGGCCTCCAGATCTTCCAGCAGCTCCGAGGACTCCAGCCTGGAGGAGGAGCTCCTCTCAGCAGCCTCGGACAGCTATCACCTGCCAGAGCCTGATGACCTCGATGACCCGGAACTGCTCATGGACCTAAACACCGGTCAGGAAGAAGAGGAGGCTGAGAATTTCGCCCCCGTGCTGGCTTTCCTGGATCGTGAGGGTTACGCCGACCACTTCAAGAGCCTCTATGATTTCTCCTTCTCTTTCCTCACATCTTCCTTTTATAGCTTCTCCGAGGAGGACGAACTTGTGGCCTACCTGGAGGCCTCCAGGAAGTGGGCCAAGCGGAACCGCATGACCTGGGCCCATGCCAGGCTCTGCTTCCTCCTGGGCCGGCTGAGCGTCAGGAAGGTCAAACTTTCGCAGGCCAGGGTGTACTTTGAGGAGGCTGTGTACGTCCTCGGTGGGGCCTTTGAGGACCTCTCCTTGGTGGCTGCCCTGTACATCAATCTGGGTGCCATCTACCTGAGGCAGAGGCTGAGGCACAAAGGCTCGGCCCTGCTGGAAAAGGCAGGTGCGCTGCTGGCCTGTCTGCCTGACCGCGAGTGTAGCACCAAGAATGAGCTCGATGTGGTGGCCTATGTGCTGCGCCAGGGAATTGTGGCAGGCAGCTGTGCCCTGGAGGCCAGGGCCTGCTTCCTGGCCATCCGACTGCTCCTAGGCCTGGGCCGGCACGAAGAAGTCCTGCCCTTTGCCGAGCGTCTGCAGCTCCTCTCCGGACACCCTCCTGACTTGGATGCTGTGGCCACCATCTTGGCGTTTTTGTATGATAAGAAGTACCTTCCGCACCTTGCCGTGGCCTCTGTCCAGCAGCGTGGCGCCCAGAGCACCCAAGGGATGTCGCTCCCAATTTGGCAGGTCTCCCTGGTTCTTCGGAACACCACCAAGCTCCTCGGGGTCCCCTCGTTCGGCTGGGGTGAAGTCTCGGCCCTGGCCTGCCCAGCACTCAGGCAGGCGCTGACTGCTTGTGAAGAGCAGGCCAGCCGGAGCACCCAGAGGGCCCTGTGTCTCATCCTGTCCAAGGTGTACCTCCAACACAGGGCTCCCGATGGCGCCATCCGCTACCTGAGCCAGGCCGTGGTGCTGGGGCGGCTGCTGGGCGAGCAGGAAGCCTTCGAGTCTTCCCTGTGCCTGGCATGGGCTTACCTCATAGCCAGCCAGGCGAAGAAGGCTCTCGATGTCCTCGAGCCACTCCTACACTCCCAGAAGGAGACAAAGAGTATCACCCGAAAGGGGGTGGTCCATAACCTCCTGGGGCTCGCACTTCAAGGTGAAGGCCGGGTGAACAGGGCAGCCAAGAGCTACCTCCACGCTCTGAGCAGAGCTCAGGAAGCAGGGAACGTGCGTAACCAGGCGGTGACTTTGGCCAATCTCGGCCACCTGACCCTTAAGTCCCGGGCTCAACAGCCGGCCAAGGACTATCTCCTGCGGGCCGTCCGGCTCTATTCTGAACTCCGGACCAGTGTGGAGACCGACATGGAATTAGTGCAGGTGCTTCTCTGGCTGGCCCAAGCCCTGGTGTCTGGATGCCAGCTGGCCAGTGGCCGCCTTTGTTATGAAATGGCATTGCTGTTAGGCTTAAGGCATCGGCACCTAAAGAGTGAGTATGTCCCGTGCTGCTGGTTGCTGGGGAGCAGAGTGTTAGAGCACGTTTCGCCCTTGTCCTCTCTCAGGTGATCTCATTCGTGTCCCTGCTTTATGTTCAGGTCAGCTTCAGGTCACCAAATCCCTCTGCCATTTCTACAGCTCCGTATCCCCAAACCCAGAGGCGTGTATCACCTACCATGAGCACTGGCTGGCCCTAGTTCAGCAGCTCAGGGACCGAGAGATGGAGGGGAGGCTGTTGGAGTCCCTTGGACAGCTCTATCGGAACCTGAACACGGCCAGGTGGGTCTGGGCTCGGGGACAGTCCTAGACACAGCTTAGCTTCCTTGGAGAGAAGCACCATTCTTTTCCTTGGGACGTAAAGTTCACCTGCATGTGGTATGCTTATGACATCACAGGAAAGAGTGTGGGCTCTGTGGCCACTGCAGTGTCCTCTATTGCTTATTAGCTGTGTGACTTTGAGCAAGTTCTTTGAGCAGTCTCCTCAACAAAGATGAGAATGGTGGCATCTACCCTATAGGAATTTTTTTTTTAATGTTTATTTATTTATTTTGAGAGAGAGAACAGGGGAAGGGCAGAGAGAGAGAGAGAGAGAGAGAGAGAGAATCCCAAGCAGGCTCCACATCTAGCACAGAGCCCGGACTGGGGCTTGATCCCATGACTGTGAGATCGTGACCTGAGCCAAGTCAAGAGTCTGACACTTAACCAGCTGAGCCCCCCAGGCGCTCCTGCCCTATAGCATTAATGTGAGGAATGAATGCGTCAATACACGTGGAAACTTTGGGACAATGTCTGATATGTAGAAAGGGTTCCAAGATGCTAGTTAGGTCACAGTTCCTTGTGTGCTTCTGTAACAACCATCACATGCCCCTGGCTGAGGGGGCCTAGTTTACAGGTGGCTGTGATACAGGACTGGACCCCTCACGAGGTCTTGGTTACCTGTGTTCAATGGGTATTAGAAAAAAGACACAAAGTAAATCAGTCCACTGGCAGGGAGGTGGGGGTGGGTAAAATGTGACAGTAAAATGTTTGATTTGCAACGTTACCTTTAAAATGAACCTGGAAAGGATGGACCTAAGCTTCTTTGCACCTTCTGGTTAAGAACCGTAGGTTAGAATTGCAACCGTGTGATAAGTCATAGTATAAGCAGCGCAGAAACTGCTGTTAGCCCGATTGTGTGAACGAAATGGCCACAGCACGATGGAAGACCCTTTGTTTCATAATTAACTTTTCAGGCCTCTCTTCAAAAGGCTCCTCTTTGCAAAAATGTACCAAACCTTACCTGTTTTTGCCCCAAAGCTTCTTTTAACCCCTTTGATCTTTAAGTATTCTCCCGTCAAGTCTCCCGCCATCTCCCGCTGGTCTTCTCTTCTCTCATCTCCATGCTGGGTCCAATCCCCTTACTCCTCCTTCGCAGGCAGTGGGGCCTGCTGTTCCGCCCTCCAGCAGGCCTTTAATTGATTCCATTACATTCTGCATGCTTTGCGAGAGATCTGGTTTCTTTCTGCAACAGATTAGCACTGTGGCATTGTAGTCATAATTATGAATGACATCTAACATACAGCAGGGATAATTGCTAGTGTTGAGCAGAGAGAGGTGGCTGAGGACAAGCTAATTGAATGACGAGTGTTGTTTTTCTAGGCAACATGGCAACTTTGGGCACGGGGACAACCAGATCGCTAATAATCAGATAACAGTCTCTCTCTGGTCCCATCCCTCTGTCTCTCTCTCTCTCTCTCTCTCCCCCTTTTCCTCTCTCGAAAGAATCGGGTGTCCCTCCAAACCTCACGTTATCTTTGCCTTCAGTTCTAGGAAGGGAGTTTTGGATCCTTGCAGCACGTGAGGGAACAAGAGGTGTGGCCCAGAGTGACATTGCTACCATTCCAGGACCCCCCATGAATATTCTTTATTCGGGAGTGGAGTTTTGGCGGTCCTTAGTCCATCATTCTGGAAGTTGATCTGGAAGAGGATCTTTTAGTCCTCATATTCTAGAATTCTAATCTCTGAGATTCTGGTTTGTGTAATCCCCTTCTTCCGATTTACCATGAATGTGAGTGGTAGAAGATTAAGAAGTACCCTAGGTGGCAGAGGAAACCCCTGCAAACATAAGGCCATTATCCCTTTCCAGAAAGCTCCATTCATCAAGGAGAATGTGCTACAAAGCTATATTTATTTAGCAGGTATAAATGACCTACTCCTACAAAGCACTTAACAGACACAGATAAACAGGTATTTGCATGCACTTGGAGGTGGTTACTGTAATTTAGCTCTCAGCTTCCTGGTTACAGGTAAAAAAGGGGAAAGCCACAGGAGGTTCTCACTGTCTGATAAAAAAAAATAAACAAATGCATCTGTTGGAGCAAATGTTTTTCTGGCGCTTACTTCTAGGAGGCTCTTATTAAATAGATCTTGATGTACGGACAGATTTCTCCAACTAAAATCTCCCCATGGAATTTCCATGCTCAGGGCGCTCAAAGGCAGGAAGCGTTCCTGGGCAAGATAGCAGGCATTTGCAGGGGAGGGTTTGGAAGGAAAGAAAAAGACACTTTCAGCTGAGGGCTGGGGATCTGTCAGAGAAGACTTCATGGATATCTTAAGACCTTTATGTGAGGAAGGTCTTAAGGGATAGGTAAGATTTTGGAAAAGTGGACGGGGTAAGAGAATAGGATTTGAGACAGAGGGAATAGCAGTAGCAGCGGAAAGGGGGGACACATTTGGAAGACATTGTGTAGGTTTGATGAGGTTTGGTGTTCAAGTGGATATGGGTGGTAAAGGAGAGAGAGGCCTTCAGCCTGTCCCCTAGGAGGGGATGCGGAGGTGGGCTGGGGTGGGGAGCGGCGGGCCTCCGGACTGGAGCAGCAAGTGGCCATATTGAAAATGGTGGTCTGAATAGTAACTAAAGGCATTCGTGGTGAGCAGGCGGTGTTACCAAGAACGTGCAATCTCAGGATGACCACACAAATATCCGCCAAGACCTGTGGAAACTGAGAACGAAGGAAGCCAAGTAATTTGTGTGGAGCTGCGCAGGAGGGGATGATACCCAGGTTGAGTCTAGCACAAGCGTTAGCCAACTTTTTGTGAGAGGTCAGAAAGGAAATGTTTTAGGTTTTGTGGCCATGGGATGGTCTCTGCCACAACTATACTGTGGTCGCAGTATGGAAACTGCCACAGACTACCTACGTGAGTGAGTGCGGCTGTGTTCCACTGAGATTTTGTTTACAAAAGCAGAATGGTGTATTGGCTAAGTCCATAGTCTTAGCCACTCTGTATGTATTCTGCCTGTTAGTCAACAGTTTTCACTCTAAATAAACTGTAAGTGTGGGTGGCTGTAGTGTGAAGGCTCCAGGAATTGTATGGATGAGAAGGGCCTCATTTTTCATCTGGTCTGACCCCCCGCCTGGTCGAGAGTCCAGACTGCTGACCCACTTGGTTTCACCAGTAGTAGCTCAGATCCCGGACTCCTCCATTTAAGGTGGTTTCTCTATCCCATGCAACCTTTCTACTCATGTCAATTCCTCCTATTTAGAAGATTTTCGCTAGGGTTTAGAGGTGGAGGATGGTAGGTGAGGGCACACAGACAGTGAAAGCTACAACCCAGCCTTTGGGTTTTTGCCTTGGAGTACTTTGCTGTCCCTTTGCCCAGGACCATCTGAGTCTTGCGATCTCTGCCTCCAGGGTGACCCCTACAGGGTCTGGTGTTTCCAATCTCTCAGTGGGCAGGGTCCTTGGGAGTCTTGTTTTCTGTCCTCAGGTGACACAATACAGGCTATACCTTGTATACCTTCAGTATACCAGGCTATACTGAACCAGGTGGGATCCATGGGAATTTTGAAGCTCTGTTGAATCCACTCAACAAGTATTTACTGAGCTTTTATTATAGCCCCCAAAACCTGGCAGAGAGATATAGTCCCTGAGCTCACGATGCTTATAGACTAGTTCAAGATATTGACAATATTTATATACGTATTTGCCAAAGGTATCATATAAATTGTGGTGAGGGCCACCAAAGATGTGCATATTATTTTTAGAAAGAAGATATGCCTTGGATGCAATTGGTCTTCACAAAATAATTCTTTGCATATGGATAGAAGAGTAGCCTATAAGTCATTATTCCTTATTTTTATTCTTATGTTTTTTATTCCTATGAAATGAAGGAAGAGAGGCTTCAACATTCATTTTTTATTGTAACTAATATGACCAACCACTAACACTTCTGTAACCCTGAGCAAGGGAGGACCTTCTTTCACTGACATGTCATGTGATCACAAGGCTGGGGTGTTCATCACCACCCCTGCTAGCAGATGAGGAGATTTCAAGCTTTCGAGGTTTGAAGTCGCTTATGTTCCTCAAACGGTCTTGGTTGTTAAAGTAGTAAAAGAAGCAGAGGCCTTCCCATGTGCTGATTTCTGAGCCCAGGACTGAGCACTGCCTGAGGGTGTGTGTGGGGTCCTGGAGCCAGACTGGCAGGGTTAGACTCTAGTTTAAACAATGTCTGTTACCTAGGCCTGGTCACTTACCCTTTCTGAGCCTTATTTTTCCCATTCGTAAAGTGGATATAATACGGTACCACTTGCGTACTGTTGGTTTGATGATTAAATGAGATAATGCCTGCTGCGTGCTCAGTAAATGTCAGGGAACAATTACTGTCATGTATTACAAGACAAAACAGCAGAGGGCTCGACATAAAGCTTTAGAAATGAACAAACTTGGACACTTTAAAAAACAAATTCCCGCTGGGTTTCTTTATTTGTGCAATGGGCTAAGGTCCCTCATGGCTTCGTGTTTCTGAGGTTTAAATGAGAGAATTTATACTGAAAATTCATATGCCAACACCTGGCATGGGTCGGCCCTTGGTGAGTAGCAGGTCTTATTATGGAAACAGGGCAGGACTGGTGAGTGGAGGCTGGGCCAGAGGTCAGACACTCGTTGAGGCAGGGCAGGGATCTGGAAAACCCCAGCAGGGGCTGGAAAGAGGAAGTCTGGGAATGCAGGTGCATGCGAGTCACTTGACCACAAGTTCATGGCTGATGTCCAGGTGGGAAGGGAGGAGCTGTAGAGAATGAACTTTGAGGGTGGGAAAAGTGGGAAACAGAGGACTCAGGGTTGGAGAGGAAGAGAGATACCCGGGTAGAGCCTGGGTGTAGGTGGCCCAGGAGAGTGTGACACTTGGTATCCAGACTCAGGGGAGGCGTCCCACCAGCCAGGCTCCTTTCTTCTTTTAGTTTGGGAGCTAAGCCACACCTAGAAGCTGCAGGTGGCAGCTGATGGAACTGGGACCCTGGGCCATTCCAGGCCAAGCCAGTGGCTCAGCTGGTGGGTGACGCGGCACAGCCCCCGGGGTAGGCAAACAAACGGGGTGGTGATGGGTCACAGGACAGGACCAGCGAGGCTGGAAACCCCCTTCCACTTTCGAACCTTTAGGGCGTCATGGATCAGGTGTACATCTTGGTGGGAGGCAGTGATCTCTGGGACACCCAGTGTGCATGGGGGGGGTCTTGCTGGTACCGTGAGCAGTTAGGCTTCTGTAAGTCCTGCCTTTCCCCGTGGGGTGTTTCTTGGAGAGAAATACTGATCTCCCATCCACAGTCATAGTGAGCTCGGAGAGAAAAGGTCTAAGAGGCAAAGTTCCACTCCTCCTCTGTGATCGGCTTCTTGGTGATAACCCACATCTTGCTCCCTGGGGGTCTGGAGAAAACAACCAGTGCCTAAGGGTCTCCCAGAACAGCAAATAGTAATAAACAAAAACAGGAGGAAATAGGAAGATGAAATGTAGAAATCCTGTCTTCATCCGTGGGAGTGGGGAGAGCAGGGCTTGGAAACTCTGCTTGAGGCCCAGGGGGTGCGGAGTGGGTGAGAGAAGATGGGGCCCCCGCCCCCGAGTAAAAGAGGCCCCTGTTTATCCTAGCTCAGCCAGGCAGGCTGGTGGCTAGCTCAGTGCTGTGTACGGCTTCTCAGCTCACAGTGAGTCTGACCTTCTCATATTTGGGAGAGGGCGGCCTGTGCCCATCCTGGACGCCCTATCAAGAGCTGAGCAGGGGCGCCTGGGTGGCTCAGTCAGTTAAGTGGCCAACGTAGGTGCAGATCATGATCTCAAGGTTCGTGAGTTCAAGCCCCGCATCGGGCTCTCTGCTGAAGCTCCGAGCCTGGAGCCTGCTTCGGATTCTGTGTCTCTTCCTTTCTCTGCCCCTCCCCTGCTTGCGCTCTGTGTTTGTCTCTCAAAAAATGAATAAAAACGTTAAAACATTTTAAAAAAGAGCTGGGCAGTGGGGGAAAACCCGAGTTCTTTCTTTTTAAGAGTTCCAAGGGCGAAATGCCTGGCACTTTCTCCAAAAGGCCAGCTACTGCCTCATGGCCAACATGGATCGGGGCCTCATTAGTCAAAGGCAATGATTGTTCCCATCACTGTGCACAATGATGAGATGGTAACCATGTTTGAGGAGGACTTCCTAACTGTTCATACACTTGGTTGATGATGATCAGTGTTTCCAGAAGGATCTGTATGGTTTGGAGGAGTTGTCCTCAGACTTTGATGTGTGTGAACATAACCCCTGGGTTATTAGGGTGCATTAGAGGGCACCTGGGTGCATTAGGAATCCAGATTCGGAGTGTGCACCTGCCATGATTTGGACTTAGCGAGTCTGAAGTGGCTCTGGAAGTCTGTGTGTTTAATAAACTCCCAGATAATGCAGGAGGGCCACGAGTCTCAGAGGAATGTGGGTGCTTGGAACGAGTTCTGGGCTGGGACTCCGGAGACGGGAGTTTTGGCCTTGGACCTTCCCCCAATGTGTTGTGCAACCTTGTGCAAATTACTTCCCACTCTTGGCCCATTTCCCCCATAACATAAGGGATTGGGCTGGATCTGCAGGTTTCAACCCAGGTTACACAGTGAGGTCACTATCGAGCTTTGAATAAATGCTCCCAGAGTGTCCCAGGCTAGCATGGTGTGTCAACATGTTGGACTCACTTTGCCTGTGGACGTATGTTTGAAAAGCTTCTGGGTGATCATGGCTGCTGGAATGCTAGGAATACCATCTAGACGATGGCCCGTGTTCCTTCTTGTTCTAGAATTCCGAATCTGTGCCGCACTATAGAGCCTGTGCCTCATTTCTTCATGCATCCCTGTCACGGGGAAGAGTTTTCTATGTAAGATACTTTTCCAGATCATTAGAGTCCTCCAACAGGCACCAACCGTTTAAGACTGTGGCCCTTCTTTGATTTTTCTTCTTGAACAAGACATCAGAATCTTTTTGATGATGTAAAGTTACCACTGTGCTCATTCATTTGTGCTTTTGTTTAATAAATATGTGTTTGGCACCCACTGTGTGTTTAGGGGCTTATGGAAAAAAAATGTTACAGTGTAGTCAAAAGCTGGAATTGGGCCATGGGCCATAATAATGAAAGTGACCACGAACATGTGAATATTCACCACTGTTGGGGTGCCTGGGTGGCTCAGTTTGTTAAGCATCCGATTTCGGTTCAGGTCATGATCTCACGGTTCGTGGGTTCGAGTCCCGCATCGGGCTCTGTGCTGACAGCCCAGAGCCTGGAACCTGCTTTGGATTCTGTGTCTCCCTCTCTCTCTGCCCCTCTCCTGCTCATGCTCTGTCTCTCTCTCTCTCAAAAATGAATAAATGTTAAAAAAATTTTTTAAAAATACTCACCACTGTTACTCTGTGGTGTGCACTATCTGACCATCTGAGCATTCCAGCTTCAGCATCTCATTTAATCCTCTCAGCAGTCCTCTAAGGCAGATATGATGCCACCCCCATTTTACAGATGAGAAAACTAAGTCATAGAATGCTTCTCTACGTCTCAAGGTCACACAGATGTTTGAGACCCGAGCCAGGCCTTGGGCCTCTCTGCCTGATCAGAGACAATGGTGCTCCCTCCCAGAGCCTCAGTTTCCTCCTGCGCTGAGTGACTCCGAGGCCCCTTTGAGGGAGCCCTTGACTCACACCTAATGGTTCCATGTCTGCTCTTCCCCAAACCCAGGTCTCTAAGGAGATCTCTCACCTGCATCAAGGAGAGCCTGCGTATCTTCATCGACCTTGGGGAGAAAGACAAGGCTGCCGAGGCCTGGCTCGGAGCCGGCCGACTCCACTACCTCATGCAGGAAGATGAGCTGGTAGAGCTGTACCTGCAGGTAGGTCTTCTGCAGAACCCACCTGCCACCTCGGGCCATCTGGGAAGACAGCTGTACCCTCCAGAGTGACCAGCTGGAGAGAGGTGATGTCCACGCTGAGCCCTTGGAGGGAGGGTTAACACCGGGATGTTCCCTGGACACAAGATGGGGCCCAGGATGGTCTGGTGACAGATGGCCAGTCCCTGAGTCCCATAGACACGTGTGAGCCCTCAAAGAATGTGGCAGGAGACTCACTTGTCAGTCACGTCAAGGAGATCTAGCTCTGCAAATCGCAACACAGACCTTGACTTCGAGGTTTTGCTCCAATATGAGGCAAGGCTGATGTGTGCAGGGTCCTCTTCCAATCTTTTTGTTTGCATCCCTTTAATACCTGAGATGTGGTATAGTGCAGTGATTAAAGGCCTGGGCTTTGGAGAGAGACAGGCCTGGAAGCCAGTTGCAGAGCCATCAATTACAGACTACGTGACCTTGGCCTTGCTATATCGGCCACATCATAGAGCCTCAGTGTCTTCATGGGTAAACTCTATCTCGAAGGGTAAGGATTAGGTGTGTCACTTGCATAGTAAATGCCTCTACAAAGCAAGCATTTACTAAAGACTCTGGACTTTGTGAATTCCTAATAAATGGTATTTTATTATTATTGTCATCATCATTGCTATTCTCTGCACAATGCTGACATGATGGTGTATATGATTTGTCCCACTGAAAATATGTCAGTTAGCTTTTCTTCCTTCCCTTTTCTTATTTCTCCCTTTTTATTCCTCTTATCACTGAAACTCAACAAACTCACTTCTACGGAGACTTAATAATGGTTATGTAACACCGAGTGCATGCTCACTATGCAGACCCTTCACATGCCTGCTGTAGTGTAACCCTCATTCCGAATGCAGCAGGAGTTTCTGCTCAAATTCCCATTTTACAGATGTGGCTCAATGAGGCTGAGTAACCTGGCCAAGGTGATATGGCTGGTAAGCTGTGTAAACCACCCACGGACCATGTGACATAAAGCCTTCACTTTCAGCCTCTATGCTATTCTGCTGTGGGATTTTAGAGTCAGAAGGGTTTTCAGAGAGCAGATGGTTCCGTCTTGCCTTTCACTCTCCAGGAGAGGAGGCCCAGAGGGAGCTGTCTGGGTTGTGCATTTGCTCTGCCGGCAGAGCCTCCTGATTCCAGAATTCCATCTCCCCATCCGTTTCTCTGTGCAGCGAGGCAATAACAATTACTATGGGCTCTTCCCCAGAGACCTATTGGCCAGACCTGGTCCAGGCCCACGCACCCCCAGACTGCTACCTGATTTTCTGCAGGGTCGTTCTCAACCCCAGGCCCTTTGAGGTCTCGTTGCTTTGCTGCAGATGCTGTGGCACATTCCTGCCTTCAACTGCCTCACTGTATTTCGTTTACATGCAATATGGAATAGCTTGCTAGAGATAAAGAGGTCGCGGGTGCTGGGGAAGGGTATTGGGCTGGAAGACACTAGCATTTCTTTGCCACTAACTATTATGTAAATGTAGAGGGTTTTCCTTCTTTCTGAGCCTCGGTTTCTCCATGTGCAAAGTGTAGGTGTTGGATGAGATCACACTTTTCCAAACTCCAGTCATTTATGTATGAAGTTAATGGTTTGGCCACGTTTATGCATTTTCTGTTCCATTGTTATTTTCATTGACTCAACTTCAAATCAACTAGAGTTGATCAGTTAGAGCTTTTTACACTAAATAACACTATCTGAAATCACAGATTTGGATGTATTATTCATCTTTTTTTCTAACACATATTAAAATAAATACTTAACTATTAATACACAAAATGCTTGTCTGTGTACTGCTAAAAATCATTGCTGGGGCCCCCAAAAGTAATCTCTGATACCATGGTGGGGAAATGCCAGACGAGGGACTCTCAAAGGCTTCTTACCAGCCCCGTGAGTGCAGAGGACAGTTTAACGTTCGGGGGAATGTGAGCTAGGGTCGAACCTGGTGGTCAGGATCTCACCCGTTAGTCCTGTGGACATTTGGAAGTCCTTTCTGCCGTTGACAGCTGTCTCTGTCCCATACAGGCAGCTATCCAGAAAGCCCTGAAGTCCGAGGAGCCCTCCCTGGCTCTCAAACTCTATGAAGAAGCAGGGGACGTCTTCTTCAATGGGACCCGCCACAGGCACCGCGCGGTGGAGTATTACCGGGTAAGTCCAGTCTGCCCAGCCAGGCGCTGGCACCAACGTGTCCAGGACCACAAGCCCTGGGCCCCTTCCCCTCTCTTTCTGGTGTTCCTTTTCCTTTCGTTCCCATCCAGTGCCCACGTAGTCTTCCTTTCTTCCATCAACAAGCTCTCAAAGAAAGAGTTGATAAACTCTGTCCTTCCTAGACTTGATAAATTATCTTTTCTGGGAAAACACACCAAAATAATTGCATCTCTTGGGTGAGTGGTACTTTACAATTTCTAGCACACTTCTGTGTTTACCAGAATGTTCCCGGGTACCACTGGTGGCATGGTGGGAGATGATAAGTCCAGGGATGAACACTCGTGTTTATTAAGTGTGCATTAAAATACATTTTAACAATCAAAAGTGCGTAACACCAGCTCATCAAACCCATGATTTCATTATTGCAAAGGAGGAGGCAGAGAGTTGATTAAAAATACAATAGCAGTTAAGTAGTCATGCGAAGTAAAGATGCGAAGCAGATATGTCGAAATCCTAACTGTTGTTCGTCACTGACTGAAGTTTGGAAACCTCATTACCTTATTGGACCCCAACATTTCATTTATTCATTCATTTGCCTGCTCAGCTCTTTCTTCAGTCGTCAAACATTTATTGAGCACCCAGTACATGCTAGGCACTGTGCTGGGGGTGAGGACAGCGTAAAGGATGTCTCTGACTGTTGAGTTGCTCGTTGTCACATGCACTTTGTAGATGAGAAAATCAAGTCTAGAGAGATGAAGTCACCTGCCTAAAATTCTATCGTCATAAAAACAATAGAAACGACCATTTTTTGGGTGCTCTCAGACACCGTGTGCGTATTCTGCAGATCGCTGTAGGTGCTAAGGGAGCATGTGAGCTGGGAGGTGGCTGAGTTCCCATGTGGCCCTGAGACATGTCATCTCAGTGTTTCTAGTCTCAGGAGGCCCGATGGCCTTTTAAGTCCTCCTATCTTTAAAATCTGAGCAGAACGACCAAGAACAAGGACCAGGAGAGTGAGCTGTGAAAAGCAATGCATGGCAGGCCCCCCAACCCCTAACAGCAGAACGGAAGCTCCTAGAATGTGGTCTGTACCCTTGATTCTTAGCTAGACCAGGGCTCCGTGTGCCTCTGTTCTCAGGCTGGGGCTGTTCCCTTAGCGAGGAGGATGAAGGCCGTGAGGACAGAGCTCCGGGTTTTTAACAAGCTGACGGAGCTGCAGATCAGTCTGGAAGGCTACGAGAAGGCTTTGGAGTTTGCCACTCTGGCGGCCAGACTCAGCACAGTCATAGGTAAGAGGTCCCTGATGGTCTGGCATGTTGAATGGGTGGGCTAAAAGCTGAGCCAGTGTTGGGGGTGGGAGACAACCAAGCAGTGACAGCAAAGGCTCTGGAGTCAGACTGCGTGGGTTCAAATCCCGGATCCCCACTGTCGGGAGATCTTACTTGTAAGCAAGCCGCTTAATGTCTATACGACTCAAGTGTGTCGTGGGGAAATAAGGACTAAAAATAGCATCCACCTCATGCAGTTGTTATGAAAACCCATGATTATCCATGTAGAAGCCGCAGCACAGTGCTTCAGCGCTTGGTACCTTAAGTCCTTGATAAGTGTTACCTGTGCCGCACCGATTATCACATTACCATTGGCATTATTCCACAGTACAGGGGTGAACGAACGGTATTATATCCTCTGCACAGGCAGCGCCCCTGTTACCAAGGTCCTCTGCCCTAAAATTTTCATTGGTTGGTTGTTAGTCAAAAGCACATTTTCCCTGTGGAATTGAAATGTTAATGAAGGTCAGATTCCCCAAGGAGCTGAAAAGTTTGCAATGATCACAGAAGCTAGTGGGAAACAATGTAAGCCATTAAAACAGAAGAAAGACCGAATTAAAAAAAAAAAAAAAGATTAAAAAAAAAAGCCCCCTCATCTTGAATGCTGGTCTTGAAGAAAAGCAGGTTTGATTAGAGAAGGGTTGATTAGATGTAGGGGCAAATGGAGTCTTCAGTGAGGATGCTAGGGGGGACTTCTGGGCATTCTCAAGGGCCTGAGATGTGGATGGCACTGGACTTTATTGTGTCTTAATTGCACATGAGAGCTCTGTCTCCTTTGCCTACCTGTTTCGTTACTGCAGAAAATCTTATCTGAGGGACTGCTATCTCGGGCAAGGCCTTGGGGGACCCAAGCAGCTCTCTCTCTGAGAGCTCTTTATCCTTCCCTGGGCAGAAGCTGAAAGCAGGCTATATCCACCCTTTTATGCCCTTCCGCGTGACTGGATTTTTCCATATCAGAGAATTTTCTCTCCCTCGGATTTTTTCTTTTATTTTTGGCTTTTGGCGCTTTGAAGCCGAAAAAGTAGTGTTTTTTAGATCGCATCAAACGGTCACCTTGCAAATATTCCAAAAACACCATGGGAAGCCTTTGTTCTCTTTAAAAGGCCACTTTGTATTAAAGGAGTTGGTTATTAAAACAACAGACTCACCAAAATCCCAAACAACAAATCATAGACCCATTAGAAACCGAGGTTCTAAAACATGGGTTAAAAGGGCTTTGTAGTCATCTGGACCTGGAGCTGGTGGCCAAGGAGCCAGAGGGTGACTGCTGCCGGTGGCGGCCCCCGGGAGCTCTCTGAAGCCGGAGACTTTCATGTGGAGATGTTTGTACTATAGAGGTATTCGTTACAAAGAATCCTCAGCTACCGCGTCAAGCTAGACTTGCCACCATGTCTCACTACAAGGATTTGGAAATAATAGTTTCCCAGATTCTTGAGTTACAGTGACATCTGTAGTCAAGAGAAAGTGTTCTTCAGGAAATGGTCCCAGAAAACCTTGACGGGCACACAGGGTCTAATCAGTCCCTCCCAGAGCCCCGTGTTCCCTTTCCTATCACTTACAGCAGGTGTATTTTACCTTTGTTTGTGAGATCATTTAAGGGGCATCTATGTCCTATGAGATGGTAAACCTCACAAGGGCAGGGACTTCTTCTGCTCTGTTCCATGCATCCCAAGCACCGCCCCCGATCCCTAGAAGACCTTCAAAAAATAGCACAGAATGGGTGAGCGGACAGATGTCGTCAAGTGTTGGCTGCACGGTCTCTCTCTCAGTCTTCTAATTCCTAGGAGATCAGAGGCAGGAGCTGGTGGCCTTTCACCGCCTGGCTACGGTGTACTATTCCCTGAGCATGTATGAGATGGCTGAAGACTGCTACCTGAAGACTTTGTCCCTCTGCCAACCCTGGCTGCAGAGTCCCAAGGAGGCCCTGTACTATGCGAAGGTGTATTATCGCCTGGGCCGACTCACCTTCTACCAGCTGAAGGTAGGGGCCGTGCTGGCTGGCTTACAAGGTGGATGGCAGCTACCATCGGACCCCATTCTTCCCTGACCCTTAGCCTTTGGGATACAGTTGAGTGGGCTAAGATGGAGAGTCATATCTCATAGGGTGGGGGGTGACTCATCTGGGGACACGATGGTTCTTTGTCGCTTAGCCCCGTGGGAGACTTCAAAAGTGCTCCTGTCTGCTGAGGAGAGGGGCCATAGCTCCTCTCTCTCCTTGCTCTGCTCTGATTTCCGTAGTCACTTTAGCTGTAAGGTACTACGGGGACATGGCCTAGTGTGTGTGAGTTGCTCAGGGGTCTGTGGAAATATACAACATACAAAACAAAAGAAGCTCCAACACTAAAATGAAAATTAATGTTTAACTGCGTGTCTTCAGAATATCCCAGATTAACTAGTCAGTTGCAACACATTTCTTATAAACTTATGTAAAACTCTAGGAGAAATCTAGGTACGTGCTGACATGTCTGAGATAGTGAGGTGCGGCCTATGAATGGAGGCTTGCCTCTGTCCTCACAAGCCCTTAGCCCCGACTCCTGTTTGCCCTGCTGGAGTTGAATCCAGAGCTTATTTTTCCAACCACTTCTAGAACCGTAACTGGTGGTCTGAAAGTCTCTGTTACAATTCTGGCTCTTGAACTTTGTCCCCAGCATTGGCTTCCCTTTACCAGAGGTCCTGGTCTGCACCAGCACAACCCTTAATCTCTTAATATTGTTCTGAGTCACGCCTGTGTTTGGCCCCCAGGGGATCCTCAGGACAACTCTGCTGTCCTTTTCTTATTTGCCAGAAGTTGTTTCTGGCCTGAATTAATTTTTGACTTATGAAGGCTAATGGGAACCAGACGTGCCTTGTTGAATCTCACCCAAAGAAGCATCTGTTCTTTATTCGTACCATACTGGGAGGGACAGCGGGGTGGTGAAGGACCCCCCTCTGCCCCCCCCCAACCCCAGCCATCTTGCCTCTGTCTCCTAGCTCCCCAGAAGTGGTTCAGGGACAAAGTGCATATGACCTGATTGACTCAACCAGGACTTCTAGGGATTGCAAGGGGGAAGAACTCAACTCAAATTAGCTTCAGCAAAAAAGGCAATTTATTGGTGCAAGTGACTGGGAAGTTCAAGTATAGATTTAGGAGTTTTAGGTAGTTCTGGAGGCTGGTGCTCAGATGTCATTGTGGATTTCCTCACCTTTTCCTGTACCTCTTAGCTCCGTATGTTTCTACTTCTCTCTGTTTCTTGGCGTCCGCCCCGTCCAGCTGTTGGCAGGCTTAAGCCCACGTCTAAAAGGGTGAGGGAACATTTTCTCTGTTAGGTCACACTGAGAGGTCCCAGGGAGTGACTGGGGTAGGTCAGCTTGAGTCACTTAGGAATCCCTGAAGCACTGTGCCCAGGACGATGTTGCTTCACGATTGGCATGCCTGGGGTGGAGGGCCGCTGGAGTTGGCCACGACGTTGGTCCACAGCAGAGTGGGGGAGGAGCTCCCCCGGGAACCAGGAGAAGGGGCTGGGAAAGTATGTCAGGTAGAAAAAAGCTGAGTTCTGAGTTCCTGGCACTGCCTCTTGGCCTCCCCTGGAGATGTCTGCTTACTGCTGTCTCTTCTCCGCCCCCACGCCATGGGGTTAGGACGCCCACGATGCCACCGAGTACTTCTGGCTGGCCCTGGCAGCGGCGGTCCTGCTGGGTGACCAGGAGCTGCAGGATGCCATCAAGAGCAGGTTGGACAACGTCTGCCGGAGCGCCCTGTGGCACAGCAGCCCCTCGGGGCGCTCCTCAGAGAGGGCGCGCTGGCTGAGCAGTGGGGGCCTGGCACTCTGAGGACAGCTGTCCTACATCGGACCAGTGGCCGTGGCCAGAAGCTGCCTCCCTGCCCTGGGCTCCTGGACACTGATCTGGAGGGTCTCCGTCATCACCTGGCCCAGCCCCCCATCTTACAATGAGCACCGTCCAAAGGGCGGGGCTCATCCCAGGTGGGCCACACAAGGAGCGGATGACAGAGCAGGGACTGGGGGTCTGGCTTTGTGTCTAGAGCCTTTCCAGTAGTCTGTGGCCCTTCCCTACACGCAGCCTCTGAAATGCACTTTCTCAACACTCCGTTCTAGAGAAAAGGAGAAACCTTGCCCTTAGCGGGGAACCTCTCCCCTTCCCACGGTGGGGAAATCGGGCACTGCTCTGGAGAGAAGGCAAGCCGATCGAACTTTGTTCCCTTCACTGACTTTTCTCAGGGAAAGACCTTCTCCCCGTGCCAGCAGAGAAACTGGGAGCTTCTTTCTTTTGTCAGCCAAAGGGGGCATCACTTCTGCTCATGGGGATTGGCAGGTGGGAATTCACCATGCCCTTAGCTCAAGAGAAAGCCCCACAAAGTCCAGCTCAACACACAGGGCGTGGGGTCTGATGCGGATTCACCTCTCCCTTCTACCTGAGGCTCTGCTCCTCCGTAACCGCCTGGAAACTCCTGGAGGCTCCCCGAAGGCCAAGGCTTAAACATTGAACATGAAGAAAACTCTGGCATAAGTTACATGGAAATAGTGTATATTATTAAATATTGCTCTTCTACATTTATACACATTTGTCTCCTTTATAATAGGGAGAGATGAGGTGGGGGACTTGAAGGATGGGTTAAATACCGAAGTGCCATATAGATTTCAGGGTAGCTCCTTGACAAAGCATCTATTAGTCATCTGTCACTGCATAAAGCACATATGGTGACTTGAAACATCCATCATCCTACAGTTTCTATAGGAAGACAGGACCGAAGTGTGGCTTAGCTGGTGGCTCCCAAGGCTACAACGAAAGCATCGCTGCTGTCTTCTCAAACTTTAGTGAGGGGAGGGCTCCGTGTCCAAACCCACGCACACTGCTGTTGGCAGGAGTCAGTTCTTTGCTTGCCATTGGCCAGAGGCTGTCCCCAGTTCCTTCCCATGCGACCTCTCCACAGGACACCTCACAACATGGCAGCCTGCTTCATCAGAGAGCAAGACAGGGCGTGAGAACCAAGTGAGAGAAGGGAGTATTCTCATAACCTCATCTCGGAAGTGACATCCAGTTAGTTTTGCCTAGTCTATTCGTTATAAGGGAGTCGCTAGGTCGAGCCCACACAAAAAGGGAAGGATACACCAAGGAGGCAAGGAATCATTGGGGGCCTTCCAGAAGCTGCCCTTCGCAGTACCTGAGTTCCTTGGTAACGATTCCCTAAGGCAGTGAACTCCAGATTTGGTCCACTGACTGGACCAGCAGCATCAGCCTCACCTGGGAGATTGAAATGCACACTCTGGGGCCCACCTAAGACCTCTGAATCCGAATCTCTGGAGCCCCTGAGTCCTAATTTTTGCTTTGCTCTCCACGTGATTCTACTGTACATGAAAGCATGATATGCACTCCTCTGAAACCATGGTTCTCAGATAATGTGCAAAAAATTCACAGGGGGAACTTGCCGAAAATGAACTTTCTGAGCCCTACTCCAGTAATCCTAATTCAGGAGGTCTGGGGGATGACCCTTGTACCTGCATTTTCTTGCTGGGCAATTCAGGTGATCTGATGCAGGAGGTTCACTCTTGTTCTGAAATGTGGGGACCTTCAAGAAGACCTAGCCATAGGGCTTGCCATCTGATGTCCATTAGATTTTACTGTCACACCCTCTGTCCTTAACTTCTAGCCTCTTGGGCCGACCAGATGGTTGGTAGTGTAGTGGTCTGGGAATGAGTCGAGTCAACATTTCGACTTCTAGTCACCAAGATCTTCTACACATCAGTACATCTTATTTTCTTTTAGGAGCTCGGTTGGTGGCCTAAATGCACTCTGTTCTAGAATATTCTTCTCCAGGAAGGAAACGAAGTGAGCTAATCCACTACTGTGTAAAACAGATGTGGTTCTGTTACCACGGCACACCGTAAAATCCCCGAGCAGAGAGGAGTGTTGCCGATGGGTCTAACCTCCCAGGGAGGGCCCTTTCAACAACGCTCCCGGGAGCCGGACGGGGGCGAGACGGACGGGGGCATATGTGCTCCAGGACAGTTACGCATCTTATTTTGAAGAAAGCTTGCCTGGCCCTGGAACCCATACCACAAACCATTCCCCATTTGTCTCAGGTTACAGCCCCTCTCCCTTTTCCCACTGACCTATTACTGTCCTCTGGCCAGATGCCCATTTCAGCTCCTGTGAAAGTGTGCTTCCCACAATGCAACAAGCTTGGCACTGGCTTGTGGGGAGAGCGCAGAGGGCCATCACTGTGCTTAATGTCATTTAGCGTTGTATTTGAATGTTGCATTAAGCTTTTTCTTCTCCCCAGCACCTGCCTCTTAGTAACCACTGGCTCACATTGAGCTTGAGCTTGAGACCTCTTGCCACATTAGCTACTGTTTTTCCAGATCTTTTTAAATTGCTGCAAATCTGTCTCTGTCATCCCTATCTCTGTCTATCTCTATTCATATCTATATCTACCATTTATTTATTTTTAAGTGGAGGGCATCATACCTACCCATTTTCTATTTCATTGGGAGTTTTGGTTAAAATGATCTGATTCTATGCACTTTGGTTCATCTGTATCCCTGGCAAATCTGCCACTAACCAGATCGGTTATAAAAATGTTCAACATATTTTCAAAGACGAGGAGTCGGATTATTTTTTAAATGAGAAAAGCATTGCACTGTATCATTGCAATGACTATATCCGATATGAGATTGCTCTGCTAAATAAAATGGTTTTTATAAGTGATGAAGAATCCCTTTTAAACAATCTGGTTAACTGACCTCCTTGGAATCATGTTGATGCTTCCCCCCCCCCATTACAATCCACAGAGCGTGGACTGGTGATTAGAGCTGGTCTGCATTTAATCAGCTTCTGTTGTACATACATAGTAGCCAGAGATGAATGGATTAGTTACCCTCTTTATCCTAATCCTCCCCTAAAATTTGTGAGACCTCCCCCCTTCCAGCCCCCACTGCACCTCCCACCCCGTCCTGGCTGCTTGTATCTAACCGAATAAAGAACAAAAGAGAATTACAACCTTGTGGAAAACCCCGTAACATGTTTCCTCAGCTTTCAGGTACATTTCTTTCCTACCCGTCAGTGTTAATACTCTGAAATCCGTTCCTGCTTTGATCCTTTTCTTATTCGCTTCTCTGGTATTTTAAGGTGTTTTCGTGTTGTGTCTCTGTGCGCAAGTACGTGTGTATGTGCGCGTGTGTTTGTCTGTGCTTTGTAAATAACACGTAACTCTTTTGACAGAAGTTTCCCTGGGGAAGGGAGTATACAGGAGTGGAAAGTATCAGAATTAGGGGGAGAAACAGATCACCAGGAAGTGGGGAGACACGTATTTTGGTCTTGGACTTGACATTAAATTGCATTGTGATCTTGGGCAAGCCATTCAAACTCCATACCCATCAGATCTCTCATCTGTACTATAAAAAGAATGATCACCTCTGGGTTCCTTCTCAGCAATATTGTTTCCATACTGTATGAGCAGAAGAAGAGATTTGTACCTGGGAGTTGAAATCATATATTTTTATGACCCCATTTTATTCTCTTCTTTTTACAGATGAGTAAACTGAGACATAGAAAAGTAATTTTCTCCCAGTTACACAGGATGTTAGTGACAAAGACAGCAGGGCCCTTGATCCCGTGACCCAAGGACTTAGCAGCACTAATGACAGGGCTTCTCTCACTCAGGGCGACCTTCATGCAGGGATGCGTGTGTGTGTGTGTACCTATGCAGTTTCACTATGCAGTTGTACCACTTGAACAACCATTTATCAAACTTAAATTTTTTTTAAATGTTTATTTATTTTTGAGAGACAGAGAGAGAGAAAGAGAAAGACTGAGTGTGAGCTGGGGAGAGGCAGAGAGAGAGGGAGCTAGAATCTGAAGCAGGTTCCAGGCTCTGAGCTGTCAGCACAGAGTCCGATGCAGGGCTCAAACTCACGAACTGCGAGATCATGACCTGAGCCGAAATTGGGCGCTCAATTGACTGAGCCACCCAGGTGTCCCTATCAAAATTTTTTTTTAATTTTTTTTTTTACAAATAGTTTATTGCCTAATTAGTTTCCACATAACACCCAGTGCTCATCCCCACTAGTGCCCTCCTCCATGCCCATCCCCCCTCCCCCCCACATCCATCAGTCCTCAGTTCCTATCAAAATTTTTATAAGTTGATTTGCTTTCTTTAGTCAGAGAAATTAGTTTTATGAAGGATGACTGGTCTCTGTAGAAGGAAAATACAAGTTTGCTTTCCAAAAGTAGAATTTCATAAATAAAAGCAGATACAGTGAAAACAAAACAATGCACTACATCCAAGCTCAGTCGTGTTGCCCACCACAAGCTGAGCTGAGGTTGGACCTGGCATTATTTGACAATAAAAAGATTAACAAGTGGCAGGGAGTGTTGCAGACAGACTAACATGGTCTTCTTTGAGCAAAGAAATGGAGAAAGCAGCACAAAGGACTGAAATCCTCAAAATAACAGTCCGTGCTAGACAGAGCCATGCCTGGCACATACTTCCTACATCAGGGAAGTGGGGGTTCGGTTTCCTAAGAGCAAAGGGGAAAATATGACTATGATCTAGGATGGGAAGCTCTGTGGGGGCTAATTACAGGGTATTATGGGAAACCAGGGGAAGGCATTTAACCCAGCATAGGATCCAGGGCATCAGGGAGGACTTCCTGGAGGAAGTGACATCTAAACTGAGAGAGAGACAGAGATCTATTGAATTCCAATTGTAGGCTAGGGGGTATGAAATTGACAGGGCATGTGTCGAGCAGATTTGAGAGGGTGGAGGGGATCTGGCATTTTCTGCGAACAGAATCAGTGCAGTAAAGCTGGAGGGGAGTCAGGGAGGTTGGGAAGTGGAAGAAGGCGCTGGAGAAGGAGCTGGAGACAGACCTTGAGGGGTATGGTCTTCACCCTGAAGGTGAGGGGGAACCTCACTGTAAAGGTTATAAGCAGTAGAGAGACGTAGTCAGATTTGTGCCTTAGAAAGATGATTCTGGAAGCAGTATGAGAATGGATGACAGGATGGCAGGAAGGAAGGTGGGAAACCTATTAGGACCTGGCTGGTGCATCCACACACTCCAGCCGTTATCTGGGCTTCATCAGTTTCCCCACTAAAGTCCTTTGTGTGGTCCAGGATTCCAGGGTACCACATTACATTTAGCTGTCACGTTTCCCTGGTCATCTTGGGTCTGTGACAGTTTCTCAGGCTTTCCTTGTTTTTTTTCATGATCTTGGTCATTTTGACCTCCTCCCCTTTAAAAAAATGTTTTATTTATTTATTCTGAGAGAGAGAGAGAGAGAGAGAGCCTGTGAATGTGTGTGTGCAAAACCAAGGAAGGGGCAGAGAGAGGTGGGGAGAGAGAGAACCCCAAGCAGTTTCTGCACCGTCAGCACAGAGGGGCTTGATCTCACCAACAGTGAGATCATGACCTGAGCTGAAATCAAGAGTGCTTAAGCGACTCTGCCACCCAGGAGCCCTTACCTCCTTCCCTTTCGAACATGGCTCGCATTGAGATGTGTGGAAAGGGGGAGGAGAGGAAGGAGAAATTCAAGGGACTGGGATCGGCCCTCAGCCAGGCAGCAGGACCGGGTGGGGACAAGGGAGTCAGGTATGCTGAGTTAGAATCTTTCCCGAGCTGTACAACGTTCAACAAATTAAGTTCTGTGAGTCCAGTGTGGTCACTATTAGGTCGGATGGCATACACAAAAGTACTGAGCACACAGTGCCTGGCACATAGTATAAATGTTACGTTATCTGATAGACGGGTTCACCTTCTTTATTTCCTACACAAGGAAATGGCTGAAACACCTCTATCTTTGGGGGCAGTCCTTTACTCAAGGAAGAAAGAAGTTAGATTCAAGACTCAAAACAAGCGAGGCTATTTATAAAGGGAGTTAATACAAATGGTTTATGTTATTAAAAAAATACCTGCTAGGACCCCACCCATCAGTTTATTTATTTTAAAATTAAGATTTAAACGTCCTTTCATATTATGCTTTATTTGCCACTTTGCTATTCATTCATGTTGTGTTTCTTGAGGTAAAGCCTTGAACTCTTTTCAGAGAAGCAGACAGGTGACCGCTTAGGGGCTGGCTGGGGAGGCTCTGTGCAGCCATCACGTGTGGTTTTTGTTTTTAAAGAGACAAAGAGCGAGTGGGGGAGGGAAAGAGAGACAGGAGAGAGTGAGAATCCCAGGCAGGCTCCACACCATCAGCGCGGAGCCCAACACGGGGTTTGAACTCACCAACCCATGAGATCATGACCTCGGCGCTCAACATACTGAGCCACTCAGGCACCCCTTCCAAATTATTCTAGAAACGAGAGCTACAGTTCCCACTTCTGGGGCTGCCTTTGACTCATTGCCCAGGGCATCAGGATAGCTCCAGGGAAGGGTGCCCTCTGGGTGCGCCTCCAGACCTGGTAAAGGGAGGATGACTCAGGTCACATGGATAAAGTAAGGCTTTTGCTAATCTATGGTTGTCCTTCTCAGGGAGAAATCAAGAGTTCCTGTAGGGGGCAGTAATGTCTTCTTAAATAGTACAGCTTTAGCAAAGAATGTATATAACAGCTCTAGATCAGCCTGCAGCTCTAGATCAAGCTGCACTGGTTTTCAAACTTTTTTTTTTTTTTTTTACTGTGACACACAGTAAGAAATGTATCTTACGTTGTTTTTGTTTTTCAAAAATTTTAAATGTTTATTTATTAAAATTTTTTTTTAAATAATTTATTTATTTCTGAGAGAGTGAGAGACAGCGTGAGCCAGGGAGGGTTAGAGAGAGAGAGGGAGACACAGAATCCAAAGCAAGCTCCAGGCTATGAGCTAGCTGTCAGCAAAGAGCCCGATGAGGGGCTTGAACTCACAGGGCTCGAACCCACGAACTGTGAGATCATGACCTGAGCTGAAGTCGGATGCTTAACTGACTGAGCCACCCAGGTACCCCAAGATGCATCTTACTTTGTATCCCAGCATGCATGTGTACAAACATACATAAAATACACCATTTAGTCCTTACAACATGAAATGCACTGATTGATATATTCTATCCATTTTAAAACTATTCTATTCTAAATTTAAAACATCCAACTTCCAACTAAACTGGTTTCTAACAGACTAACTTACAGTTTGAAAAGCCCTGACCTGGGAGGGAGGAAGTCTCAAAGAGCACAAGAGATCTCTGGCCTTTGTTCTTTCTTATATAATGTTTGATGGACAACTTCCCCGAGACCAGGGAATTCACACATATCAAAATACAAATCATGGCTGACCGTTTTGAATAAATATTATGCACTAGGTCCTAGGCAAAACTTGTCTTACGTAATCCAACAACAATTTGAGGAAGATACAGTTGGTTTTGTTTTTTGTCGTTGAGGTTTAAAGACTGGAAGTGGCTTAAGTCTATAGTTAGTAGGTGGTGGAGGTGAGGTATGAATTATCTCTCTGATAATGAAACAATTACATTATATGATGGGTCCATGTCAGGGGACACATCTCTGTGACTGACACCACCATTGGCGGAATCACCAGTAGGAGGAGGATCAAGACTGAGTTCGTCAGTCTGGAATAGTGGGCTGAAATCAACTCAGTGATTCTGGTGAATCAAAAAGTTAATTACTCCAGGCCAGGATTGGAGAGAACCGATATTCTACAAGAGCTTGAGAAAAATATGGAGATTTTCATTGGCCAGTCAAGTAGCAGCCTAGGAGAGATGAGAAACCACCTTTCCCAGATGGAAAATGAAAGGAGGAACAGAAAATGTAACCCTGGCATAGTGGTGATAGGTCAAAAGCAAATTATAAACTAGATTTTAAAGGGGCGACTGGATGGCTCTGTCAGTGAAGCACCTGCCTTCGGCTCAGGTCATGATCTCATGGTTCGTGGGTTTGAGCCCTGCGTCGGGCTCTGTGCTGACAGCTCAGAGCCTGGAGCCTGCTTTAGATGCTGTGTTTCCCTCTCTCTGCCCTCCCCCACTTGCACTCTGTCTCTCTCTGTCTTTCAAAAATGAGTAAACGTTAAAAAAAAAAAAGTTAAAAAAATAAATTAGATTTTGAAGACTCCAGGTGGGGAGTGGGATGAGGGGAGGGAATTTGCAAGATATCTCAGAGCCCATAATGTAAGTCTGTGGATGCTGAGCAAGGGAGGCAGCCACGTGAAACCTCACAGGTCTCATCATGGTACCGGTGGCTTGAATGGCAGTGGCAGAAATGCAGTCACAGACGTGGGAGAATTAGTACTTTTGATATCATGAGAGAACTGGTGGGAATACCATCATCCTCCAGATGTATCTTAGGAAACAAATGGTGTGGAGAAGCCTGTGCTTATATTGAGATACTTTAATCCTCATGGGTAAAAAGTGTTAGAAACAGTTTTTCGTGGACTCCCTGTATTTAGAAATGCTTATCTATTATTTATTTTTATTTGGACTTACACAATTTTACCTATTACAAATGATCTGTGGAAAGAATTTTTTTTAAGTTTATTTACTTTGAGAGAGACCGAGAAAGCAGGAGCAGAGGAAGGGCAGAGATAGAAGCAGAGAGAGAGAATCCCAAGCAGGCTCCGCACTGTCAGCACAGAGCCCAATGCAGGGCTTTAAGGCATGAAACCGTGAGATCATGACAAGCCGAAATCAAGAGTCAGACTCTTAACTGACTGAGCCACCCAGGCGCCCCTATTTGTGGGAGCAATTTTTAAAATAGATGATCTCTTCTGCCTTTGATTCTGACCTTTCAGGTCTAGACTATGATATTGAACATGATGTGTATGACTCTCAGCTACTTTACCTTCCTTGCATGGGCCAACTATTATGTGTGAAGGTGAAATCTTTGTTCTTGAACTTTCTTGTACCTTGAGGACTTTTGCTGTCTGTTCATCTGGAGATATATCAGACATCTGTTTCATAGAGGTGCTTGTAGGAATGGCTCTGACTTCTCTGCACATTGTCGCAGATAGGAGTGACACTCACTACATCTGTTTCTCCCCCTCCCCCAGGGGAGCTGCCGCAGGACAGGCTAAATAACAGCTGCCTCGTAATCCTGATGACCAAACAGCTACTTATTCATGAAACAAACAAAGTGGACTTTTGTCTGTCCCAGAACACGTAGCTTTGGGACTCTGGTGGGCGGAGGGAAAGATAGCCAAACAGACGGAGGACTTGGAAGATTTGCACTTTCTGTTGTTTTAAAGTCCTAAGGGATGATATAGACTGAAAGTCTGGCACTCTTTCAAGCCCTGTGGCATTCCTTTCTTTTCTTTCCAGTTGTATAAAGTCTGTGTCTCTTTCTTCTAATACCCTTAGATTACATTCTCTCTTTTGCATGCACTCAAGTATCCCTGTACTTTTCCTTCAGGAAACTTATCAGAGTTTATCATTATACCATCTGCGTGGCTTTAAAAAAGATCATCTCACCCAGATCGGAAGCTCCGTGAGGGCAGGGAACGTGTCTGGGTCATTCAGCTCTGTATTTTCAGAGTTGTGCCCAGTGTCAACCCATGGTAGGATCTCAATAAAGATTTGGTGAATGGATTAATAAAAACGAATGAATGAAACCTTGGACTCAGATTGTGACTCCTCCTTATCACTTATGAGAGGGAGATATTATGGAAACCATAACCAACCTGCTTATTGCTGATTGGTGACTGGGGACTTTGGTGATAGGGCCACCAATACTCGTAGCAGATGCCTAGTTGGAGTTTATTGAGAACAATAAGGATAATTTTTATTTGTTTAGGATGGGTTGCTATAGATGTGCCCGTGTCTTCCTAATTTTCGAAGAGGTAGCACTTATGACCAGGGATAGTCATGGTCTGTCACTGAGCCCCTGCCCTGTAGTAGGCATTATGCTAAGTAATTCACCTTCAGTATATTATCTGATCCCCCAAATGGCTCTACAGAAACAGCATTATTCTCTCCACTTACCAGATGAAGGAATCTAGGCTCTAAGTCATTAAGATACTTCCAGAGATGAAAAACCAGTTTTATCTGACTTGAAAATCAGTGCTTTTAATAACTACATAATTCTGGCTTCACAATTGCTTGTTTAGAACTCAGGATCTTCAAGAGAAGTATTTCTTTTATGAGCGTATGATAGTTCCCCTTTGTCTGAAGGAATAACGATGACCAGGAAATGTATGGGCAGGACTGTTGGTTTATATAAGCACAGCTTCACCCAGCACCACAGGAGACCTTTTCAGTGCTGAAAGTCTATGAAATAAAGAGCACCAGGTGACAGCTGACTGCTTTAGGGTATGTTTTCGCCTAAGTGGGCAGAGCATTATTTCAGAACCCCGAAGCTCCTTTCTTGGGAAATCAGAAACTGGGCATGTGATGAGATGAAGGACAGAAAACCCAGTCTATGCTTTTGAGTATCTGTTGGTCTGCTTGGAGGAGACTGGATACACATGTGAGAAGCCCTAGGAGGGAGAGTCATGGGATAGTAAAGGAGGCAGCGAGCCATCCTTCACTCCCTCTCTCCCTCCCTCCAACCAACCAACTAACCAACCAACCAACCAACCAACCAATGTTTAACACTTCTTATGTGCTTGGGTTATACTCCAGTGAGCAAGATAATCACAGACCATGACCACCTGGAGTCCATGGGCTCCTGGGTGACCAGGATCCTCTGAGGAACATCTTTAATATTCTTGCCTTCACAGCTGAGATTTGAACACTCATACTCCTAACACTGTACTAAATGTATGCTACCATTATATACTCACTCCTCTTAACCGTCTCTCCCCACCCAGGAAGTAATTGCATAGGATGGTTGTTCATATAGCACTTATAAGGAGACAAGTTTAGAGAGGTTAAGTAAGAGATGGACTCTTACTCAGAGTCCTGGAGGTAGAAAGTGGCAAAGTCAGCATACAAATCTAAGTCTTGTCCATATTGCTACTGCATAAAACTGAAGCCTGACTTCTGCTAAATTTTTTTAATGTTTATTCATTTTTGAGAGAGAGAGCGAGCAGGGGAGGGATAGAGAGAGAGGGAGACACAGAATCTGAAGCAGGCTCCAAGGTCTGAGCCATTAGCACAGAACCCAATGCAGGGCGTGAACTCATGAGCCACGAGATCATGACCTGAGCTGAAGTCAGATGCTTAACTGGCTGAACCACCCAGGCGCCCCAACTTTTGGTAAATTTTGTGGGACTTCAGCTAGATTGATCTTGTTCCCCAGGATGAATGGTGTATTCATGAAAAACTCCACTGCTTATCAAATGTGTGGCCTCACACAAGATTTTAGCTCTTGGTGCCTCGCTTTCATCACTGGTAAAGTGAGGGTGATAGTAGTGCTTACCTCATAGGAATCTTGTGTTTATATATGTAAAGCACTTAGACTGGTGCTAGACACTTGTCACATAAGTGGGGAGTGAGATGGCTGTTGTATTACTGACAGACATTTTCAGAGGAGTACTTGTTTGGGTGAAGATCAACAATTCAGTTCGGAACACATGGAACTCACTTAGAGTTTGCATCCCACTGGATGTGGCACCAGCTTACTATCCATATTGTCCACATGACCTTATGTACCTGAGGTCTGAGATTATGTAGTTCAATGATGCACCCAAAGCATAAGAACAGTGCCTGACCCAGGGAAGTTGTTCAATGCTGATTTGTTGGATGAATGAATGAATGAATGAATGAATGAATGAATTATAGACACTATTTAGGGTTTAAATTATACCTAGATAACATGACAAAATAAATAAATATGCCCTCCATAGGACCTCACAGACCTGAAATCGAGAGATATGTGAGCAAGTGAGTATGGACTTCCTGCAGAGACTCTGTAGGATGTGGGGCCTCCAGGAAGAAGCGAGGTCATTTTCCTTCCAGGTCTAACATGAGCTGTCATTCCGGGGCTCTGGGAGGTCCTGGGCCAGGCCTTCACAGCGTCCCGAAGTTCTTCCCCAGCCAAGCCATGTGGCCAATCCCCATGAAAGAAAAGGACCTTTCTTCCTGTCCTTTGACTTCAAAATGGGGTCAAAGGCGTTAGGCTGGTTGGAAAATAAATAAAGTCCCTGAGCAGACAAAGGCCATTCTGAAGCCAGGCCTCAATGTAAACACTGGCTTTCCTTTCCTTTGGCCTGAAGCTTCCAGGTACTTCCCTGGGCCCACCATGACCTCACTTGGCCTAGAGGCCTGCTGGCTGCAGCAGATTCTGGTGGTCTTGTGGGAAGAGCTGGAGGGGCTCCTGAGGGAAACCAGCGGTAAGTGTCTCCTAAGTGGCTCTCTGGAAAAGAAAATGTGTGTCTATATGCATAGTCAAGTTTAGCATAAATTTTACTTTTGTAAGGGATGTACAGCAACAATTTACAAATAACAATCAACATGAATACATTCACTGTAAATTTTCATGTAGTTCATTGACTTTCAGACAACGGAGTCATTGATTTATGTGGAACTCGTGTATCTTGAGTTGGCTATGGTTGCAATTGGGTAACAAACATAGTTTTGATGTGAATGTTGGCCAATACTTCCTTTACAAATGAGATGAAGGAGGTTTGAAATCACATGTTCATCAGTGGTGTGAGTGCCTTTTTTGCTGAATTCAAAAGGGTATTGCCTCAAGTTTTCTGTGCTCCTCACAAGGGAATGGCTTCAGACTTGACAGTTTTAAGTATAACCTGCTTTATTAGTGTCACTTTCCAGACAGTCAATGAAGCCATCGATTAAGTCCTGATTTATAGTATTTGCATGTTTCTGTGGTATAAATATGTCGACTTTGACTGGTTTCAAGCTACTGATGTGATGTCACTGAGTACAAGGCTGGGAAAGATGTGCACGTGGACACATTTAGTATTTGTACCAACAGATGATGGATGTGAACAGACTCCAGAGCACAGATAACAACAGAAACTACTGAGCTAATTAGAAAGTGATGGATTTCGAGTACTGATGACCACGTTTTGATGTGATAGATTAAATCATAAGTTTATGTTCTTCGTGTAATGTAACTGTTAATAGCGGCTATGTTTAACAACCAACTCACAAAATTTCTGTAACTTCACAACTGGTTGTCAGGAGTGGGTTTGAGCCAGCTCTGGGATGCTCCTGACTCCAGCTCCTTCAGAGAAGATGAGGTCATGAGGGTGAGCGGACCAGAGGTCTGGTGAATGAGCCGGTGCCTCATCCTGGAGATGATATGGAGCAAGTAAACTCCTGGGGCCACCAGAAATGCAAGGGGAAGAAGGAAAAGACTCCGCTCTTGTTCAGCAAGTAAAGAAACTTCTCCAGGAACCCCCCAGCAGCCTCAGAAAAGTCTTCACTCACCCACTCATAACATCTATTCTTTGGTGTTTCGCTTCATCATTGACCTTGTAAGGTTAAAGCATGCATAGAAGAATGTTGTCCGTGTTAGTTGCTCGGATCTTCAAGTGAGCTTTGCGAAGGCAGTGATGAGTTCAGTTTGCCCACCTTGTCAGAGCATTGCCTGCAAGTGAACCCCTCCCTATTTACCAAACGCGGCTACAGGGCGTTTTGTCCTCCTTACATCAGAGCTTTCATTTGACCCTTCTGTTGAAACTGGCAGACATTTTGACCTCTGTGACTTGACGCTGAGGATGATTCGATTTTAGGCTTCTACCTGCAGACATTCAAAGGATGGACGGGGCCAAATTTTTGTCAAGAACTTTTCGTAATTAACTCTCATTAGACCATTTTAATTTCAAGATCAGTGTTCAATACACTAGACGAAACCATTTCTACTTTTTGCCATTTCCCTTTTTATTTTGTCAAAATCATTTTATACAGATCAGTTCTATTATTGCTTGTGGATTTCTACAAGGACACCTTAACTTATTGAGGGTGATTTATCTCTATCAAGTTTCATCATATCAACTGTTAGCTTCCACCTGAGTGAATTGTGGATTGTGGCTTTATTTCTAACCAGTCCAGTCTCTCCAGTGCACATGTGGCTGACCTGAACCTTGTCAGGACAACTGGATTCTTATGCCAATGTTGAGTCTTTAACACACTTTGAGTTGTGTAGTTTCGTTGTTGCCAGTTTTATTTTGGACTGATTATTTTAAGCAAAACACCGAGACACAAATGCCCAACCACCTACATCTACGGAGGCCAGAAGGGCAGCCAGATACAGGCAGACTGGCTGAGTGAGGCGCCATGACCTAAGTCTTTGTGCAGAGCAGACAGACAGGTAGATCAGTGTAATTATCAGTGATAAGAGAAACAGTGAGATGCAGAGGCCCAAGGCTAAACTCAAAGATCTGCACAAAGCACAGCGATTTCCCAATCCATACCTCAAGTCCATGAGCTGTGCATGGGACCTCCACTAAGGCAGCTTGACTCTGGTGGTGGACTCTTGATGCACATCAGAGGGAACCAAGTACCAAGTAAGATTGGTGTGATGTAGCTGAAGAGACATACATTCCAGGATGGGTCCTCTGGGGTCTGAACCCAGGTCTGTTACTCCTTGCCATGGTACAGGCAAATCCATGTTTCTCTCTAGGCCCCAGTTTTACCAATTGTCAAAGGGTGAGTTGGTCCTAAAAGTTCTTAGACCCTTTAGAAAATCTGAGATCTATGAGACCTGCCCTCAGGCTTATGTACACACACTCACATTTTGTACATGTCTTCAGAGAGTTCCCGGACCCTTTAACACATGCCTGAGGATGATGGGTTAAGAATACTCAACCTAGGTGATCTGCCAGGACCTGTCTAGGGTTGATATGCCAAGACTGAGGTAGGTGATATATGTACATCTGCCAGGTGATGCCTGAGAGCTGACACACACACGGTTCATAGATAAAAATGGAGAAATGTAGAAAAGAAGGGCCTGGAATCCTTCATATGCACAGCTGGTTCATTAGTACGTTCATTAATATTATAAATGGTTAAGAGCTTAGATCTTGGGGTTATACTCTTAAGGTTAAAATCCGAGTTCTGTGCATAATCTTGGGCAAGGCACTAAACCATGTTGGAGCTTAATTTCTGCATTTGTAAAATAGGAATATTATGATATTAACTTCATGAGGTTATTGTATGAAGCAGGTAGATATTCAATTAAGTCACCTCCTATCACCTCTTATACGTACAAATATTCAGAGAATTTTGCATCGTAAAAAAAAAAAGTGATAATTATAGCTGGTGGGCATTGGAGACCATTGAGTTCAACTCTTTCATTTTAGGAAGAATCAGCAAAGGGAAAAGCCTCATCTCAGGTAACCCTACTCACCTGTGTGAGTTCAGGGTTGCTCTGTGACACTCCCCTTAGATACTGGAAAAATTTAGCAACTAACATGACATCATCGGCATACCACTTTTTAATGCAAAAGGAGGTCCGTGCCCTCAGACCAGGTCCTGTGTGCGCATTTGCAGAGTTCTCCAATTACCAGCTGTTTCTGCATGTGAGCACCGAATGAATCAGGGCTGGTTGAACACCAGTGGGTATGATTTCTACAAAAGCAATTCGCAAGAGCCTCCAATTCCATTGGAAATTAGTCACACTGATTCAAATTACAAGCCTTCTATGACACTGTCTTCCATGAGTGGCCGCCCCTCCCAGGGTAGGCATTTCAACCACCCAACTGCAATGTCCGGGGGCTGCTTAATGTTACCATTCCTGTAAGGACTGGGGCCTCTGGGGGAAACCCTTCTGACACCATCACCTTATTATCTGACTCAAGACAAAAACCAACGTGGAAGCCTGCTTGAGTCATGTGTGAATTCTACCAGGCACGGGGAAGTACAGGATGATCTCGTGAAGATGGGATTAGCTTTGCTTTTGAAGGAACGGTGGATTATATAATTGATAGAATGGCTTGCGTGTGTGTTTGTGTGACAATGGCCACCCCACTTGTGAGGGATGTTTGAACCTTTACGTCTTGAAGCTCCAAGAGCCAGACGCTTGCATTTCCAAAGAAGAACTGTGGATCATCTTAACGTGAGTATATTTTAAATGGCCGATGTCCTAGAGGGAAAGAGCACTGCAGGTGTGACAAGAGACCGGAATAAGAAAAAAGGAACAAATAGAGCAACCCCCCCGTCCCCGCCACCTGAGTTCTGCCATAAACTCTCATTTTGAGGCTGTCAGGTTGTCTCAGTTTCCCCGGGACTGTTTGTCTCTGAGAAAATGCAGAGTCTTCTTATGGGGAAGACAGTTTGAAACGACTCATGGAAGAAAGCAGCCCCTACTCCATCCGACACACACAGGTGTGCACGTATGTGTACTCACACACCCACACCAAGAACCCATTCTTTCCTGTTTTGTATCCTATTCCTTCCCCAAGGCTCACTGATCAATTTCTAGTGACAGTTCCTAAATATTCTGGTGGCTACTTAGCTCTTCTCTTTCAGCCCATTCCAGCTGCTTCTGAGTTCCAGAGTATTGAATCTTGTGGGGGTGTCTGTGACTATCAGTTGTGTCTGTGTCCAAAACCCCCTGAACGGGTCATCTCCAGCATCTGTGCATTTGAGAGGTGGCACAAACTCTTATCAGGCGCAGAGACTTCCAGTACGATCTGGGCAATGCAAAATTGCGCCAACAACTGTATTAATACAAATAAGCGGCCTGAAAATGTCAACACTTTGCAATCTTCCAAAATCAGAGGTAAGTGCTTCCCTCCGAGTGACCTCCAAGGGTACACAGTTCTCTTGGCCAAACCAGAACTCCTATCCGGTGATTCGATAACTCAGGCGTGATTTCTCGACGTGTGTGATTTCAGATATGTTTCGTTCTGCTTGAGGGATGGACCTAAGTTCAGATCTCAGCTCAGGATACCGAGTGTCTGTGAAGTATTAAAAAATTATGTCACTGTCCCGACCATGGTTCTTCTAACTCTAAAGTGGGATAATAAAGGCTTATATCACAGGGTCGTAAAATTAGCAAGTTAATGTGTCTAAAGCACTTAGCATGGTGCCTGGAATATAGGACATACCTTATGGCTATGTTTAAGCCTATGAATTTATCTGGGGAAAAAAAGAAAAGACTCATAAAGGGAATTCAACAACTCCAAAAGGGACCCAGAGAAACATAAAGAAAATAAGTTACAAAACAACCTGACCCGAGGTCTTCCATGACTCAAGACACTGTTGTGTGCGTGTTGTGTGTATTTACTTGAATGTGTGGGGCCAACTAGACCAGAAAAGTCAGAAGTCCAAATCCAAAGAAGAAAGCCAAGTGACAGCCTTGGAAAATTAGTTACAGGGATTATGTTCTTTGAACTATAAAAGGAAACCTGTGACTTGACCTAGGATTTCTGCGCAATTCTTTGGTGTGAGAGGCAGCTTGCAAGATGCAGATTGGATGCGGAATTCTAACTTCCAAAAAATTCCTGTGATTTGTGGGAAAGACTATTTGAAATCAGGATAACTTTGAAAAGCATAATTATAAGAGCTATAGACCCATAGTTACAGACATGCATTTGGAGCCAAGTCTATAAAATAGGATTGCGGTATATTTTTAAAAATTTAACTTGAGGGGCACCTGGGGGGCTCAGTTGGTTAAGCAGTCCACCTTGGCTCAGGTCATGATCTCACAGTTTGTGGGTTCGAGCCCTCCATCAGGCTCTGTGCTGACAGCTCAGATCCCGGAGCCTGCTTCAGATTCTGTATCTCTCTCTCTCTCTCTTCTGCCCTCTGCCCACTACTGCTCTCTCTCTCTCAAAAATAAAATAAACATTTAAAAAATGTTGGTTTTTTTTTAAATTTAACTTGATTGTTTCGTATCTAGTGCAAACCTTTCCACATTTCACAGAAGAAAAAAACCACCTTAACTTCAAAATTTAGTTTCGGGGCATCTAAGACAAAACCAGCTCTTTGTGAGCCTCTGCTAAGAAAGGACAAAGTCTTGCACAGTGAGTGTAAGTGACTTGTGAGAGTAGCTCAGGGTCACAGAGGCTTGTAAAGGATTTTGCAGCTGTATTCCAGTTATTTATTGTTGCATAACCAGCTACTCCATAACTCGGTGACCGAAAACAACACCTTATTCTCTCTCTTGATCTGGTGGGCTGGCTGGGCTCATCTGGGCAAGTTTCGCCCGGGTCTCTCATGCAGTTGCAGTCAGATGGTGGCTGGGGCCAAGTAATCCAAAGATCCAAAAGGACCAGGCTTCCAAGATGGCTCCCTTGCAGGGCTGGTAGAAAATGCTGGCTGTTAGCATGGTCAACTGGAGTGCTGAGACACGGCGTTTCCATGTGGGGTGCGATTATTGCAGCATGGTTTTGGGATCTGAGAGAGAGCATTCCAAGGACTGACATTCCAGGAGTTTAAATTGTGAGCTCCAAGATTTCTTATGATCTAACTTCCGAAGTCACACAGTGTTGCCCCTGATGTATTCTGCGAGCTACACAGGTCCAGCCTCAGTTTGATGCAGGAGGGGACTCCTCAGTGGCATGAGAACTGGGATGTATGGTTCCTTGAGGTCATCTTTGAAGCCTAGATATCAAAGGGCTTTACAAGATCGGATAGCACTGTTATCTAGGTAATATTTTTGAAAATTATTCTTGTTTCCATGGAAAAGGAGTAAAGATACTTTGCTGCCTGTTTTTCATAAAATTCCACTGATTATCTGGAACCTTCCATCACGCAGCTCCTGACATACATGCACAAGTTTTTATCACCCAGTGAGGCCCAAAGAAACCAGCCTTATCCCTAAGAGCTGCAGGATGTATATTGGGCTCATCACTTTCTCTATCCCCAAGTGGGCAGGCGTGACTCCCTCCCTGGCCAGAGGCAGGTACAATAGCATTCTCAGACCTTCCTTATGAGCATCTGGAAGAGCAGAAGTGTAGATGGGCTCACTTTGGGGTGGACTGAGTATATGAACCTACTCTAGGCAACAGAGTGGAGATTTCGGATGAAAAAACCTGAGACTTAAAGAAACCCCTCAGTTTTTGAATGAGATCTAAAGTGAGGACGTGACTTGGCAAGCTTGGCACTCTAGTTAAGTGATTTGGGCGTGACCAAAGCGGTGTTCTCCGAAGTCTTAATCTGATGATCCTTACCCAGTCACACCACCTCCCTCCTTGTAAGGTTTTCTTTTGTTCTGTAGTGGTTCCTGGCACCTAGTTATTTTAGTGCTTCTATGTAGTGAGGCTCCCAGAAAAGGACCCATGAGTTAGCTTGAGTGGAGAGCCCAGCCAAATACATGGAGCTCACACGGAATATGCCTGAGATCATTAATGTAAAGACCGCACAGGTCTCCTCTGGGACAAGGCTGGGAGCTGAAGGCCCAGTCTGAAGCCATGGGAGGGTTTCGACTTGTGTAAATAACCCCAAATTTGTTTATGCATTCAGCAATTGGTTATAGATTCCTCCTTTGAGACTCGCGCTGTCCCAGGCCCTGGACATAGACCAGTGACCCAAGTCTGTCTAAAGTCTCTGACCTCCTGGAGCTTAAATTCAATGATGGCAAAGGTACGAACCTTCGTTTGGAGCAAAGGAGATTGGCGATTTTGTGTTTCTTCTCCACACAGATGGGCTACAATGGCTAAAATGTAATTTAAATTAAATTTGCAAGCATTTGCTTCACACATTTTCCCCCCTAAAACAGGGAGACTAATCAGATGATTATGAAATGGGTCTAAGATAATTTCAAATTAGAGAATTAAGAACAATGAATTCCCAGGAAAGAGATTAGTTTACTGAATTAATTCTTCATTTTCCAAAAATCATTTCCCAAACAATAGCTCCCTGGCATGGAACGATGTCTTTGAAAAGCTCTGACTCTCCTCAGAATTCTTGATATGACCTCATTTTATGGCATTGTTAAATAATCTCAACCCTTTTGGGTGTAACTGATTTAACAAGTTAACACTTGATGCTGTTTAGACAGCATGTCTCTTAAAGGGGCAAGCCGGGGCAGGACTGGGTGATCACGACATGGAGATGGGATTTGGGCCCCTTGCATCAGGGTGTCTGAGTGGTTCTTGTGCTTTTAGTAGGCTTGTGACACCCACAAGGCACCCAAACAAATGGCTTAAACATTTGCCAAAGAAGAGATGTGACAAGCAAAACTTCTTGTGAGAATGAATGATCTGGTGAAAGCCCATATTCCCGGTCATCGTTCAAGAAACATTTATTGAGGACCTATTATGTACCGGGTAACAGAGCCAATAGAGGTGCCTAACCTGGCAGAGGTTAACTTCTGATCCAGTGGGGGCATAGAGACAGTCAAACAGATGAATGAAGGTGGGAATCAGGGCTATGAAGAAGTAAGCTGAGGGCTGTGACAGGGAGTGGTTGGGGGTCGATTTAAGTTGAGTGGTAATTCCACTGTGGTGGGATCTGACCTAAAAACTGGTGTGTCTGACTACTGCTCGGCCTTTTTAGATGGCCGTGCAGGCTAATGAGAACACTGGGTGCAGGTTCAGAAGTTTTATGTTTTTTTCTAGCTAGCTTTGCCAATAGTAACTTTGGGTGACCTTGGCCTTTCAGGGCCTCTGCTTCCTCACTAAGACTGTCATTACGAGCTCTGGCTTGGTGGAAGATCTCAAAGGTTCTTTTAGTGCTAACATTTCAAAATCACATGATCTGTGCTTTAGGTTTGAAGACTATTTGCGCTCGGTAAGGTTGCCTGTAGAAAGCTACACTCACAAGCCAGGCCTGTTTTCTTAATATTTTATGATTAATTGTTTTCTGATTCCAGACCTCGTTCCCATACATTTTTCATTTGATCCTCACAAAAGTCCTATGGAGAGGAAGAACGTGAGGTTTGAAGCAGCTAAGTAACATACCGACTTTCACATGGACAGTAAACATAGGGTCTAGTGAGCAAGGCCTTGCTGAGGGGCAGTTGATTACGAGTGGATCAAAACAGCTCCACTCAAATGACAGTATTTCCTTCTTTTTAAAGGCTGAATATATTCATGTATCCAGTTATACATATAAAACAGGCTGTTTCCATATCTTAGCAAATGTGAGGAACGCTGCACTGAACATTAAGAAGACCCTGCCAGGGCGCCTGGGTGGCTCGGTCGGTTAAGTGTCAGACTTCGGCTCAGGTCATGATCTCACTACTTGTGAGTTTGAGCCCCAGGTCAGGCTCTGTGCTAACAGCTCAGAGCCTGGAGCCTGCTTCACATTGTGTGTGTTTCTCTCTGCCCCTCCTCTGCTTGTACTCTGTCTCTCTCAAAAATAAATAAACATTAAAAATTAAATAAAAGAAAAAAAAAAGAAAACCTTGCCATTTGTGACAATGTGGGTGGACCTGGAGGGTATTATGCTAAGTGAGATAAGCCAGACACAAAAAGGCACATACTGCCTGATGCCACTTGTATGTGGAGTCTTAAAGAACTTGAACTCTTCGAAGCAGAGAGAATGGTGGTTAGCAGGGCTGAGGGTGTGGGGAAAGGGGAAATGTTGGTCAAAGGGTAGAAAGTTCCAGATGTGCAGGATGAGTAAGTTCTGGAGATCTAATGCACAGCTTGGTGACTATAGTTAACAATACTGTGTTGTGTACTTGAAATTTGCTGAGAATGGATTTTAATTGTCCTTACCGGAAAAGATAAAAAGATAATTATGTGAAGTGATGGTATGTTAAGTAGTTTGATTATGGTAAACATTCCACAATTCATACATATATCATAACCTTGTACACCTTAAATATATACCTTTTGTCAATTATACTTCAGTCAAGTAGGGGGGGAAAAACCCTGAACCAACCACCTACTCAAAGATGTGGGACCAGTGACCTTTGATATCCCTTCGACACCAAAGCTCTGCTGCATTTGTGTTTTTAAAAAAAATTGCTCTGAGGCTAGGATGCCATAGATATGACTGAGTGTTTTCTATAGGCTACTTTGCCTTTGTGACCGACAGGAAGTTCCTTAAACCTTGATGGAGACATGAAAATGTAGCGAAACACTTAAGATGACGTTCACCAGTTGGGAAATGAAGGTGGGCGTGTTGCTGCTGGGAATGGAGCAGCTGCTTTGGAAAATGCTTGGACAGTTTCTTATAAATAAACGTATACTGACCAAAGCACCCAGCAATCCCACTCCTAGGTATTTATTCGAGAGAAATGAAAAAAAGTCTGTGTACACCGAAACCTGTATGCATATGTTTATAGTGAATTTATTCATAGTTGTCCCCAAACAGGAGCACCCAATGTTGACCACGTGGTCAACGGACAAACACAGTGTTGGTATCCCTCTGCTATGGAATACTGTTCCAGAATAAAAAGGGATGGATTGCCACCACATGCAATAACTCGGAGGAATCTCAGGTGCATTACGCTAACTGAAGGAAGCTGGATGTACTGTGTGATTCCATTGATGTGACAGCTTGGGAAATGGATCTGTGGCTGCCAGGTGTTGTGATTTGGGGGTGAAGTTGATTATCAGGGGGACAAAGGGCATCGTTTGAAGCAATGGGACTATTCCATATCTTAATGGGGTTAGGGGTAACACAGCTGGATGCATTTGCTTGAACGCATGGAACTAGATAACCACAGAAGATGAGTTCTAATGCATGCAAATTATATCTTCATAACTTGACTGTCTCCAAAAAGTAGTAATACTGTATATGCTTGTGTGCGTGTTTTGATTTTAAGATGTTTCGAGTTAATAGTTAATGTAGGAAAAGCATCCTATTTTTATGCAGCATCTGTTTTCTGAAGAAAATTCAGATGGGATCAGAATTAACAAAAGTTCTGTCAGGAAGAATGAAGAGTTAACCAGATCAGCTTGCCCAAGTTGGGGGAACTACGAAAAAGAATTTGGAAATAACCGGTCAGGAATTTTTGATTGCTAGCTTCCTAGGACTCACATCCAACCCTCTGCTTTGTAAACTTGTAATATGCTTCTATAGTCTATTACGTTTTTTAGCACCCTCACCCATTCTAACCATATACAGATGGCAAACTTTTTGGTCAGGGAAGGGAGTGGAGCACAAAGTGCATAGGATTTTTCAGGAAGGATTTCCCCTCGTGGTCTAAATTCTGTGAGGTCAGCTACTAGCGACTAATTTACATAGGGCATCAAGTGCAGTTGTTTGAGGGCGAGAACACCCCCTAAACCTCGAAGCAAATGTGGACATATATCACTCCAGGACACGTACTGGCAAATCCCTATCCGGATCCCCACCTGAAATACCACACCTTGGAAAAATACGAAACACTGCCCAGTCCAGATGAAGCAGAGGACTGAGTCAGGGCTTTCAGTCAAAGGGATGCATTATTTTGTACATCCTCTCCTTTTTCTGTCCCCTGACATACCTCCCTCATGAGTCATGCACCTTGATAAGGCCCCCAGGTTCTTCTCCACAGTGTTCTTCCCGAAGTCACTATCACACTGCTGGAGGTGGTATTTATATGCAGGTCTTTCTGGCTGCAAGACACAGGTGAAATCTAAGCTTCCTAAAGTAATTACAAAAAAAGGAAGAAAGAAAGGAAGGAGGGAGGGAGGGAGGAAGGAGGGAGGAAAAAGGGAAGGAGGGAGAGAGGAAGAAAGTAGGGAAGGTGGGAGAGAGGAAAAAGGGAGGGAAGGAAGGAAGGTATTGGTTCATGTGACTTAAAATTCAAGCCAATTCCAGGGACAGGTTAAGGGTACCTCTAAGGTGTCATCATTTCTTGTCTCTACTTCTCTCTGTTCCTCTTCCCTTCCCCCGCTTCATGCAGTTTGAATGTGGTGACTGGCAGCTCCACATTTTACACCCCCTCCCGCAGGTTTGGTTACAACAGCAAAGAGCATCTTGTTCCCAACACTTTGCACAAGCCCCGGGCCGGAGGATCACTGTGGCAGGGAGGGGAGAGTCCAGTGTTGGGCCAGCCTGGGACATCTTGATCCAAGGATGGAGCACGCGCCCCGGGGCCAGTGGGGACAGGCAGGAAACCTTGCCAACAGGAAACAACAGCGTTGTTACTGGAAGGGGAATAGTTCACTTGCGCAGATGAAACCCATGCACCTTACCTCATTTCAAATCTGATTAGTCAGAGCAGTTCAGCTCTCATGAACGCAGAAGTAGGAAGAAGTGGGCTGCATCTGGTTTCTTGGAACATCTAACTAGGTAAACTGAGTCCAGGGCTTTGTCCCGCATCTGACAGGCTGCTCTCCCATCCTAGGTGAATTTGTTTCTTGGTGCTCTTTGCCCTCTGTCTCATTCTGGGTCATCGTGCACTCAGCCCCTGGCCTGTCTTCCCTACAAAAGCTGGGCCACCGCATTCATGGCCCAGGTGAGCTTCTGCAGAGACAAGGTGAATGTTTCTTAAAAGAAATTCTTACTAAAAAGGTAAGTTTCCCTTTTTTTTTTTTTAAAGGAAACAAACGAAGTGGAGTAAAACAAAACACAGAGCGCACGATGCCTTAACAGGATGTATTTTACAGAACACGTGGTTTAATTCAAATTAAGGAAAGCGTGATCATAGATTAGCTCCCAGAATGTCAGAGCAGTAAGCAACCTTTAAAAAGTCCCTTAATTCACCCTCATTATCCTACACTTGGGGGCACTGAGGCCCTGGGAAGTGAATGACTTCCCCAGAGCTAATATTGGCATCAATGTCAGTGCCAACATCAATGTCAGAGTTGACCTAGGACCAGCATCTTCTCCTGGTCCAGTTCTGTGGTCAGACGCGATGCTTCTGCAGATCCAGCCTCCTGAAATGATCTTTCATACAGTCCACACATGTTGAAAGAGCTCATTTTTATTTAGAAAATATTCCTTTACGATAGAAATGAACAGATAATGCTTTCTCATGGTTCCCAGTAGGCACACCAAGCTCCCATCTCCCTGCCCTTATTTCCCCTATATCCCTAGGCAACACTTTTTATTAGTTCCTTGTGTATTCTTCCAGGGATATCTTGTGTGTATACAAACGATTCATGGCATACTTACTCCCCATTAAAAAAATAAAATTATAGCTCTGTATAGTAAAATACTATAGTTAATAGTAAAATACTATACGCTCTGTTTTGTATTCTGCTTTTTTTTGCTCAGGTACAAGCACATTTATCTTGGAAAACTTCCCATAGGAGTATTTAAAAAAATTTTTTTAATGTTTTATTTATTTCCGAGAGACAGAGGGAGACAGTGTGAGCAGAGGAGGGTCAGGGAGAGAGGGAGATACAGAATCTGAAGCAGGCTCCAGGCTCTGAGCTAGCTGTCAGCACAGAGCCTGACGCGGGGCTTGAACCCACAAACCGTGAGATCATGACCTGAGCCGAAGTTGGACGCTTAACTGACTGAGCCACCCAGGCACCCCACCATAGGAATATTTAAAGAGCATCCTCATTTAGCTTCACAGCTGCAAAGTTTTCCATTGCATGACGGGGATCATAGTTTATGTAGCTGGGCCTCCAATAGTGGCTATTTGGATGGTTTTCAACAGTTTGCTGTTCGCAGCATTGCGGCTACAAATAACTTTATAAATAGGTCATTTCACATGTCTGTGATTATACATGTAAGATGAATTCTCCCAAAATGAAACAGCAAAATTCCTAAGGGTATGCGCATGTGTTGTTTTGACAGATGTCATTGAACTTGCCCTCCACGATAGTGCTGTTGATGTGGGTTCCTCTAACATCTGAGAGGCCTCTTTCTTCAGGACCCCTCAACATGGCTTGTTACCAAATTTTGTATCTTTGTACATTTGATAGTAGTGAGATGTCATCTCCCTGGTTTTCGATTCAAACTGTAGAAATAGAAACAGTACCTGAATGTCCCTTCCTTGTTTCTTCTGAATCCCGTTTCCCGGATAACTTCTAGTATTACTCCGAGGATAGGGATCTCAGGTATATTTGCAACTGTTTTTTTTCCGTTCGAAATACATCATTGTCATTATCCAGAACATACAGATCTGCCTCATTATTTCATTCGATAGCTATTTCCTGAGCATGTATCAGGTTTTAGACTCTGGATGGAAAGCTCCAAATAAGACACGCATTCCCTGCCTTATGGAGCTTATATTCTAGTAACTAAGACATTACAGAATGGATGAAAAACTAAACTATCAGTTAAGAGAAAGTGAAAGTGCCCTGAAGGATGACACAGGGTAAGGTGGTAGAGGGAGCAGAGGTGGGAGCAGAGCCACCTGCCCCTCCTTCTCCGTCAATATCATTAGGAGCAAATAGGTCAGTGTGTAAAGTGAGCAAAGCACTCTCACAAACCTACTATTTATAGCAGGGTTTTTTTTGTTTTTTTTTTTTTTTTTTTTTTTTTTTTTTTTGTTCAAA
>NW_027530642.1:4339740-4351698 GCF_008692635.1 Crocuta crocuta
AGGGGTTTTTTTTTTTTTTTTTTTTTTTTTTTTTTTTTAGTTTTGGCCTGAACTGACCTGCTGCTTGTTGCTGGGTAGCCAGAACTTTCAGATCGCCATGAAGACTGCACCGAGGGCACTGAGCTCGGAACAGAAAAAGCCATTCCGGTTCCCCCAGTGGGCTGGTGCTAAAAACACAAACTCTCACTCTGATTCCTGAGGTCAAGAGCCAGAACTCAGTTAAGAAAAAGTCATCTGCTCCCTTTCACCGAGTGCTCAGTCAACAACTCGTTGTCCACCGCAGGTTTAGAAAATCCTGTCTGCATTTGGAATCTGGCCCAATTTGCCTCACATGGATTGGGTCGTGGAAAGAGCACAGCTCGGAGGATCTGGTAAAGGGGGCTATGCTTCTAACTCAGACCTTTACTGCCCGCGTGCCTGCGGACAAGCCTCAGCGGGAGAAGCTTCTGGACAGGGAGCTTGATTCAAAGCCTGAAGTCAGCTTGCTGCAGCTGTGACTCTGACCTTAGTGTGAGTCTCCACCTTGAACTTCACTTCTGGTAGAAGTCTTGTCTTTCAGAACTGCTGGAAGATTCTCGGCTGCTGCCAGCTACTAGGCATACCGTTCTGCATCGCCAGGACATGGGCAGTGACTGTTTCCACCTCATCTTGCAGGATCTCGATGAGGCTGCCCTCTCTCTCTGGCTGGCACCCCGTCACTGCGTCTGTCGGACACCGCTTCTGTTTCCCAGAGTGGCTGTCCACCTCCTCCAGCTGGCCTGCCTCTTCTGTCCCCAACTCGGAGGCATGTCAAGTTTCTATCTTCCTGCACTCTGCCCCTACCACGGCTGGAGTGAGGTTGGTCAAAGGCAGTGTCTTCCACCCATTTTTTTTCTTTTCGCACATAAACTTTTAAGCGGAACCCCAAACAGAAAACGGTAAAAAAAGGAAAAAACAAAAAACACAACAACTTTCTTAGGCAAATTAAATCTTCCTTCAGAGAAACACATCATTGTTTGCCAATCTAGGAAGTGCCCTCCAAATTCAGTTCATAACTCTGAACTAGGCGATCTTGTCTATTCCTTTCCATTTTGTAGGCAGCGCAGAAGATTAAGGAGCTTGCTCAGGTCACACAGTGAGATTGGCCGAATCCTGGCTCTAGAACGTGTTGTTCTCAGATAGAATCCTACCCTTGCGAGGGTAGAGACCTTCGCTGCCGTGCGTCCCTCCTGTATCCTGAGTGTAGAATGCAATGCGTGGCCCCTTGCAGGTGCTTGATCGGAAGCGGGGAATGAAGAACGGATCTCGTGGAAGAGCTTTCACGTGTCAGGCTCCCTGCTCTTAGCTCTGGGAGCAGAACCGTGAAGGAGGCTGACTAACGCGCTTCCTTCTGCGACAGAGCTTAGGCATAAACTGGGACTTGAACCCGAAACAGATCGTCCCAGAGGTTAATGCAATAATTACAACTCTCTGCTCTTTCCAGGCAAGAGGAAAGGGCCAGGCAGACCTCGGAGCTGCCCACTGGGTGAGGAAAGGAGGGGAGGGGAGGTGGGGCCTGCCCCCCTGCCCCCAGGGCCCCTACTGATGCCTTGCATTGCCTCACAGAGCTGGGCTGTCGTCTTGGCTAACGGGTGTGGCTAGGCCTGCCTGAGGGAAGGCGGTGACCTCAGTTGCAGGAGCCCTGCCAGGTGTATCACACTTACTGTGAGGGCTGCCCCTTCCCCGAAGCCCTGGGCTGGGCAAGGACGGGGCAGGTACTGAGTCCCCACCTGTCAGTTGTACCTTGGGCTCCCTAAGCCCTCCCACAGGGTCAGCCTCTGCCCAAGCTGTGCCTTTTGCCTGGGGTGGCCGCTCCACTTCTCGTCACCCGAAAAAATTCTTCCCATGCTTCCATGTGAAGTGTGAACACCACCTCCTTCAGGAAGCCTGCCTAGATTACTATACCTACTTCCTCATCCGGGGGAAGTGATTGTTCCTCTTCTGGCCTCACACAGTGCTCAGTCTCTTCTTTTCCTCTTGCAGCTACAGGTGAAAATTATGGGATCTTTGGAGGGGGGTATGTTAGATCATTTACCTATTCATTCCACAGCTATGTATTGAGTACCTAGTATGGACTGGGGGTTGTCGACAATGTCCCGGCTTTCAGAAAGTTTGCTTTCTGATAGGAGAATCTGGAAGAAAAGAAGTGTGTAAAAAAAAAGAAGGAAAGAAAATATTTTCAAGTTGATAAGGGGTAAGAAAAGAATGTGTGGAGAGTTTTGGGGTGGGGTGTGTGTGTACCAGGTTAGACAGGTCAGTCAGGGGCGGACTTGCTGAAGAGGTGAAATTCGAGATGAGGTGTGAATGATGAGAGCTGGAGGAAGGGCATTCCAGGTGGAGGGCAAAGCAGGTACCGAGACCCTGAGGCAGGAGAAAGCTTGGTGTGTTTGAGAAACAGGAAAAGGCTAGTGTCATAGAAGTGAGTGGGAAGAGGAGAGGGACGAAGGGCTCAGGGGGACAGGCAGGACCCAGGTCCGATTGGACCTTGGGGTTCCCTTGTGAGTCTCATGGGATTCTGCAAATATAGGAAGCTACAGGACAGGGGTCAGGTGAGAACTTACTGGTGTCATCCATTCATTTATTCAGTGATGACACATGCCTCCCTCGTGACAGATACAGAGCGAGGTGGTGGCCACACAGGGAAGGCAGAGAGGCCGCTGGCCCCCTAGGGATGTGTGTGGAGTGGACGCCTCCCCGGAATAGTGTCATCCCAGCAAAGTCTGGTTTTCCGTTTTGCTCACTCAGACATCTGCTCTGTCAGGTGCCTTGTTATTGAGAGTGTGGCCCATGAGCGTTGCCGTGTTACCTGAGAGCCTTCTAGAAATGCAGACTCTGGGGCCCCACCCTACACCAATGGAATCAGGATCTGTACCCCCGTTTGATTTGTATTCAGCATGAAAGTTTGAGGAGGGTTGGCCCAGAAGTAATCAAAGTGTTGAGCGCTAGCCTCTTACTAAGCAAACTGAGGCGACAGTAATGAGTCTAATACCAGCTCAACAATTTATAGTGGGGGCTGGTGACCTCTCACATTAGTGCTTCCCCAAACCTTGAAGTGGGTGCACATTGCCTGGGAATCTTGTTAAAATGCAGATTCTGGCTCAATAGGTTTGAATGGGACGCCAAGGTGATGTTTCTGCTCCAGACCCAAGGAGCCGGAAGCCTTTCCTGACACCCAGTGTTAGCCCCCTTGATTTGCCAGGCTACCCTGTGGAGAGAGCTTTATTCACTTCTGTGGTTCAAGAAACAGGCTTATAGAGCATTAAGATTCAGCTGTGCGACCTCAGGCAGGTGGCTAGACTTGTTGTCCTCATGTGTAAAATGAGGCCGATGTCACTCCTGGCTGCTTTAGAGGGTCTCTTGGAAGAGTACACGAAACAAAGCACGCCACCCATTTAGCACGGGGCCTGGCACACAGCAAGAGCTCAATATTTGCCGGCGTTTCTGTTTCCTGAGACTTGAGTCCAGGTTTTCTGACTCCAAAACTGGGCTTCTCTCCATCAGGTTAGTAGAAACCAGGGTTTGGCTCAGCTAGAAGATGAGATTAGGGATGAAGATATTTAGCAATCATTGAATGTGGGTGGAGTCGGTGGGTGCATCTCCCAGGGAGGTGCGACAAGTTCACTTCTTCACCTGGGATGTTAGCGTCCTTGGAGCTGGGATAGAAAATACCCAGCCNTAGCCTGTGCAGGAGACACACAGGTACTACTTTATTCTCGGTTTCCCTTCTATACCACATGCCTGCAGCCTGTCCTAACAATCCATCGTGAGCTTCGTCCTGTCACAGTTGAATTGCAAAACACCTGCCCTGTTCCGAGCATGGTTTCTTGAAGAGAAACCCTGGTTCCCGGTTGGCCTCAAGTGGGTCTCTGAGCCCACCTCCACTCCAACAAGGAGGCCATGTCTGAGAGCAGCCATCCACAGATGGCTCTGCTTCAGTCTGAGACACTGACATTTCTGGAAGTGCTCCAGATCCTGGGGACCCACTCTATCAGTAGTTCCTTAATAAAAATAATCTATATGGTCCTCAGTGACTTATAATGCACTTAGTTTTATTTCACCACCTTGAAAAGGACACAGAAGTGATGTAATCCATTTTGCAAGGAAGAAAATGAAAGAGGTTAACTAATTCACCCACGACCACGTGTGCGGTAATTTTGGATTCTGAGATCATGAATTCGGCAGATATTTATTGAGCAGTCGGTGTGAGCAGGTCCCGTGCTGGAATTCGATATGGAGAAAAATAGACATGGCCTCGCCCTTCTGGACCTCACATTCTGGTGAGGAGGACAGATGTCAAATGATCACGCCAACAAACACAACACCGCCGCTGTGGTAAGAGTTCTGAAGGAGAGACACAAGGTGCTGTGAGCACTTAATAGAGGGGGCTCTGACATAAAATAGAAGGGTGACGGGGCCTGAAGATGTGGCCACTGAGCTGACCTTTGGCGATGACCAGACATGACCCTGACAGGGACCTTTGACTTGATCCTGACAGTACTGTCACCCCTGAAGGGGTTGAGGAGGAGTGAATACGTCAGGTGTGTGTTTTTCACAAAACTCCTGAGCACCAATCCTATCTCACCTTTTCAACCTTGGCACATTCTCCTGCTTCCCTGGGACATTCCTGAAGATAGAGATCAGATCTTTGGTTGCATGAGACCCAGTGAGATTACATTTGAGCTGGGTGACTCAGTCAAGGCTGTGGCCATGCGTGGCATCCTCACTGAAGATCTCAGAATGTAGGCAGCCAAAGCCAACATTCTAAACAGGTGGGATGGTGGATGATATTCCGGCACGTGAGCCTGTGCTTGAAAATGGGGAGAGCAAAGAATTGGGAACACCCCGTGTTGCCCATCCTTTCAGAGAAAGTCAAGAAGCCCTCTCCAGTTCTGGGGAGTGGAAAGCAGTCAGGCACGGGCTCGTCTGATGGCTGGGTTCAAATCCCAGCTCTGCCACCTAGCAGACTCTGGGCAAATCATTTCTCTTTTCATCTTTATTTCTCCAGGCGGGGAAGATCAGGTCTTTCCTGAGGTGTTTGTGAGGATTAAACAAGACGGTGGCTCTGAACTGCTTCACTCAGTGGCCTAGCCTAGCATGCAGTGAATATTTAGAAATGGCAGTGATAGCATTAATAGCAGTGCTGGCAAAGAGCCTGAGCGATTGATTTCATAGAGCAAATCCTGATTCTCTGACTTGTCTAGGTGGAAGACCTCTTGTGAAATATGACTAGCAGCCTCCTTCTGATGCAACTGACACATGACCTCATCACTGCCCTAGAGGAAAAATAACATGAAAAACTCTTGACTTTGACACCAAAAGATTATCACCATGGGGTCCCTGCCTACTTTTTCAGCCTCCATTTGGATCCCTCCCTGAGCATCTCACCACTTGCCCATCGTTCCTCTAACACTTCGTGTCTCCGTTTGGGAATTGCTCACCTTTATAACTGTTTGCCTGGCAGCCTCCCAAAGTCACATCCTCCCGAAGCCTTTCCTGATTTCCCTATGTAGAATAGTCATTCATTCAATCACGAAGTATTTACTGTGGGCACCTCTCATCTGTGCCAAGTCTGTTCGAGACACTGAGGTTATAGTGATGAGTACAAGATTCAAAGTGCGTGCCCTTGTGGAGATGAGATTTTAATCAGAGGAAATAGACAATACGCTGCGTAAAATCAATAAGCAAGGTAACATCAGAGAGTGAAAAATGCATCTGGGGAGTAAGAGGTAACATGATAGGTCTTTGAGAAGGATGTATAATCAAGGCTGATGGAGGATGAGGAGATGGCCAAGTGAGGAGATGGGGAAAGGTCATTCTAGGCAAGGGAAAGGAAGAGCAACTAAGGATCAGAATGAAGGACAGGGGGCCAGCGCAGAATGAGGAGGATAAGGGCACTGTGATCCGAGCTGGACGGGCATGGAGTGTCAGATCATGCTGCTTCCCTCTGTGATTCCTACCGTGCTTGGTAATAACTCTGTGAAGTCCTTTCCATGTTGGAGTGTGATCGTGGCACCAGGGACCAGGCCTTTCCATGTCTGTAGCCCCAGCACAGTGTCTGGCCCTCAGTCAGGGCTCACTAAACGTTGCCTGAATGAGGTCCAGTTGGAGATAGGGATGGAGAATCTGGAATGGATTCTGGGTGGGGTAGCACATCTGGGGTCAGTCTTTGTTGAGTCAGCACCTTCAATATACTTTTCTCCAATTAAAAAAAAATTCTGGTAGTAAGTGGACATATGTCCCAAATTTGAAAACAGTTCCAGAAAAAGCCCTACCTCTGGTTGGGATAAACATAAATCACATCTCTCCCAGAAGGAGGGAGAGCTGGACAGGAGCGGTTTTGGAAATGAACACAAGGGTTGATCAAGACCTAATCAATTTCAAAATAGAAACTGTAACTGAGTGTAAATGACATAAGAGTAAGGACAGGGGCATGGCCTCCCCAGGAGATCAAATATCCTGGCAGGACATGGAGCATTGGCAAAGAGGCAATGCAACGGCTGAGCATGATAACTGGAAAAAAGTCAGACCCAGGCAGGATGAGTGAGTGCCCAGGAGCGAGAGTCTGACTCACCACTAATGCAAGAGGGAGCCGCTCTCAGCTTTTCCTGCTCGCCTAGTGAAAACCGTTTGCTCAAATCCTATTCTATTTCAGGAAATGCCAGCTGTATCATAGGAAGTCCTGCTCTTTCCACATTAGGAACAAGTCATTTCTCTTTGCTTTCGCGTGCTCACACGGCACCAGCCCTGGGGTTGCAGGGTTATACTGCTCAAACAATATAGATAGGTACAGCCTGTCCTGGGGTGGGGTGGGGGGCGCTAAGCCAGAATCCTTCCCTCGGGCAGGGAAAGGCTGAACTTAAGAGCTGTCACCATAACACGTGGACTTTGGCCCATCCAAGGAGCCTTAAAATGTTCCTGTGCCAGCATCAAAGGGAAGAGGAAACAGTGGCCCGATGCCATGAACTGTCACATCTCCTTTTCTCTCCCTCCTGTCCCATGAGGGGAACTTGGAAACCCTGGTGTCATCTTCCCAGAAAGGCCGTATGAGTGAGGATGCTGGAATTCAGCCTCCTTGATAGGCTGATGGCTTCTGTGTACTCTGATACCCAATTATTTCCCTGGGGCTGTGGGGAAAGCTGCTCTTTGAGGTAGACTGAGGGCAGGCAAATTGCAGATGACCTTCTTAGTGCAGCAGAGAGGAGTTTTCCTCCCTCTATTTCCTATGCCTCATTTAAACTATGATAATATACAGTGAGGGCCTGAGGACAGAGGGACTGAGGTTTTTATAAGACAAAGCATCCTTAGTGGGTGGGACTGGGTATTCTTTCCCTACTGAATTCTTTCTCAGAGCAGGTTACTTGGAATCCTGTGTGAACAGTGGGATATTCAGAAGTCTCTACACACCTTCCAGGTTTTATTTGGGATCTTAGTGGATATTCCTGTGACAAGAACCCCCATCACACACAGGAAATGAGCCGATGCTGAAAACAAGAAAAAGGGAATAAAAAGAAAACTTTCGATCTCTGCTAATGAGGGGGATCGCCACGCCTGCCAGTTTGAGATGAATTTTGGTCTCATTTCTTCCAGTCCAAAAGTAAGGTGGCTCAAGACTGGCCTTCAATCGTGGCGACTTGCAAATATAAGAATTTGTTTAGATGTCAATTAGGCAATCTGCAGCCCCCTGTGGCAGAAGGTAGTGATCTGGGCAAAAACACGGGGACTTGAGGCTTGGTATCGACTCTACTGCTCAGTTGCTGTTTGCCCTTGGTCAAGTTTCCACCTGTCTCTGGGCCCCACCTTCCTCTGGAAGATGAGAAGCCTGAATTAGATCACAATTCCCTGCCTACGGTGACTAATTATCACCACATTATAAACGATTAAATCACATGGTAGAAAGCTGTGCATACTTTAATCTTCCTTTAATCCTCTCCATTAAGGAAAGGAGGACAACTCAGTGGTGTTCCTAATAACTTTAAACACCTTAGACACTTCCTGATCTTCCTTTTTCACAAAGTGAGAGTCTTCCTTGGACTGCACCTGCCTGTCTGGATGAGAATGTAATCACATTATTTTGTTTTCATCTTACTTATTTTCATGGTTTCCTTTTCTTTAAATGACAAGGGATCTTGGTTTTCCATTTATGGCAGTGAAGTCGAGTTTTCCCTTAAAATAAAAGTGTTTATGCAGACGAGAGCAGACAGAGAAATATATCAAGGTGGTCTTGGCGTATGGTAAAACCCATGAGGTTGGTAGGTGAATGGCTGCCCTTTGGAAAATTCTGGTTGAGATGACCTCTCAGTGCCTTTCCAGCTCCGAGGGCCCGTGGATGCGACCACCCCGGTCTCAGCATGGAGCACACATTGCTGGGCTCCAACTGTCCTCATTGTAATAAGCCTTGTGTGTTCAGTGATTGTATGTGGCTTTTTGACTACTGTACCTGAAACATCTGGTCCAGCAGGTGGCACGTGGTTGGATTTCAAGAAGTGATCCTGAAAGAACGAATGCGTGACTCAGGTGGAAAATACGGGGCTATGACATCTTTTTATGTTTTGGAAAGGAAGAGAAGGAAATCCATGAGTTGCAGACCCTGTGGAGTAGTGAGCAGACCCAAGTGGGAACGCGCGTGTGCACACACACACACACACACACACACACACAAACACTTTATGCTTTGAATGTTAACCTAAATTGAACTTTTGTGATACCCTTGAAATTTGCAGAACATACGTAATGCTGTTTTTTTAAAAAAATAGTTCAGCTCTTGACATCTTCGACCCTCTCTGGAACAAGGCAAAGTTTAAGTAATGATTGAACGAAGAGATATATACGTGTATTTGCCTTTTATTTTCAGTTTTCCTGGTTTTTAAGTTTCATTGGCTCTCTGCTTGCAGTACTTTTAAATTGACTGGCTGTTTGGTTCAAATTATGTTTTAAAGTTTTGGCGCGGGCTACAGAGCTGGTGTGTTTGCTGAGTTGGAGTTTGGGCGTGTCACCAAGTTGCTTTGGCTGGGTGACAGCGTAAACACGGCCAAACAGCTGGTCCTGCCGGGAGAGTCATCGGTGGGAAGATTCCACAGAAACAGTGTCCTGGCCTGGGCATCCCTGCCCCTGCAGGGAGATCAGAGGGGACCAGGTGGTCTCTTCATGTCCAAGGGACAGCACTAGATTCAGGAGGGCTGAATGGACCCCTGTCCGTCTTTGTTTTCTCTTTCCTCCTTCACTTGGAGCTGAAATTGACTCTGACTTCCATTAGTCATTGCAAACTACTGCCTTTGGAACCAGAGTTGGTGAAACTGAGAGCCAGAGACTGGACTTTCTCAGATAGGGCCATCCTGCCCCCTCTGTCCAGCTCCAGCCATTTGGTTTCATTTTATAACCTTTTCTGAGGGCAAAGGAACATCAAGGGCAATGTGAGTGGAAGCAGAATTCTTGTGATGAACTGAGAAGCTTTCCGGTTGCTCAAGCAGCACAGGTAGTTATTACAAAAAGAATAAAGTGATGTTCTCCACGGGCAGATGAATTGAAACAATGTGGATAAAGCCTTCTGCCCACCAGAAGCACTGGATAAATAGTAGCCAGCCAGGACTATGATTTATTTCCCTGCACAGTAAATGGCTCCTAGTGGGCTTCAATATACGATCGTGAAATGAGAAAATGATGAGCTGGTTGCCTTGGAGGGAGGAAGTCAGAGGTGGCCAAGCTGAAGATGTGTGTTATTGAGTTATGGTCGCGGTCATCCCATCAAATACCTGAGTAGAATGAAGTGAGCTCAAAGGCAAGCTTTAGACCTGCTACACAGCAGCCGCAGTCCTGCAGTGCAGGGTGGCTTTGACTGGCCAGGCAATGGCAGAATGACTTTCCATCTCCTTCCCCCCCCCACTCCCCCACCCCCCCGCGNATGCCTCCAGTGAAGCCACCATGTCTTCCGACACCGGAGTCTTATGGCGGCCCTTTCATAAGTCATCGTTGGGAGTAGTGTAGCAGGTGGGCACCCTGTATGTGCGCATGCTATTGAGGTTTTCGAGGTTGGGGGGGGTCCAAGAAGCCCACTCCTGACTTTGTGGGATAGTAGAAGATAAGGTCACTGAGTCTGTGTCTTCTGAAAGCGTTTCTGTATCTTCTTTCCTGACCTAAGGGTGTAATGAAGCTAGGCTTTTAGTACCAAAAACTTTATGCAGACTGATTATATTAGAGGGGACAACATACAGGGTGTTTCTGGAATAATGAAGAGAATAAAGTCCCCATGCGAGTCTCTTTTGAGTTATGGTTTGTCCCATCCCAGATACTGTTGGGCTCTCAATGGTGTGAGCTATACTTGTAGTCAGTAAAATCTCCCCAAAGTTCCCCAGCCAAATGGTCTGTACATTCAAGGTACCTAGAACCAGGATTCTCAAGAGGAAGAGGGATCAGTTAGCGATGAGGCACGCCGCAGAGGGGTCCAGCTCCACACAGGAGCACGAGTTACAATGGAAGGCATTACGGGTTAATAAAAGGCTTACTCTGTGCCAGGTAGTACGTGAGTGTCTTTGTCAATTCTCTGACCAGCCTGTGGCAGGTGTGGGGTTGTAGATGTCACTGCTTATGGTCATTGCTTATGATCCCAGGCAGCTTCCCCATGTGCCAAGTGCCCCTGGGTTCGCTCTGGGAGTTCTGTCACAATCAAGTGTTTATGGCCTTATGGGGGGCAAATCAGGTGTCTTCCCTCTGTCACTAGGGTACCTGAGGCTTTCTCCAAGTCACACTAGTCAGGCAAGGGAAAGTCCAATGGGAATTTCTCTTCCAGGACTTAGAGTGCTGAGCTCATCATCTGAGAACAGAAGAAATCCTCAGGACTTATTGATTGGAGCTCATTTTCAGATCAGATTGCCAGATAGCTTCTGCGGTCTGCCCTGAGTTTGTCCTAAGCCTTCTCTTGTCTTCCATCTTGTGAGCGGCCCCATGCCCTCCAGGAAATGTCTTTTTAGCCAAAGCCTCTGGGTGGTCCTGAGTTCAGGTCTGTCTGCCTCCCAGAGCCCACGGACTTAAAAATTACACAATATCGGAGCCTCTCTGTTTCCTCCTAGGAGTCAGATTCTGAGCTCCTGAAGACCTGAGACTATAGGATTCAAAGATGACATGATTAATTCTTTTTCTATTCTTTCAGAGCTGGTCAGTGTTCCCACCTGCAAATCCCCCTCCCAAATTAGCTGTCGACTTGAGCTGGTGGCTGAGTCAGCAGCAGGGTGTGGAAGGCTTGTGGACTTGGGCTCTGCTGACTTGGGCTCATCCCTTTACTCATGCCAGCCTCTCCCTGGGGCTCCACATCATACAGCCGAGGCCCCTGACTTACCCATGAGACCCAGGATTTCCGGTCCCCTGGGAGAAATCTGCAGACCACACAGAAATCTGAACTTGATCAATGAGGTGAAGATCCCAGGAGCTGGGAATGCTGCAAGAGCATTTGCCCTCTGGTCCGTCCACAGTTGGGGGGGGGGAGGGGTGGTGCGGTGCCAGGATGGTCTGTCCACTCAGCAAGGGTGAGTCGGCTCTCCTTGAAGCCTCAAGAAACATTTCACAGTCTACTTGCAGCAGATGATTAGAAACAGCCCCTCCTGCCCCCCACCCCCCCACTCCAGTCCGGCCACTCAGCGAATATCAGCAGATATTCATATTTAGGTGGCTACCTACAAAGTCATACTCATTTCCTCAGGGTTATTCTTCATTATCAACCAGGTAGGTAATTTGAATTGTGTGAAGAGATACCTTTTTCCCATAGGAGACACGGCGAAGCTATTTTTATTCGAAACAAAACTTTGGCCCAAGTTTTCCTGAATTGCCCTTTGCCGGAAGATGTTGCTTACCTTAAGCTACCCTCTAGGCTTCTTTGGTGCAGAAGGAGGCTTGATTTCTTCCATCTGTTTTAGGGTCTTAGGCACTGTGACAGGCATGGGAGTTCTGATA
>NW_027530642.1:4351776-4368151 GCF_008692635.1 Crocuta crocuta
CTTTTTTTTTTTTTTTTTTTTTTTTAGCAATGGATTCATTTTTTCGATCACGGTTTTTCGAGGAACTGTAGGATACAAAACAGCTAAGACAGAGCTGCTTTGTTGAGGTGGTGTCGCCTGTGATGAATTCTCCTACCTGGGTCCCTGAGGCATCTCTGAAGAACCACAGGTGTTAAGGAAAACATTGGGAACCTGCTGGTCCAGCACATAATTTGAACTGAATTCGATTCAGTGGTCCTGGGTCTGAGCACCNCTGAAGGAGCCAATAGGGTGGTTTACGGAGAGAAGAGCAAAGGCAGGTTATTGTGTCCTTCAAAGTTGAGGCTCCAGGCAAGGAGCAGGGCCGGATGATGGAGAGGTGAGCTGGGCAGGAGGGGAACTCAGGGCGCCTCGGGTTTACAGGAACTGGTGGGAAGAACAAAGAAGTCAGTGAATAGCTGAGGACTGTACGGCCAAGGACAGGGTGTCACACGCTGAGTTGTCTGTAGCCCGGGGCGTTTAGGTGGTGCCTGGGCTTCCTCCGAGCCCTGTCGGACACAGATTGAGGGCCTTCCTACCAGCAAGCAATCTCCTTGAGTCCTTTTGCTTTGTGTCTGTCCTGCTGATGGGGTGTTTTGGCCTCTCCCCAAAAAATATACTTATTACCAGAATCTTTTTTTTTTTTTTTTAAGAATTTTTATTTATATTTTGAGAGACAGAGACAGAGCGTGAGCAGGGGAGGGGCAGAGAGAGAGGGAGACACAGAATCTGAAGCAGGCTCCAGGCTCTGAGCTGTCAGCACAGAGCCCCATGTGAGGTGCGAACCCACAAACTGTGAGGTCATGACCTGAGCCGAAGTCGGACGCTCAACTGACTGAGCCACCCAGGCGCCCCAACCAGAATCTTTGAGTTAGTGTTCGGGTCTATGGATGCCAGAAACTGGTCAAGTTGACATGTATGTAGTTTTACGGTTTGTAAAGTACATTCTCTACATGTGACCTCATTTCCCCTCCGAGGAACATAAGGGCAGTTTGTGTGACCTGAGGTCACAGAGTGCCAAAGATGCCCCCACCGTGTACGGAAAGGAAAACATTAGTGAGGTGGGAAGAGAAATATGGCACAGACGGCCTAATTGCTGCCTTTCTGTGTGAGGCCTCTGACATACGCCTGGCCACCAGGCAGGACGGTGGCCGTTATGCATTCCATTCGCAATAGGTCAGACTGGCTTTGTGGTAAGTTTCCTGGATTGTGTCACTCAAACGTGTCATGTGTCCTTGGTTGTCAAAGCACATTGCTCAAGAAGGATGATCTTCTGGGCCAGAGGTCACAACTTGGTTGTCCCCAACTTCGGCTGGTCCCCAGATGGCTTGGGTTTGACCTGCCTCCAATTTAGAGTGTAAATTGACTGCCAACACTTAAAAAATGAGAAGATACAAATCTCTGCGTTTCTGCGTTTCTTGAAAAATGGGAGGATCTGACAACAGTGGGTTTTGCCCCCTTTCCATAAATCATGTGTTCTCCACGTTGCCACCGACCCCACCCAGCCTGTTTCACTTCCACACCTGTGTACACGCCTCCGTGTTGGAATTTGAGACCTTTAGCCAAAGTTGTTGTCTTATGTAACTTGCCATGTAGAGCAGGGGTTTGCAAACTATGGCCTGTGGGTTAAATCTGGCCCTCTGCCTGTTCCTATAAATAAAGTTTTATTGGAACACAGCCATACTTATTTGTTGACATATTGTCCGTGGCTGCCTTCACACTACTCAGAGTGCAGCAACTGCAAAAATGTTATATTGTCTACAAAGTCTAAAATATTTTCTATCTGGCCCTCTGGAGAAAAAGTTAGCTGATTCCTGATCCAGACCTTGGCCAGAGGGCCGACTTTTGCCTACAAAATGGCCCATCAAAGTGTTTTCTAAACTAAAGACTTCTCCTTCAGAGGGATTCTACCACTGTCCTTAAACTAACTTTATTATTATTTTTTCCTTTCAGGCTTTATTTATAACCTACAAAGTGAGAGGGGAAGTTGGTGACCAATTGTTCCCTGGATTTGGGTTATTGTGAGGTCATGTAATGTCAGTGTTAGTGGTCAGGGTCATGAGGCACTTGGCTTCCTTTCATCTTTCCCTTGCCTGCCACGTCCATAGGGAAAGAACAAGTCTACCTAGAATTAAAGGCACCCTGCCTTTCCGGAGACTCTACCTCCAAGCCACAGGGATTAACACTGCTGTTATTACTTATAAGAACAAAATCTTACGGACGTATGGGTATGTTTCACAGCGTTCCTGCACCTTTCCTCGGGTTTCCGTCTCAGGGCTATTCTGCAAGGCAGGCTGACTACTCATGGAACAGCTCTCCTTCCTCCCATCTCCTCTGTTGTGGAGCCTCATTGTAGGTTGTGGCTGAAAAAAGCAGAATCTTACTTTTCTAGCCTTCTGCAGCAGCTAGGGCAATCACATGATCCTGTTCTGGCTAATTAGAGATAAGGGAGGTCTTCCGGGAAGTTCTAGGACATATTTTCTTTCTTCGTAAGAAAGCAATATGTGCCAGACAGATTCCTGTGTTCTTTCCTTTCTGTTTCTGGTTTTGAGCTTGTGAGGATGTGATATTTGGAGCTGCTGCAGCCATCTTGGGGCATGAGGGGAAGCATCAGCGACCTGCAGAGGATATTGGGAGGAGGGATGAGAAGATCCTGAGTTCCCGGAGACAACCTTGAACCTGGAACTCTTGCTCTACAAAGTGTTCTCATTATGGAAGTAAACTCTTGGAAAAGCCACTTGTCAGGTATTCTGTTATTTTTACAGCAAGCATCTCGATTTAAACAATCAGGTACTATTAACTCAAGTTTGAATATTTTTTAAAAAAATCTAGCAAAAATGTATATATTCTTACCCCGTGTTGGGTACTGTTCTGAGTACTTCCCAAATAGTAACTCATTTTGTCCTCATAAAGACGCCATAAAATAAGTTGTTGTTATCTCGGTTTTACAGAACAGGGAGGTGACACTCAGTAAATGCTAACACTGCCTGGGGCCACACAGAGCTAGGGTTTAAGCCTGGGCGGTCTGGCTCCTGAGGCTATTGGTTTAATCACTGTATGGTGTCCCCTCTGTAGAAGACAGGAAGTGGTGTGTTCCGTGTCACATGACACAAGCTATCTCATAGCATCTGGTGGCGTGCTTATCCCGGGACAGGCTCTGGAATGGTCCATGCAGCCATCTCCTCACCAGATAGGAAGCACTCTTCAACGCCATCTTCATCACCCTGAGCTTGCCATGATCCTAGATCTTAGAGGGTGCCCAAGCCCAGGAGCAGATTTCAAGGCTCTCTGCTGTTCACCTCTTCCTCTTTCTTCCTCCCTCTCAGACGCAGACATCAAACAGCCTGGGCACACTCAGGAGGAGAGTACTGCAGGACTGGTACCCTGCACCCTGTACCCTGATGAGAGACATTGAATGGTGGCCCCGGGGCCTGGGTTTTGAGTCAGCCATAGTTAAATCACTGACGTTTTTGCAACTTTTATCTTTGTTACCATGGGAAAATCCTTGCCCTTCTCTGGGCCTCAGTGTCCCCTTCCATAAAATGGCCATAATAAAGGCCATCCCGTGAGGTTGTTTTGAGTGGTAAACGATAGCCACATGAAATGCTTTCACAAAGTACCTGGCACAGAATGGTCCCCCAGGAGATGGTAGATACTGTTTTTAGCGAGGTTGCTTTTTTTTTTTTTAATGTTTTAGTTATTTCTAGGAGAGAGAGACAGCGTGAGCAGGGGAGGGTCAGAGAGAGAGGGAGTCACAGACTGAAACAGGCTCCAGGCTCTGAGCTGGCAGTCAGCACAGAGCCCGACGCGGGGCTCGAACCCACAAACCGCGAGATCATGACCTAAACGAAAGTCGGAAAGTCGGACGCTTAACCGACTAAGCCACCCAGGCGCCCCGCGAGGTTGCTTTTTTATTCTTTCTGTGATTTGTGGGCTAATGTGTCTCAAGAACTCACTATTCCGTGTGAGGTGGAAGTGAAATCTTGAGGTACCTGGGAGTGAAGGGAGAGGGCTCACGGTGAGAGGCAGTGAACTAGGAGTCAGGAAAGTGGGGTTCTGTTGGTGCTTTGTGATCTCAATGGCCCTCTTTCTCCCTTCCTTATGCTTCCCCACCTGTCAAATGTATGTGTTGGCCAAGATGACCCTCAAAGACTTTTTCCAGCTCAGACAGGCCACATCGTCAGATGTCTGCTTTCTTTCTAGGACTCTGCACAGCCCGGGAGCAGCTACCTTCCCTGAGGGCCCTGATTCAGTCTTCTCCAAAGTCAGCCGAGCCTGCCCACGGGTTTCCGTCCCATCAGCCCCCAGCGTGCTGAGAGCCCAGTGGCTGGCACAAAGTGCACGGTCAACGTGAGCTGGATGAATGAATGAACGCCATTGAGTGAGTGGCCCCTGCGGCCCCTGACGGTTGGGCAGGTTTTGTTTCTTGCAGTGTAAATATTTAGAATATGACCATGCTTACAGTTTTTGGCAAGAGTGAATTACTTACTCATGGTCATGGCCTTGAACCTAACAAAGCTATGGGCTAGCACCAGAATAAACTGCACTGAACCACTTGGCCTCGAAGCCAAAGGGAAGCTAACTTTCCGTTGACCCATGAGTCAGGTCTGGTTTTACAAAAATTTTTTTACAAACAATCCGATTTCTAGCAAACCTGGTCAAACCAGATGCTTCCTTGCATTTTCTGCTAAAATCCTGAACTGGAACAAAACGAAACCCCGGATAATCCTTATTTTTGTTTGTTTAAGTGTGTTTTTAAATTTATTTTGGAGAGAGAGACAGAGCATGAGTGGGGGAGGGGCAGAGGAAGACCCTGAGGTGGAGGGTGGAGAGGAAGGTGGAGACACAGAATTGGAAGCAGGCTCCAGGCTCTGAGCTGTCAGCGCAAAGCCTGACTCAGGGCTTGAACCCACGGACCGTGAGATCATGACCTGAGCCGAAGTCGGACGCTCAATAGACTGAGCCACCCAGGCGCCTCTGGATAATCCTTTTTATAATATTGCCCAATATTTGCAAATAATAATATCAGCTAACGTTTGCAGGGCAAGCAGTTTGTGCTAAGTGCATTATCTCATTTATTCCTCAAACAAATCTATGCAGTAGGTACTCTTTTTAGTCCTATTTTACAAGTGAGGAACGTTGGACGGTAAAGTAACTTTTGTCAAGGTCACTTGGCCATTAGAGAGAAGGCAGAGTGGACATTTGAACCCAGGTCCATTGGATTCTCGGCATCGGTGACTGCTGCGATTTACCAAGCATGAGGCAGGCAGTGGGGTGAGAATGCCGTATGATGGGGCTGTGGATCCCTCCTACAGTGCTGTCTGGAAAGCACCCTTCTTAGCTCCATCTTAGCGATAAGGAAACAGCTTTTAAGTGATTATGTAACCTGCCTATAATCTGTGGGTGGAGGAGCCAAGCTTTCCCTGCCTAATGGCAGAGCTCAGGAACATCTCAAGAGCCACAAAAGAGGAGGGACTTTACCAAGGTCACACCGTGACTCTGTGGTTGAACTGGGACAGGGCTTCACTGATGACTTTCTCTTCAGTCTTGGGAGGCTGTTGTGAAGTAACAGTGGGGAGGGACCTACTGTGTGGCCCATTCACTGTGGCCCTCGCCTTCGTGACAGGAGAGAGAGCTCAGGGGATTAGAACACATGTTTTGAAGTCCGACAGACCTGTGCTCAAATCACAGCTCCAAAATGAACTTGCTGGGTGACTGTGGGAAAGACCCCCCCCTTTTCCTGAGCCCCTGTTCCCTCTTCTGCAAAATGGGACAGTAACCATGCCTGCCTCCCGGCGTGGCTGCAGTGATGGAAGACACGTAAAGTGTCTGGCACAACGGCTGCCTCACAATTAACACGGAGTCGCCGTTGTTACTGATATTGAAATGGTCTGCGAGCCAAAAATGCTTTGAGAACCCCCTGTTCCATGCAGGGTAGCTCTGAAATCTGCTTCATAATGTCAACCGATTATGGTGGGAAGGAGGCCCAGAGGCTAAAGTCTGATTTTTGGCGCACCTGGGTGGCTCAGTTGGTTAAGCACCTTCTTTGGCTCAGGTCATGATCTCACAGGTCGTGAGTTCAAGCCCTGTGTCAGGCTCTGTGCTGACAGCTCAGAGCCTGGAGCCTGCTTCAGATTCTGTGTCTGCCTCTCTCTCTGCCCCTCCTCCATTCATGCTCTGTCTCCCTCTCTCTCAAAAACAAAATAAACAAAAAAAACATTAAAAAAAAAAAGAAAAAAAAAGACTGTCTGATTTTATAAGACACACACACACGCACCTGCACACTTGGGCACAGAAACTTTTGTGGCATGTGTGTGCACACACAAGTGCACACAATATGTGTGGGGTGTGTACTCACATACATGGGACACCTGCACGCACGCTACACCAGTGGCTATACGTGCTCACACGCCTTTGCACGCACCCTCACGTACGCGCACACACACATGCCACATTCTCCCCCTTTGGTCTAGTTAAAACCTACTCATCCTTCAGCTCTCGGGGCAGCTGCCTGACCTCCCCGGTGAGCCCAGGCCACTCAGGCTGTGTTCTCTTGGCACCTTGCACACGTCCTCCCTGATTGCGTCTCCACTGTCATCGAGTAATTGTGCAATAACTGCTCAATTCTGCTTTTCCGGCTAGAATGTTCGCCCTGGAGAGGGCAGGGACAAAGCCTGACCATTTTCCACTGACTGAAGTCACCTGACACAGCCTGGCACATAGGAGGCCTTCGATAGACAGGTGCCAGTGACTGAACATTCGAGCCACCAGGATCCCTTTTGCATGTGAGCTGCGGGAGAAGCTGATTCACGGGGGGGCCACCTTGTGTGGGTTTTTCGGCCTAGAGGTCTGTTATGGCTCAGAAGTGGCAAGAGAGGAGAAGCCAACATGCAAATGCATTCCTAGCCGCCGGCGAGTCCAGTGGTGGTGGTGGACGGAAGTGCCTGGTGAGTCTGAAATGAAGATGCCCCTTCCTGCTTCTCCTTCCGCTTTGCCCAGGGAGCTTAGGGGTCACCGGCAGCCGCCATGATGAATAAGGTTGACGAGCTGCTGCCTGGGCTGGCAGAGAGCAGTCTTCCTTCTCTGAGGCCAGATTATAGCAGTAAGCAGACCCCTTTAGACACAACGAGGGCAGAGGGCGATGGCGATGGGCCGTCGGAAAGGAGAAAGGCAGTGCAGGGCAGGGAGCAGCAGGTGACTTGGGGTCAAGCGGCTTCTTTTTCTTCATTTATTTATTTGACGAAAGGTTCTGGGCACTTTCCAAGCACCAGGCACTGGGCTAGCTGCTGGGGACACGGAAGAAAATAGGCTGTTTGTGGTCCTGATGTGTGTGTGCTCAGGTCTGCTGGGGGAGCAGGTCAGGCTGGGAAAAGGGGAGAGAGTGGTCTGAGGGAGAAGAGTCTGCCGGCAGGCCCCGAAGGGAGGGAGAGCACAGCACGCCGAGGGGTCACGGGCAGGCAGTCAGTGTGGTCCAGGCTGGGGCGGCCTGGAAGACGTGGTCCGTGTGGCCTCTGAAGCCCCCGGCCCCTGGCAGGGTAGCAGATGGGTCCTAGGACCGAAGTGCTTCGAGGCTGAGAGGGGAGCATTCTGAGGAGACGTGGAGTGCTTCCAAGGGGCGACATCTGAGGCGGGACCGAAGGTTGGAGCATCTTGGTGACAGTGTCTCCAGGCCGGAGTTTCCGCTGTGGGGGAGCCGGTGCCCCACCTTTCCCTGCTACACGAGCCCCGCTCTCTGGGCAGGAGGCCTAGGTGATCTTGTGAGTACCTTCTGGCAGCTGTCACCTGAGCGCTTGCTGGGCTGGATGAGCCATGTGCTCCCTCCTCTCTTGCAGGCCATTTGGTGCCTCCCCCCCTCCCCCCACCCCTCCCTGCTGACCCCACAGCTCATTCTGACCTCAGCATCTACCCTGGCCTCCCTCCTTCCTTCCACCACGACTCAGAAGCCATTGTTTCCGTGAGCAACTCATGTCACATCTCTGGGCCTCAGTTTCCACATTAATGGGAAAGTCAATGCCGACCTGCTTCTTCAGTCTCCTCCTGTGCCCTTCTCTGCCCTGGCCACCTGGCCTTCTCTACCTCAAGCTCACAGAGCTCTTTCTTGCCTGAATCTTTGCCTCTTCCTTCCCTCCCACGCACTCCTCGTGTTTGCCATGCTACCTCTTCTTCGTTTTTCCAGTCTCAGCTTGAGCATGATTGCCTTAGAGATGCCTTCCCGGAGAGGGTCCACCGCTTATTACATTCTATAGTCACATTCTGTTTATGTTCTTCCTAACACTTGTCACAGGGGTCGTTGGCCCAGTTTTGTGTGCTTACTGAATGCCGGAATCTACCCCCTCTAAGACAGAAAGGGGCAGAGAGGATACATCCCACAGGCTCACTGCTACATCCTTTTACTCAGCGCTATCTCAGCCATGTATTAGGCACGGTGATGAATTGTTGAATGGATCAGTGACTATCTCAGTGGATTTGATACATTTCATATATATGTAAATTATTAATTATACTCAAACCAGGGCCAATACGTTTATTTATGCGCAGTTTTTCAAAGACCATCACAAACTAGGGTGACATATGCTGGCCACTAGAGGGCGAAGTGAAACCATGAAGCTGGGTGGCCTCGGGGACCCTGGCCCCTTTTGCAAAAATGAAGTGCAGTGTCTGCTCATTTTCTGCTCCGTCCCTACCCTCGACTCATCAAATACAATGTAAACATATAGAGACTGTTAGGGCAGAGCCTGTTTGGTCCAGCCCCGGACGCCGAGGCCTGAGGGAGAGGGCTTCTCTGCCTTCACTGGCCCCGCCCCACAGACCAGCTCCTAGCTGTGGGTGAGCCCCTCTTCTTTTCAGTCTTCTTATTCTCTAGTATGTAGGAGAGACCATGGTACCTTCTGTCTGTCTATCCATTCGATAAATATTCTTTGACTTTCTACTGTGTGCTGAGCACCGTGTCAGGTGGTGCTAGAAATTCCAGTGTATAAAACAGGTTCCTGCCTCACGGAGGCCACTGTCTAGTTGGGAAGAACATGGACAAACAGTGCATAATGACCAACTGTGATGAGTGTAGAAGGATGAGCCTCCGAACAGGATATAGCGAGGGCACCTGATTCTTTCTTGAGCTCCCTTTCAGAGGAAGGAGCTCATTTGGTGGAGACCCGGAGGCTGAGCAGCCACTGGCTGGGGCATCAGAAGATGAGGCCTCTGCCCATCTGGGCTGACAGGTGGTGCCGGGCAAGTCCTTCCCCCTCCTCGTCCTCGGCTCCCCCATCTGTATAACTGCAGAACATTTCATTTCCCTCTGCCTATGGGAACTTGCACCTTAGATATCTGGGATGCTCATCGATGGGGGTCTCAGTCGCACGAGCTTGGGGTCCAACTCTTGGGTGAGAAAGGGCATCTGAATTGATGGCCTCTGGCTGAGCGTGTGCGAGGGGCTGAACTTCCAAACTTGCAAGCTCTGGGAAACTTTGTTCAGACGTAGGAGGACTGAGACCTCAAGACCTGGCCCAGAGCCTCCGACTGTGTGGCTCTGATGGCCCACTTCCAATCGCTGTGCAGCTGGTTAAGTATGCAGATTCTTGGGCCTCCTTCTCAGAAATAATGAGTGGGTAGATCTGGAGGAAGTCCCCCAAACTTGCACGTTAATGAACTCTCTGGGTGGTTTGGATGCACATTAAGGTCTGGGAATCATTACTCTGCCATCTTCCTGCAGAAAAGATTTGTGTCACTGAGACTTCCAACTGGCCTTGGTTTACGTTCTGTTATGTGTATTCCAGAAAAGTTGTGGCTAAACTGAATTTTTGTGGTTCAAATTATATTCCCAGCGGGAATAGGGGGTCTCACTTTAAAGAATCAACCTTTTGTGGAGGGAATTTTCATCCCAATGGAGTTCTTTCATGTGTATTAATTTTCCTAAGTGAGCATCACATCGATTTATGCTTCACAAACTAATTAATTAATTACTTTAAAATACCTAGAATTCAGCTTTGTGGAAGGTTGGCAGTCTTAATTTCCAGCAATGGGGAGACAGGGGTCATTTATGGCTGGAGGCACAAGGAATTAAATTTCAAAGCCTAGAGTTAAGCTCCTTCAGGTTAAGGCATTTATTTATTGTCAGATTTATAATCACCGACCACCTGGGACAGGTGAGTCCCGGTCCGGTGTTCCCTAAATGAAACTACAAACCTGATGCCCTTGAAGTTGCTATTGCTGAGGATCTTACCCCGCCATGGGTCCTGCCCAGGGTAATCATTTGTGGGGTTAGGAATGCTCTGGTCCCCCTCGTTCTGGGCTAAAAAAAAAAAGGTGGGGGGCTCTTGACAAGGAATGTTTCTATCAGAATCCTCATCTCCTTGCCCTGTCACTCCAGTCCCTGGCTTGTCCATCTTTCCCATTCATGAGGCCATTGTAGCAGGTGGCTAGGCTGGCCCAGGCAGGGCAGAGGTCCCCAGGGCCGTGGTCCACCTCATGTGGCTGCCTCCTCTGACAGCTTGTGAGCAGAGAGGTCTAACAATGGAGGCGTTGACCCATTCAGCTTTTGCCTATCCCAGGATGGCCAGAGATCTCTGGAGAAGAGACAGGGAGGTGATGAAGATGAAGACCACATAAACAAGCACAAAGGTGGCTACTCCAGGTCACAACAAATCAGCAGCCAGGCTGTTGGATAAGAAAAGACCTCCACTAATTTGTATTGACAGGGACAGAGGAGATGACATCTGGAGGGGCTAGGAAGATGAAATGAAACTGGTATGAACAGGAGATCTGCATTGAGGGAAGCCAGCGCTCATGGGAGGAAGGAAGGGAAAAAGTTGTCTCCAATGCTAGAGAGAGACGGTGCTTTTAAGCATAATTCTTCATGCGTTTGTAGACATGTACGCTCCACGTATACTTCATTTATGTACAGCAGTGTTGTCCGCTGTCTCTGCTCGGATACCTACCGATGCTGTAAGACAGGCTGGTCACTTCCATGGTCCCAATGGGGAGACTGAGGCCCAGAGATGCTACTCAGTGGGGTGGCCGGGAGCAAGCCTGGGTCTTCAAAATCTGTGCCCAGGGCCCGTCTGTTTGAGCAAGTTTCCCAAGTTTGACACTTCATGCAGGGACAATTGTATAGTAAAGATGAAGCTGGCCCACCCTCTTGGCTGCTCTCTCCTTGAGGCCTTGCCGCGGAACTCCCTTAAGAAGCCACCAAATTCACTGCTGCTTTGTGCCATAGGTCACCCAGAACCACTGGTGGTCCCTGGCAGGGTGTGGGGCACCGGCTTCCATGATGAAGACCGTGCTTAGGCACTTTCATCTGGTGATGCACGCAGGAAAGATCGGAAAGGAAAAGATAGGAAGGGGGGTCAACTCAAAAGGAAGTTGACAGTTGCAAGAGATAAGGCACATGCTGCAGGGTCTTGTCAAGGACCATATTTAATTGGTCATCGGATGAGCCACAGAGCCTGTGGAGGGGAGTGGCTGTCAGCTCTGAGCTGGGAGAGGTAGTGACCCCAGTGCCTCACTCGGGAAGCCCCTGCCACTGAGGATGAAAGCCAGGGCCCTGGAGTCAGACAGACCCCAGATCAGTCCTTGCTCTGCCACATTCTAGTTGAGTCCTTGGACCAGACACATAATCCCATCGAACCATAATTTCTTTATCTGTAAAGTGGGAATAATAGTGGTTATGAATATGAATTGAAATCATGCTTCAAAAGCACTTCACACAATAGTAACCACTCAATAAATATCAGCTATGGCCACCGTAATTATACTCAATAACATTAGGACCCCTGGGTGGCTCGGTTGAGCATCCAACTTCGGCTCAGGTCCTGATCTCATAATTCATAAGTTTAAGCCCCGCATCGGGCTCAGAGTCTGGAGCCTGTTTTGGATTCTGTGTCTCCTTCTCTTTCTCTGCCCCTCCCCTGCTAATTCTCTGTCTCTCTCTGTCTCTCAAAAATGAATAAACGTTGGGGTGCCTGGGTGGCTCCGTTGGTTAAGCGTCTGACTTCGACCCAGGTCATGATCTCACGGTTCGTGGGTTCGAGCCCCGCATCGGGCTCTGTGCTGACTGCCAGCTCAGAGCCTGGAGCCTGTTTCAGATTCTGTATCTCCCTCTCTCTGACCCTCCCCTGCTCATGCTGTCTGTCCTCTCTCAGAAATAAATAAAACATTAAAAATTTTTTTTTAATTTTAAAAAATGATTAAACATTAAAAAAAATTTTTTTAAAAATCCCTTCTTGGAGCACCTGGGTGGCATAGTTGGTTGAGCGTCCGACTTTGGCTCAGGTCATGATCTCACAGTTCATGGGTTCAAGCCCTGCGTCGGGCTCTGTGCTGACAGCTAGCTCAGAGCCTGGAGACTGCTTCAGATTCTGTGTCTCCCTCTCTCTCTGACCCTCCCTGCTCACACTACCTCTCTCTCTCTCTCTCTCTCAGAAATAAATAAAACCATAAAAAAATTTTAAATCCCTTCTTTAAAAAATATTAAATAACATGAATTACATCGAATAATGTGAATGATATTGCATAATATAAACATGCTCCCATCTCTTCCAGCTGACAAATTCTTCCCCCGACTTCAACCCTTCAGGGCTACCATCTGAAGTATCTTCTGCATTTTTCACCCAAATTATTTTTCACATTTTTTTTCCAGATTCCATTCAGAGAAGAAAAACTTAACCTTGTTTTGTGGATAAAGAATCGATCTTGGAGCTGTGAAGAAATGCGAAGGAGGGTGACCAGACCGGTGTACGTAGCCATCCAGCACCGCGGCTGGGTCCCAGGCCTTAGGGCACTACACCACTGCCTGTTAGTGGGGAAAAGCTCAATAAACGCCTCACTGGGCTTGTGCAGATGGAAGCAGCCTAAGGTAGGGGGTCGGGGCAGGCTTCCCTGGGCATTAGCGAGGCTGTAAGGGTTCGAGGTCTTTCACCAGTGGAATGCCAGAGCTGGAGGCCAGTGATTCCTAAAGATGGTATGACGAGCCTGCTGTCTGGGTCTGGCGGGGGAGAATTTTTAAAATCGTAATAATTATGTATTATAAATTTTAACACAAGAGCTTCATTTTGGCATTGACAAGATGATAGAGAATTTCCTTTTAAATATATAAATATACATGAAAGCAACATGGGGTAAACCACAGTCTCTGTGGCGCTTGAGTACGGCCACGATCATGAGCACGGAAGTCTGATGCCTGGAGTTCTGCAAACGGATTTTGTACCGCTTTATTTCTCTGTGGAAGGGAAAACTGAGACTCAGGTGCTAAATGCCTTGCTCATTGTCACAGAGTGAGGTGGTGACCTAGTTTGGTTACATGAAAACGCACTTCCCCCCAGTACGAGGCTAATGAGAAAGATGATAGATCAAGGCTGAGTTCGAGGAGATGTGTGTCAGGTGCTTTTCAGGTCTGCTGGTAGCCTGATTCTCTGATTGGAATCCTGTTGATGCTCTTCGTGTTTTTAAAATTAATTTCTCATTCCAGTCTTTATCTGTCCTCCCAGATCCTCCGCTGTGGCCAGAGGACCCCAGCTTTAGAAGGAGGGTCTGTGACCGAGTCACTTGGCTCTCCTGCTCCCTGCCTGAATCATTAGGGGAAGTTCTGAGGGTGTAGCTGAACTTACCTGGAGATGGGGAGGGGCAGACACTGGATTTCAAGTCTGGTGAGGCGAGAGCCTCACTGGCTTCACCCCTGGAGTGTGGCCATGAGTTTAACCCCTTCCTCCCTGGCTGCCTGCCCCCTGGGCTGTTAGATCAGATCCGTGCCCTCTCTGTTGGCAGCAGTGAGGCCCACGCCTGGTGGCCGTCAACCATCTGGGCTGACTTCAGAGTGCTCCCCAGGGCTGATCCTATTCTGAAGCCGAGCCCAGAAACTGCTTACATTTACTTAACAACTGGACTGCTCTTCCAGAGGATGAAAGACTGCCACTCATAGAATAGTATCACATAATGGCATTTCATGTGGAGCTTTGCAGTTACCCTTAGAGTAACTATTACTACCATATGGGTAAGGGGAAACTAATGCTGGGATCTTTGAAAGAAGTCTGCCCAGGTCATCTGGCTGGTGAGTGGTGACCTTGGGACAGCCCATGGGATTTCTGGCTGCCAGATGGGACTCTTTCCTCAGTCGCCTTCATCTCCATCACCCATTCTGTGCTGAGCCACATGGATGGCAGACAGAGGATGCTGACTGTCAACAGGCCTGCCCACTCATTCCTGCATGGAAGTGTCATGTGGTCCTCATTTGAGAGAGGGAGAGACAGAGAGAGAGGAAGAGAGAGAGAGTTATTTTAAGAAATTGGCTCATGTAATTGTGGGGGCTGCCAAGCCCCAAATCTGCAGGGCAGGCTGGCAGGATGAAGAGTTAATGTGCAGCTTGAGTTTGAAGGCAGTTCGGAGGCAGAGTTCTCTCTTCCTTGGGGGAAGGTCAGTCTTTTCCTATTAAGACCTTCAACTGATTGGGTGAGGCCCACCCACATTGTGGAGAGTTATCTGCTTTACTCAGTCTATCGATTTCAATGTTAATCTAATCCTGGGGCGCCTGGGTGGCTCAGTCGGTTAAGCGACCGACTTCAGCTCAGGTCATGATCTCGCGGTTGGTGAATTCGAGCCCCGCACTGGGCTCTGTGCTGACAGCTCGGAGCCTGGAGCCTGCTTCTGATTCTGTGTCTGCCTCTCCCATGCTCATGCTCCGTTTTTCTCTGTCAATAATAAATAAACATTAAAAAAATATTAAGTGTTAATCTAATCTAAAAATACCTTGATAGCAATATCCAGATGTATCCGACCAAATACCTGTGGCCTAGCCAAGTGGACACATAAAATTAAACATCCCAATATATAAATATATAATATGTACAATAATAAAAACTAATATTTGCTGACCATTTATTATGGGCGAGGTAGCATTATGTCATTGAATAATTCTCAGTAAAGATTATGGCATAGTACCTGACACATAGAAAGAAATGGTGATTTCCAATTTAGAAAGTGGTTCAGAGTCTAGGTAAAGAAAGAGATTTTGGCCTCCAGGCAGACCTGAGTTCAAGTTCTAATGCTGGCAATATCTAGCAGCATTAGATACTGGGAAAATTACTCAATCTTTCCAAGTGCCTTTTTCCTCATCTGTAAAACGGGAGTAAAAATAGTACTATTTAGGCATGCCTTATAGTGTGCCTAGTTTTCCTCTGGCACGGATTCGCGGCTGCCTGCTGTCGGATCGTTTTGAAGGACTTGGCAAGCTATGGCTTTCAGGAAGGGCCCACCTCTCAAGGCCAGGACAGAAGAGAACTCTTCCTCACCTAACCCAGAGGCGGGCTCCTCTTTCTGCCTTGGCATCAGCCTCGGTGGCCAGGTCTCCCCTGCTCCTAGGACTCCCTTCTTAGTGCTCTGGCCCTGCCTGGGCTTGGCAGGGAGCGTTCTCCCAAGAATCAGGTCATGTGGTCTGGAGCCGGTGACCCTGCCTGGTGGCCGCCAGCACGCCCTGCTCGGTGAGCACAGCTCTGCCATCCTCCCTGTCACACAAAGCTCGATCCACTGCCTCTCGGGGGACAACAGTGGCCTCCTCCTCCCAAGGGCTACAGCCTTCCTACAGACACTCTATTGATTAGGCTAATCCTTCTCATTTATTCTACCATAAATTGTACTTTCCATATGTGGCCTATGAGGATATTAGGAATACCACAAACCAGCATGATGTTAGTTAACTCATCAGTTTAATAAGATACTGTGGTGTACTAAGGGATGGAATTCCAGCCCTGCCTCTCGGCTGTGTGACCTTCGTTAAGTTTCTTCACCTCTTTTATGCTTCAGTTTTCTCACCTGTGAAATAGGGACAATACTTGGGCCCACTCAAATGGGTTATTGAGACCTTCGGATGAGTTCATCCAGGTGAAAACATATCTGACGCATAGTAAGCTCTCAATACACAGTAGCTCTTATATCCTGATGACTATTGCCACTGCTATTCTACCTCCACCTTGTGTCAGGGAAACAGCGGCGAATGTAGCACATTCTGTCCCTGACCTCATGAAGTTTGCATACTCTGAGCACGGGAGAAAAATCACAGACAGGAAAGATGCGATCACAAACTGTGATGAGTTTTCTGCGGAAGACACTTGCACAGTGGCCTTGGAACCGCTTAGAGAGGTGGCCGTTGAGGGCGTCACTGGGCTCTAATATCTCAGCTGAGCTCTGAAGGATGAGAAAGACAGGAAGAAAAGGGATAGGACACACAAAAACCCTGAGGCACAAAGTCCTGGCACGTTCATGAGTTTGGGAAAGGTCGGAGGGGCTGGAGTCAGAAGCTCCCAGGGACAGAGTGCTAACTCGGTCAGGTGCCATTGTGGTCCCTCTGTGTGTGTGTCTGCTGCCCCAGCCT
>NW_027530642.1:4368167-4387871 GCF_008692635.1 Crocuta crocuta
AGCCGGGTCGTGGCTACGCACACACCTTCCTCAGCTTCTACCTGCCTGCAGCGTCAAGCACAGACCTTAGCCTCGCCTTTCAGATGCTTCAGGACAGAGTTCCAACGTAACTTTCTGCTTGTATTTCCTCTTTACATTATGCCGCACCTTAAAATTAATTAAAAAAATAATTTTTTACATTTATTTAATTTTGAGAGACAGAGATAGAGCACAAGTGGGGGAGGGGCAGAGAGAGAGGAGACAGAATCCGAAGTAGGCTCCAGGCTCCAAGCATCAGCACAGAGCCTGGTGGGGAGCTCGAACTCACAGACCATGAGGTCATGACCTGAGCCGAAGTCGGACGCTTAACCAACTGAGCCATCCAGGTGCCCCCAAATTAATTTTTACTTATATAAGGAATGCCTAAATATATTTTCCTTGTGGAAACTTAATGCAGGTAAATTTAAAGTTCTTTTCTTTAACCACTGCCCTTTCTTCCCTTTCTGTCTCAGGTGCCTCCCCAGAGGTAACATTGCAGTTATTTGCAGATAGTTCCAGAAATTTCTAAAATTGATAGATTTATGGGTACATCAAGAATCTACAAAACTACAAAATATACAGGGTCATTTTATGTTTTTTAAATAAGCACACACCACTTCCTCCAGAATCCACAGGCTAAAACCATCATGAGGCTCCATTCAACCATGCATGGAGGGAGAGGGAGATGCCAGGATTATCATCTTCCCCTGTGCCTGGAAAGAGAGGAAGACTGAAAAGGGAGAGCGCTGGCAGTTCCTACTGCAGGCAGTGATTTTAAAAATGGCCTTTAAAAAATAAATTTCTTGAAGGAAATGTGGAGTCATTTAAAGAAAAAATTACTGTAAAGAAGGACATAGAGGGCTTAGGCTTACGGCAGAAACAGAGAAGGTGGGGGGCGCCTGGGTGGCTTAGTCGGTTAAGCGTTCGACTTTCGCTTAGGTCATGATCTCGCAGTTCATGGGTTTGAGCCCCGCGTCGGGCTCTGTGCTGACTGCCAGCTCAGAGCCTGGAGCCTGTTTCAGTCTGTGACTCCCTCTCTCTCTGACCCTCCCCTGCTCACGCTGTCTCTCTCTCTCTCTCTCCTAGGAATAAATAAAAAACATTAAAAAAAAAAAAGAAATAGAGAAGGTGGTAGAAGAATGGACTTTCCAGCCTGCAAGCCTGCTACCCTATGCCTCTGTGAATTGTCAGGGTTTGTGACAGAGGCTTCAGGTCTCTTCCTGAGGAGATATCCAGGTCCCTGCAAGTGCCCCCAGCCCAGCTCTCCAGCTTGGAGGGACACAGCCCTCAGGCCTCCTCAAGTACCCGCCCCTTCTTAGTCTTCCTCCAGTCATCCATCTTTAGACTCCCCATTCCCCCCAGATGCCTGGAGACCTCGGCCCTAGGTAATGACCCCTTGCTGATCACCAGCAGCCTTAGCACCTGGCTGACTCCTTCCACCCAAATCTCTTCTGGCTCCTGAAAATGTGATATGGGACCACCAAGAGGCTCACGTGTTGTTTGGAAGGGTTCTGTTTCAAGAAGCTTTGGAATGCGGCCAGAGCACCGAGCAGCTGCAGGGGGAAGGAGGGGGGGGGTGTAGAATCCCTACCGCTCACCCTCCATTCTTCACGTTTCTTCTCATTCCTTATAGTGTAAAGTCAATAGCCACTTTGGACCCATGTCCGTCAAGCAGCACAAACAAGGATCAAAGCTTTTCCATTCTACTGTGTTTCCATTCTACTGTTGGCGCCAGACCCATGAGCCGCCTGGCAGCCCGAGGAGCCTGGTGGGGGCCTCTGCTGGCGCAGGGGTGGGGTGAGAGGACAATGGGGACGATGGGCGTGAGCTGAGACTCTGGCCCTGGGCTTGTTGCCACTTATGTTCGGGGGGCGAGTCACTTCTTGTCACTTATCCCTGTGTTCTTCCCATGCTTTGGAAAGAACCATACAGAGCGCACACACAGAGGATGTCGGAGGTTGAAAAGCCCGAGCCGTCAGCTTCAAGTCCAACCCTTCCATTCCAAACAGGTGCATGGTGAATCGGTCTCGAATGACGCCGTAACACATTGCCACCGACGTACTGGCTTGAAACGACGCAAATTTATGATCTTACAGCTCTGTAGGTTCGATGTCCAACACGGGCCTCACTGGACTCAACTCAAGATGCCAGCGGGGCTGCATTCCTTTCCAGAGGCTTCCTGCATTCCTTGGCTCATGCCCCCTTTCTAGCTTCAAAGTCAGCAGCGTGGGATGAGCCCTTCTCACATCACAGCCCCTGACCTCCTGTGCCCGCTCCCTTCCACTCTCAGGGACCTTTGTGATCACCTTTGGCCCAGCTGGAAAATCTAGAATACTCTCCCTATGTTAAGCTCAGCTGATGACCACCCTAAGTCTATCTGCCACCTACATTTCTCTTTGTCATGTATCATAACATATTCACAAGTTCCAGGACTAGGGTGTGCACATCTTTGAGGACCATTATTCTATCTTCCCGGGGAGGGTGAATGACTCACCTGAGACAGGGCTAGGGATGCATTTGACACTTTGTATTCTACTCCCTCACCCTGTTCTCAGCATAGAAGACCTACAGATGGGTGGTTAAAAGCATGGGCTGAGGGATCAGATAGATCTGGGTTCTGTGGTCTGGGTTCAAAGTCTAGCTCTCCTTTGACTAGGTGTGAGAACCTGGGAAAATGACATAAGCTCTCTGGACCTCAGTTTCCTCATCCATTAAATGGAGACAACAGTAGCAACCTCATAGTGTGAAAATCCACGAACAGTGTTTAGCATTGCTTTTGGCATACAGCATCCAGTACGTGATATCGCTTAGTACGATTTATAATCAAACACCACAGTCAATCATAAGCCCCTTGTGAGGAAAGCATATCAGGTATTTTCACAGCCATTTTATAGTATGGAAATGAGCTGAGAGAGTTAAAATGTTTAAAGTGAGGTCATTCGGTAAGTCCGTGGTGGTAGCAGGTCAGGAACAAGGTCTAACCCTATGCTTCTTCTTTTTTTCTATGTTAATTTATTTTTGAGAGAGAGAGAGAGGGCACATGAGTGGGGGAGGGGAAGAGCGAGAGGGAGACACAGAATCTAAAGCAGGCTCCAGGCTCTGAGCCGTCAGCACAGAGCCCGACTCAGGGCTTGAACTCACGAGCAGTGAGATCAAAACCGAAGTCAGCCACCCAACTGACTGAGCCACCCAGGCACCCCTAACCCTATGCTTCTTAAGTGGACACCTTATCATTTCCATTAAGTGGACACCTCTAGCAGGCGATCCAAGAAAGATGCTTATTCTATTGTTTCTTTTTTATAACTTACATTAGAGGAAAAGATCCTTTAATCTTTTTTTGGAATGTCCTGTAGTTTTCAGGTTCAAAGCATTCAGCTGAATTCCTAATGCAAAATACCCCAAGGTTAAGTTCACCGGCTTCTTCTTTGTATAAACATGCTGTGGGTCACCACTAAGGACATATTATGCAGTTTGAAGCAGTAATTAAATTGAGGCTTCTGTCCATCACATCCAGTGAGTATGGATAGATCCCCCCCAGGATTATACACCCATAATTCCTATGGTGGGATTATACCTTTCTGATAGAGCAACAATTGTTTGACCATTTATTTCTTCCACAGCAATCCCTGACATTCTTTGAGTGCTGAGAAACTGATACATCAAGACATTTCAAAGGGTTGGATTGTGAGCATGGGGGTATTTTAGAGGCCTTGAAAAATAGCATCCTTTTTCCCTGCTCAAGTTCAGAACTAACTGAGGGTCAGATAGGTGGAGATCAAAATGCTAGCATTCTTGGGGTGCCTGCGTGCCTCAGTCTGTTAAGTGTCTGACTCTTTTTTTTTTAAATATTTATTTTTTTAAATTTTTTTATTTATTTCTAGGAGAGAGAGAGAGAGACAGCGTGAGCAGGGGAGGGTCAGAGAGAGAGGGAGTCACAGACTCTGAAACAGGCTCCAGGCTCTGAGCTGGCAGTCAGCACAGAGCCCGACGCAGAGCTCGAACTCACGAACCGCAAGATCATGACCTAAGTAAAGTCGGACGCTTAACTGACTAAGCCACCCAGGTGCCCCAATATTTATTTATTTTTGAGAGAGAGAGCAGGGGAGGGGCAGAGAGAGAGGGAGACAGAATCCAAAGCAGGCTCCAGCTTTGAACTGTCAGCTCAAAACCCAGTGTGAGGCTTGAACCCAGGAGCTATGAGATCATGACCTGAGCCGAAGTCGGACGCTTAACTGACTGAGCCACCCAAGTGTCCCAAGTGTCTGACTCCTGATATTGGCTCAGGTCATGACCTCAGGGTTCGTGAGTTCAAGCCCCACTTCAAGCTCCGCACTGGCAGTGCTTGAGAGTCTTTATCTCCCTCTCTCTCTGCCTCTTCCTTGCTCACTTTTCTACCTCTCTCTCTCTGAAAATAAATAAACATTTTAAAAAATGCTGGCATCCTTACTGACTAAAGCTGGGTGGGGGCTTTGGTTTGCACATGGGGCAGAATGGGCTCACAGCTGCTTTTCACCAGCGCCTGAAAGGCAGGTACACCAAGCCTTTCCAGTAAGCCCAGAATTGGCCCCACGAGGCTTCCTGGATGGCCTCAAGCACAAACTAGACAGTGTCCCGTCAGCTGGAGACCAAACTGTGGAAAGAGAGGGTGGGCCCAGAAGCCGGGGGCTGCTGCACTGACCAGTCAGATAAACCCCCTCTTCCTCCCACGGGGATGGCTGAACGAGGATGGGGATGTTTTGAGATGAAGTTCTTGCACGGGGATGTGTGGGTTGGAGGTTTCCCCTGCTAATGGTGAGGAAGGGGCACGCAGACACGTAACTAGTTCCAGCCAGTTCTCTGGGACTTGTTCACAGCTCCTGGACGAGGTGGCCTTTATATATTGAAGACTGTTAAAATCTGGGTAAGCACGCATCTAGAACGCCTGTGATGCAAAGGGAAAATGGTTGAATGCTGTTGGCGACAGAACACAGCCCAACTTTCAGTTTGATATCCAGGGTGGAGCGAGCTGGGGTCACTGGAAGCAGACACAGGGATGGAGTTTGGGGTGTTAGATGTTTATACAGAATCGACACCTGGGTGAGGAAAGGGGCAGATGCAGGACTGGGCAGAGGCAGAAGCCAAAACCCCTTGGGGTTCCTGGGTGGCTCAGTGAGTTGGGCTCTTGATTTTGGCTCAGGTTGTGATCTCACTGTTCGAGTCCCGCATCGAGCAGGGATACTTGGGAGCGTCTGACTTGGACTCAAGTCATGATCTCATGCCTTGTGAGTTCGATCCCCACGTCGATCTCTATGCTGATAGCACGGAGCCTGGAACCTGCTTCAGATTCTGTCTCCCTCTCTCTCTGCCCCTCCCCTGCTCATGTTCTCTCTTTCTCTCAAAGTAAATAAATAATCTTAAAAAAAAAAAGAAGTCAAAATTGCAGACAGCGTGGTATGGACTTTGGGAGTGAGCATCGCCCTTCAGCGTCACCTCACCGTGAGCCCAAATGGCCAGAACTTTGGGAGCAGACCCCTCTGTGGCTTTGGGGGCGTGTCAGGCCAGGTGGCCATGTAGCTGAGGCAGACCCCGAAGGAGCCGGCAGTGGGCAGCGGGATCTGGACCGCTCCTCCGAGTGTCCACCACACAGGTCCTTCATTTCCCACCCCCTGCCCTCCGTCTCACCCTTTGCACTCTTCCCGTCTTTTCCTTCCCATTCTAGTGGCTCCCGATTGCTACCATGCCTACAGATCCCAGGCCTTCCACGCCTCCTGCCCTGGTCTAGAACATCCTTTCTGCGAACTCCGTCTCGTTTCTCATGCTTAGCTTGCACATCATCTCTTTTAAGATGGGCTCCCCGGCCCCCAGCTCGGGCTGAGCACCACCCCCTGCATGCACAGATCACACTTACCGAGTGATCACGCTTTCTGCAAGGAGCCCTGTGTCCGCCAGGACTGAGTGTGTCTGCAGGGCTGCGTCTTGTTACCTCTGGTGCCCAGGGCACCCGGGGAGGAGCCGCGACATGACAGGTGTTCAACGATGTTCGTTCTCTTGTCTCCCCGTCGAGGCCTTGCCCCTGCTCCACAAATATTCACTGAGCACTTCTGGATTTTTTTTTTAATGATTATTTACATTTGAGAGAGAGAGAGAGAGACATAGAGTCCAAAGCAGGCTCCAGGCTCTGAGCTGTCAGCATAGAGCCTGATGTGGGGCTTGAACTCATGAACCATGAGATTATGACCTGAGCCGAAGTCACTCAATTGACTGGGCCACCAGGAGCCCCCATGAGCACTTCCGTGTGAGTATCACACGGCACTCATACAAGAGTGGGACTTCTTCACTCTTGCAGCCACTGTGCTGCCAGAGTAGAATCTTGAACATTACAGTTTCTAGGGAAATACCATTTTTAAAATTAGACCCTACTTTCTTTAGCCAAAATGGCTTCAGTGAAGAATCTGGAAGCTGTGAGGGGCTTGAGCAGGTATTGCCAGACACACGGGGCGAGCAGGTTTCGGATGGAATTTGAAATAATTCCCAAGGAGAGGACACTGCGAAGGCAGCTGCCCCAATAGATTTGCTTTGATCCGTCCCACAGAGGGAGCACTTGGGGCTCCGGAAAGACGAATGAATCCCAGATGATTAGATCCGTCAAGGGGTTCAGAAGGACGAGGTGGGGACGGGCCTGGGGTTTGCGCCCAGGGTCCAAGATTGCACCTTCCCTGAGAAAGAAGCATAGGGAGCTGGAGAAAGTTGTTCACTGTTACTCCCCCCAATCTGAGTCCGCAGGGATGGAAGCTTCCACAAAGTGTTCCGGAAGAGCGGGAGAGACAGCAAGATGCCAACCCGCTCACCCTACATTGGCACGGAAATCTGAAGACAATCGTGCCTCAGTCTGCTGGTTGAGCCATCGAGCCTGCACAGAGGCGACAGCTGACATGCAACAGCAAATGAGGGGCTTCAGACCAGCCAAACGGGAAAAGGAAAGGCCCCTTCAATTGTTTAAGGGAGAAGAGGAAGACCAAAGGCAATATTATCTTTCATCAGCCACTCCCTGTAGGGGAATGAGCTTTCAAAGAGCTCAGACTTCTCTTAGTGGGGCAGCGAGGAGCCAGCTCCTTCGTTGCTAAAAACAGCCTCGTTCTGGGCAAATGTCAAATAAGTGAGAACAGGGGTTACCTGGGATGAAATCAAGTCGCAGTGTCTCCTCTGTCCCGTCTGTGCGTGGGGACTGCTACCATGTATGCTGCAGACGTGCCCAAGGCTGGTAAGGAGTCCTGGCTTCTGTGCTGTGGGCTGGGGACGTAGACGAGACCCGGGGCCAGTTTCGTCCCCAAGAAGCCTCTGGTCCCCATGGACCGGGGCTATCTCATCCGTTTCTCATAACAACAGTGCTGGGTGTTATTTTTCCAGTAACGCCCTGTTTCACACATGAGGAAATGGGGCCGAGAGTGTTATTACCTATTCAGAGTCACTTTGGCAAGTAAATGGATGAAGGGGGACTCAGACATAAATCTGTGTGACCCACCCTCCACTGGGGGTGGTTTGGGCCCCTCCAGCTGCTCTCAGGAGGACACCGGTAATTCGTCAGGGCGTTTCTGGTTGTGGTGGGGTTTCAGCTACTGGCAGCCGGTGGGGAGAGGCCATGGATGCTACTAAACATCTCAAAGTGAAGTGCACGAAACAGCCCCCCCCCAACCCCAGGGACTGGGCCCCAAAGATCAAAGGCACTGAGGTTGAGAAGCACCGCCCTAGGTCATTGTGTCCATTGTATTCAATGGATCTCCGCTCCCACCTCCATTGTTGTTTCGCTCCGTTCCTCAGTGTCTCCTTACAGCGCTCACAGCAGCGTAATCATGTATTATTTCCTTATTGTTCCTTTGTGATTTCACTTGTTCACCATCTCCCCCGCTCTAGGCTGCATGAGGGCAAAGGCCGCCTCCCTTCTTCACTGCTCTACGGCCAACACCTGGCAACAGCACCTGGGACATAGTAGGTGCTCAATGAGTATTTGTTGGATGAGTACGTGGGCAAACGAAGTTCGAGACATTGACTCATCTGTGCAAGGTCACAAGAGCCAAGTGGCTAAGATAGGCTTGAATCCTGGGTCTGGCTGAGTCCAAATCGCATGGTCCTAACCCCCATGGGAAAGAGATAAGACAATTCAGTGCAACGGGGCAGTGGATTGCCCTTCAGGAGCTGGGAGTCCAGCAGAGGAGAGAGAAAAAGCCAGCGGGTGTCAGCGTGGGTTGCCAAATTCAAACTGGGCGAGGACGCAGCGGAGAGTTTCCCAGATATTAAAAGAACATCTTAAAACGAACAGAAATCAATCTTCCTCTCCTTTTAACAAAGATGGGCACTGCAACATTTACCCTCTCCTCGTCCTGAGGGACTTCGTGTCTCTTACGGTTCCCAAAAATAATGGCCAGTGGCTCCATAAATGCATATATAGGTCCTAGAAGTAGCCTGAAGTCAAGTACCAGGCCGGCTCCATCTGGCAAATTCTGGCCCTGGCAGCCGTGTCTGCCTCTGCAGCCTGCCAGCTCGCTCGCCAGAGCCTTTCGGGAGCCAGTGTGGGAGCAAACTCCTATGACTCATGGCTGGGGAAGCTGTCGGGGTGAGGGGAGGCGCGGGCACATGAGGGCAAGGGCAGGGGATGAGGGAAAGGCAGGAGGAATGGGCCGTGGAAGGAAGCAGGGCACCAGAGGTGGTGACAGAATAGGGAAGAAGGAAAAGAGAGGGAGGGGGGAAAAGAGAAAGGGGAAGGAGGGCAGGAAGGAAATAGGGGAAATAGCAACAATAATAGATAGTCTCTGAGTATTGAAAATTGCCTTGAATTGTGTGAAGTCTTTATAAATTTTTTTAAAATGTTTATTCGTTTTTGGGAGACAGAGCACGAGCGCGGGAGGGGCAGAGAGAGAGAGAGACAGAGAGGGAAACACAGAATCTGAAACAGGCTCCAAGCTCTGAGCTGTCAGCACAGAGCCCAACGTGGGGCTCGAGCCTACTGACCGTGAGATCATGACCTGAGCTGAAGTCGGACGCTTAACCGACGGAGCCACCCAGGAGCCCCTGTGTGAAGTCTTTAAAAGGTATAATCCCCTGGAACCCTGAAAACAATCCTAGGGTTAGATTCTTTTATCATGTCCTTTTTATGGAAAATGAATTACAGAGATCTTGACCAATCTAAGGACACACAGGCTGCAAGCGGTGGATTCGGACGTGAGAAGCAGGGGAGGGAAAGAGCGGGTATGGTGGTTGGGATGGAGAACGGTGGGACATGGGAAGACGGATAGAGATGGAGTCTATAGGCTTAACATTTCCAGGATGTGTGAGGGAGACAGAGGGTTCTGGAAGCTGGACTCTGGCTCAGAGTGGCCATCTTTAGCAGACAGAGGTTGGAGGGTGGCCGACTCACCTCGGAGCTCAGGTTCTTAGCAGCAGCTCGAGGAGGCTCTTTGCTTGAATGGGCTTCCCTGACAGATTGTATCGGAGATTCCTCAGTGACACGTGAGCCCAAGAGAATTGCAATGCCATTGTTAGATATCGATCCTTCCTTCTTAATACAAAGCAAACAGGAGCCGCAAAAATAATTCTGTTTCCTTACTCTTAGGAACAGGACAACAAAGAAGAAAGGAAGTTATTAAAATAAATACAAATGGGGGCGCCTGGGGGGCTTAGTCGGTTAAGCGTCTGACTTTGGCTCAGGTCATGATCTCGCGGTTCGTGGGTTCGAGCCCCGCGTCGGGCTCTGTGCTGACTGCCAGCTCAGAGCCTGGAGCCTGTTTCAGTCTGTGACTCCCTCTCCCTCTGACCCTCCCCTGCTCATGCTGTCTCTCTCTCTCTCTCTCTCTCTCCTAGAAATAAATAAAAAATATTTAAAAAATAAATAAATAAAATAAAATAAATACAAATGGCTTCTATATCCCCTAATGTCTACACGCCAATTTCACATCTGTTGTCTTCCCTGATAGTCCCGTTTGGTGGTGAGTGTCCGGTCCACGGTTTACCAGAGAGGAAATGGGTTGAGAGAGAGAGGAAGTTCTAGTCGTAAGAATCTAGGGTCCAAGTCATGTCTTCTTCCTATCTGTAGCTCTCTCCTGGGCACCGTATTCAAAGTGGTACTGTGTCCCTTATAGGAGATTAAGTTTTTTCCAAACTAACTTCCCAGAATGAAAAGTTCTATGGAACAAGACTCTGACCTATTACTCATGACGAGAAGATTAATGCCAGGATCACTTAAAATCATGTTGCTTGACAGTGTCCCTTCAGTAACTGTTTATAAAAGAGCTTATTTAAAACACAAAAAGTTGGTTCCCAAAAAAAGCAGTGTGTGTCCTCCTAGGAGCGAATTAGTAGGAGCAAACAGTAGTGTTCTTGGAAATCCCTTGGATAAATAATTTTGTACATGCTGTTCCCTTTAGCCCTGCCTCACCTGGGATTTACAGCCTTGTTCTGCTCTCAAATCCACTCTGCTGAAGTCCGTCTTATCTTATTCTCTGCACACTGGTTGCCTTCCTCTCCCTCCCCCACCTCCTGCACCCTCAGCTCCTGTGGATCCTTCCTTCCATGTAATTCCTGTCTATACCCCTTAGAAAGCAAGCTCCAAGGGCTGGGGCCTGGTTTTTCTTCGTTTTTCTTCAGCATGCTGCCTGGCTTATAGTAATTGCACAATGAATATTTGTCAGACAAGTGACTGCATGGGCCACTAGTTGCTAAACACAGACTGGCTCTCTTGTTCACTCGAGGTCTCTTTTTCTTTGCCTGTTCCTACTATTTTTATTCTCGAATGGGGCTCTGTTTGCCCCATGAACCCAGGAGCAAAAGAAATATTAACCATTGCTTTGTAAAACATGCATTCAGTAGACGCTGAATTTGTCTATTGTGTGAAATAACATCTTATCTCCTCCTGTGTCCATAAAGACTGTAGAGGGGGCATCAGGGGGCCTGGGGATAATTTGTAATTTTCTATGTGGGCGCATTTTTATGACGTGTCCACACGATCACAGATTCCTAATGCTTCTGAGTAAGAGTCACCTTAGCAATCGAGTGGCCGTAGTGATAATAGTGATGTTTGACAGTTATTGAGTTCTTTAGTCCTATAGAACTCAATAGTCTAAAGATAAAGTCCCACTGAGGGCTTTATCTTTATCTGTGTTAACTCATTCAATTCTTACCATCAACCCTGTTTGAGGGGGTAGTTACTATCCCCACTCAACCGCAGAGGAAAACGAGGCACAAAGAGTTATGTGAGCGGGACTCTATGAAGCCTTATGGGTGCACACGGGAGCTTCGTGGCTGTTCTGGGGATGAGCGGAACGGGCAAGATTGTGAGAAGGCAAGAAAGGCGATCTGGCCCCCTCCTATATCCAGAATTGTTATTCCATTAAATATTTTATATATTGGGCTTCTGCCAAAGATTTCTTAGAGAAACAGGGTTTTATGTAGCTAGATGAAAAGGCTAATGAACAAACCAACCCAAACTAGATGTTTTTGTTTTACAGAAGGGAAGACTAAGATTTCAGGGATGCTGAATATTTGGCAGTTATCGATGGCCAGGCCAGGTCTAAAAATCTCAACTCCAAGTGGCCCGGGTCTCTATTTCCTGTGCCTTGTTGCCGGGATGCCTGGTATGTCCGTAATGGCACTTGAATTTGGTACACTTGTTGACCAAGAGACTTGTTTATCTGGGACTTTTGTTTCCAGAGGTAATTACTGAGGAATACTGAGTGAAATTAGGTAAATTATAAGGTAAATTTAGAAATCTTTGTCCAGCGGTGTTATTAGAGGAAAACAGGAAGGACAAGGCAAGGCTAGACAGGACAGGAAGTGGAAAAATCACTCAGGGAATTCAGAGAGGACCAGGGTGTGCGTGCGTGCGTGCGTGCGTGTGTGTGTGTGTGTGTGTGTGTGCATGTGCCCTGGAATATAAATGACAACAACAACAATAATAAATGCCTAACATGTGACATGTTCATAAACCTAAATGCTTTACATGCATCATAACTTTTAATATGGAGGTCAATCAATTCTCTCTGTTTCCTTGAGGAGAAAACTGAAGCTTAGGAAGCCATAAGCAGCAGAAACTCAACCAAGGCCTGTCTGGAAAGGTAGACCCTTGAACCCGTCAACTACATCACAACTTCAAAGCCAAGATCACAGGGACCCAAGCCTTCTTACACCCAGTGACAGGTCCTGGGACTGGATCTGGCTCAGAACTAAGGCCCCTTGACCCAGGCACTCAGGGACACTGTGGGAGGCTTGAATTAGGTTTACCTTCAGGGCAAGCTCAGCCAGTCCAGGCTGAATCAACCACCTGCTACTAGGATGCCTGAGATTCTTTGATCTGGGGACCCAGCCTTCCATTCCCCAGTTAGAGAGAAAATGCTAAGACTCTTGGTGGCCACGTTTTAATCAGTGAGCCAGTCCAAAACGATGGCCAAAAGTAAGCCGGCCTTTGTGTGGCCCTTCGAGATTTTCAAAGTACTTCTCCTCTGTTTTTTGAAGGTCATTAGAACTGATGTTGTATCTCCTATCTGACAGATCAGATCAGAACAGAAGAAAAATTTATGGAGGGTTACCCACATCTCAGAAATGGCTGATCTAGAACCGAGTCCCTGGTCTCCTTGGGTCATTTCCCCTCTGGAAGGCTCTAGAACACTGCAAGTACTGGAAGGGATCAAAAGTCCAAAGGGTGGGAGAGAAGTCCCCACTGGGGTGCCCAGGCTGGGAAGAAAACCCCAGAAACTGCCCCTTAAGAGAGCACAGCCTGTCTGGCCCCACGTCTCTTCAGCTGGGTGGGGGCCCGGAGGAGCCATGCCCAGAGGTATTTTTGTCTTATTGCTTCAACCCAAGCAGCTCTGCTCAGAATGATTTATGATGATTTCTGGGGTTTGTTTTGTAAACACAGCCTGTACCACAGGAGGGAGTTACATTCCCAGGGTCTTCCTCCAAGCTGCTCTAAAATTATTGTGCTTCAGGCCGATGCTACGAGGAAGTGTTCGCAAGTCGAATCGAGGCATCAGGATGTTAAGCGGCCTTGGAGGTACCTCAGCCATCTGCCTCATGGTAGTTGGTGAAACTGAGGCCTAGCGTGTGGGGGGCCTGCACCCGCTAGAGCCTGTGGTGGGGCTACAATGCTTGCATATGACCACATATTTCCTCCGTGGTTTCCACAGCTCTGGGAGAGAATGGGGAGCACAGCAGATGCAGTCTTGCAACTTCATGGAGCTTAGACTCTATCAGGGGATATAGACTTTAAACAAATAACTAAGAGTGTTCAGTGAAGGAGTAGAGCGGCTTTGGAGGCCTTATATAGAAGGGCACAACCTGGTGTTGAGTGATGCCTGCCTTGAGGCCATGGGGTTCAGAAGGAACAGGACAGAGCCTGTCTGGGCAAAGGGACCAGCATGTACCTCGATGTTCGGAGAATTGGCCCTTGCAGGAGCGGAGNGGGGTGGGGGGGGGGGGGGGGGGTGTCGGGAGAGCTGATGGGCTTCATGGGATTTTAATCAATATTCTAAACACAGTGGAGAGGCATGAAAGTTTCCAGTAAAAGAATGAGAAAGTGATGAGCTTCTGTGTGCTTTTTATGTATGATCTCTTGGGCCGGGTTGAAGGGGATGGGCTGGGGAGGCACGTCTCTTGATATGGAGACCGGCTCATGCCCTGTGCAAAGTGGCTCCCATGGCTCCACATTCCTCATCAGTGGGTGCCCAGCTGGGATAGGGGATTTCAGCTATGATTTCTTTTAGCGAAGGTGTTCCGCACAGAGCTGGGCACAGGCAATGTGCCCTGAATTGGGGCAAAAGCCAGGCAATGTTTGTATTTGAGGAGTGCAGCAGAAGCTAGCAAGATCTACAGGAATGTCCGGGGGGTAGAGCAGGTACACCCTGGGGGCTTTGGGGCCTGGACTGGCCTCCCTGATCTCTCAACTTGGGGATGGGGGCAAAGAGTTATTTTCGTTAAGTGCAGTTAGAAGAAGAGACCCACATCTTCATGTGCCCGTGAACTCAGGGAGCTCAGAGCTCTGAAAACCCAACTCCAAAACCATGTCTGCCTGCCAGGCAGGGACAGCAGAATCTGATGTTGAGGCTAGAAAAGCTGAATGTGACGGGTCTAGAACGGGGCCTCCTCTCACACTGGGCCTGATGCTTCCTTTTACAGAGAGCTTGACAGTTCACAAAGCTGTTTCATAAGCCCTTTCTTTTTCCCGTCTCTTGGTCTTTCTGTCTGGTTCCTTGTTATCTTCTGTGTCTCCTTGAGGAGGCACTATGATGCAGTCAAGCCTGGGCCTTAGAGCTGGGCAAGTCTGGGTTCGAACTGTGACTTTTCCACCTAGTGATTGAGTCACTTTGGGCACATTTCTTAACCTCTTGAATACGTGGTTTCCCTTGCCTGTAAAATGGGTATATTCATATTTCATTCATGGCTCTGTAAGGTTTGAATCAGATAATACATGTAGTGCACACAAGAATATGGTATCCCGTAGGGGCACAACACACTACTATTGCTCATTCGTGTGTTCTGTGTTTACCTTGTAGCTACAGTGGGCCAGGCCCTGAGTTAAGGCACCGGGCTCACAATGCTGCTCCCCAAAACATCCCTTTCGAGTCTCGGGCAGGGATCAGTTTTCCCCCTACCCCAACTACAGCATGTAGGGAAGATGGCCTCTCCCAAGAAGGATCTGGAAAGTGGACCCAGGTCTAGAGACAGATCTGGGAGCTGGCTATGCGTGCTGTCAAGGGACCAGACTCTCCTTCCCCGCCATATTTTCCTCCTGCAGTGTCCTTGCTCAGTTTAATTCAAATGACCAATCACGCTGCGCCTGTGGCAGGCCCTGGGCTGCGTCCTACAAAGGACACCAGTGTGGGTAAGCTGTGGCCATGGTGGGTCTGACAAGACCTACAGGATGGGGATGAGGTGTGACGGGCAAGATCTGTCTCATGAGGAACATCTGCAGAACCCAGGCTCTTTAGCTGGGTGGGGAAAGCGAGCCTCCTAATTTCTGAAGCCTATCATCGGAAAGAGGGGCACATGTCACTTTTGGGTCCCCCCGAGGCAGAACCAGGGCCCAGGATAGAAATCACCAGAAGATGTGTTTTGTCTCTGGTGCTTCCTGATACCTGACGGTGTCCAGCCATAGAAAAGGCTGTCTGGTAAGCAGAGCGGGCTTCTCAGGAACACTCGCTTGGGCAAGGCTGAGAAACACCCACCCGAGGGTTGTACCCGGAATGCCTGCTTTGGGCGGGGGTTTGATGGGATGACCTCTAGGCTTCCAAGTAGCTGGAAGATGCAAGGATTCTAAGTTTCCACTGTCAGGCTCCCACCACCTTCCCTTGGACGCCGGCCAGCTCCCTCCCTCCGGGGCTCACCCTGCACGCCTCACTCCTTCCTGAACCCAGCTCCGGAATCTTGCCTCACAACTCAGCAATCCTGGGTGCAGCGTGTCAGGTCGCTGGGCTTGCGTGAAATAGCCCCAGTCTGTGCTCTGGCTGGACAATTCATGTTGTTATCCCACCAGCCCCTTTTAGGAACCTTTCGGCTTTAGGTGTCTGTGTGTACTTTCCTACATTTATACTTCACACACATTTCATATGATAAAGAAGTACACACACCAGCATCTGCGACTGTACTTCTAAGCTTGGTAGTTTGGGAAATCAACAGCATAGTGGTTTAGAGCCAGGCTGCTGTGTTCAAATCCCAGCTCCACTACTTAACTATGGCTGTTGCCCTGGCCAAGCCACTTAATCGCTGTAATAGATTAGTATCTTAATATCTGTAAAACAAGCTATGAAGCACATCTAGCTCACAGGGAGGAATGCTGTAAGACTAACCAGATATTGACATGCAAAGAACTTAGAACAATGCCTGGCGTGTTGTCTTAAATAAATGGCAAAGGTAAATAATCATTAAATAGCTATTTTGCTCACGATCCCTCACTTATTTTTTAATCAGTCTTACCAGTTTATCCATAAACGTCTCATTTTAAATTGTTAATACTTTTATTAATGGGTTAACTTTAAAACTGATTTTTGCACTTTTCAGAAACCAGAGTACCATTGGCATCGAACATTTTCTAGAAGTTTCCAAATCTAACCCATCTTTTTGCCGCTAAGGACACTGAAACTCAGAGGAGCGAAACCACTTGCTCTTCCAGTGGTAGAAGCAGAAAGAGAAGGCAGGCATCTTGGCTCTTGTCTGCTGTCCTTTCCTCCATCCCGAGTTCCCTAATGAGGATTAATTAAAGACTACTGTATTTTTCTGGTCGGTTGCTTTTCAAAAATAACAAATCACAAGCGTGCAATGAAATAAATGAACACTGAAACCCTTTCCATGAAATTTGTTGTTTAAATCATTGGAAAGAGAAAAATGGGATTTACATGTGACGTCCTATCTCTGTGTTTCAGGGGACTTCAGACCCTGGCTTCCAAGGGTCCAGCAGCCCTACCCCTCTCCCTCACTCAGCCCTGCAGTCCTCTTGAGGAGCGAGAGCTGGCCAGAGGTAACCTGACACAAGTGCCTCTTCTCCACACTGCTTCTTCTTGGAATACCAGTTTCAGGGCCCGTGCTCTCAGCTTGTGTGGTTTAAGGCATTTACAAATGTGCTGCCAAACTTTGATGTGCGTAACATTTATTTTTGCTTCAGCTGCACATCGTGCTATTGCATGCCTGTTGGGGAGAACTCGGAGCTAAGTGGATGGCACGGTGTCCTGCAGAGTGGGGTCAACTGGCTGCAGAGAGGTGTGGTGGGATGCCAAGGCATTCCAAGAAAGACTTCTAGAAGAGATGGCAACTTGGTTTTGAGAGTTTATAAGAAAGCTTGATCAGGGCAGAGCCACATTCATCTCAACCTTCAGCTCAGAACTGAGGGGCACGGAGTGAACAATGCAGTCTGATTGTCCCATGCAGATACCTTGTGAAGCATCAGAACTGTTCATACACATTGCCCATGTTACTGATTTCAAGTGTGCTGCCCCAAATTCCAAAATTTGAAAGTGTACTGTGAACAAACGAGTCTGAAGGCCATTGTCCTAAGTATGATGTGGAAAAAGTATTTTCTGGTGACATAATTTTGTGCAATACTGGGTTGAACAGAGTTTGACCTAATTCCTCGCTGCAGGACTTCTCAGTGCCTTTAATGTACAAATGTATATGATGGGTCCCCCAGAGCAGGTTCAGATAAATGCAGTATTTATCCATCTTTCCTGGTCACACAAAGCCCTGTTTTCTTTCCAAGAACATGTAGGGACTAGTATTCTGAGAAAACACTTTAGCAGGTACTGTGTCATGATTTCATCTTCTTTCTTTTTGTTGAAGTGAAAAGGCTGTTATACCAAGAAGTAATCCAAAGACTGAGCCTTCACAGTCCCTGATACACAACTCAGCCACGCACCTGGACACCTAACTCTACTTAAGAGGCTTTCTGAACACATCTGAGAAGTTTCAAAGGGCAGGAGATGGAGTTCCTTCTTAAAGCAAAATGGATCTCATATACTCTATATTTAGGGTCAGAGCATCTTTTGGGGACTTGGCCTCCTTAGCTGGAAACTCTTATAAATCTCTTTCGCTTACAAGACAGTTTCCAAACTGTAGCTGCCAGGCGGTGCCTACGCAGGACACACCACGCATTGGGACTGATTTCTCTCCGTCTGGCTCCACACCGTGGAAAGCCTTCATGTTTTGGCCTGATCTCTATGGGCCAGAGTTAAGGCTTGGGCCAGCATGTCTATAGCCTGAGCAAGTTAATAGCTTGGAATGTCTCTCCAGGTTTTGGGGCTCATTTTTTTCTCATCAGTAAAATGAGAGGGAAAGAGAGGTTCAGCGGGCACTCACAAGCATTCACTGAATGGACCCCGAGGGAGACGTCATCCTTCGGCAATGCAACAGTGGATAAAAGAGGGGTTTTTGATAGATGCATGACCGTAAATTACAGCACAGCATGCTATCTGTAAAGGGCTACAGAGACAGAGAGGAGGAAGTCATGAATTCTTTCTGGAGGATCTTTAAGATTCCTTCCAGCTCTGGTATTTTTAGACACTGTGCCTTTAGGGTCTGGTCTTCTTGTTGCTGTTGGCCTTCTGAGTCCCAGAACAGCAGAGAAGGTCCAGTGTTGCTGTCATTGGGTCTAGATGACTGTCAGCTGATCTCCTCTTGATTAAACTTGGTCTGGCCAAGCCCAGCAGGGTTATCCTGCCCCAGTCCTCCAAGTAGGGAGACAATTGTCTCCTGGACACAAGCCTCCTGGACACAAGTCTACCTTATGTTTTTGGCTAAAGTAGAGTAGGAGCTGGGTGCCTGTCATTCTTCTCCTGAGCCAGCCTCCGAAGGGTGAGAGGACCCGGCTGCGTCCCTGCATGGAGCCCCCAGGCTTCTCATGCTTCTCAGTGGCCTACAGGGAGTAACCACAAGTCTCCACCAACCTCCTAAACCCTCCCATTTGGCCGAGCGTTCACATCCTACTTTATCACCTTCCCCTCTTCACGTTCTGAGATTTAAAGACTCACCTTCTCCTCTCTTCTCATTTCTCCCTTCCTTCTCTTTTCCGCCCACCCTACTCTCTTTCCACATTCCACAGACCGCTGGCTGAGGATGATTCAGCAATAAGGAAAACATCAAGGTACGCCTGGGTGGCTCAGTAGGTTAAGCATCTGACGTCGGCTCCAGGTCATGATCTCAAGGTTCGTGGGTTCAGGCCCCGCCTCAGGCTCTGTGCTGACAGCTCGGAGCCTGGAGCCTGCTTCGGATTCTATGTCTCCCTCTCTCTCTGCCCCTTTCCTGCTCATGCTCTGTTTCTCTCTCTCTCAAAAATGAATAAACATTTAAAAAATGTTTAAGAAATAATGCAATCATCAATACTAGCAAGTTGCTGGTTATAGTCTCAGACCAAAAAATTAAGATGTATGGTCCGATAAACACAAGCCGACCCAGGGTGTGAGGAGAGGGTTTGGCTCTGAGAACCTTCAGGCGTTACTAGTATACTCCAGAGAGCCACGGCCCTTCTCCCGACCTTAAAGAAAAAAAATTCCTATTCCACCAGGGACAAAATACCCGGAAGCAGCATTGTTAGTAGCTGTGGCCACTGGCCACCCACCCTCTGCCCTTCCTCACCTTCACATCCCCAGGGACACCATAGAAAACAAAGACTTGTGACTGGAGAAAGCCCAAGGTGGGTTGGCACAGGGAAGCCTGGAAACCTGGGGGCGGGGTCCAGGAATGGGTGGGGGGGCCCTGGCTCTGCCAGCCAGAAGGCCTTAGCCGGGGTACTGAGGAGGAACCCCTCCCATCTCTCCTGGGTGCAGTCAGAAATCAGGTCCCCTGATCTCCTGCCCCGACCTGAGCTCACCACCTCCTCCCCACTCTACCTCTCCCAAGCAGGAAGCCACCTCCTGCCACGTCCCTCAGAGTTTGAGACCACCTACTGTTTTCTCAGAACTCTTAGGATTGCCAACCGCCATCTCCTTCTCCTCCTCTCTCCCTCCCTCCTCCCCTCCCTCCTCCCCCCTTCTTCTCTCCCTTCCTTCCTCTCCCCTTCCTCCTGCCTCCCCCTCCCTCTTTTCCTTCCTTCCTTTCTTTTTCTTCCTTCCTCCCTCCCTCTCTCTCTCTCTCTCCCTCCCTTCCTTCCTTCCCTCCTTCCTTCCTTCCCTCCTTCCTTCCTTCCCTCCTTCCTTCCCTCCTTCCTTCCTTCCTTCCTTCCTTCCTCCTTTCCCTTCC
>NW_027530642.1:4387924-4389633 GCF_008692635.1 Crocuta crocuta
TCCCTTCCTTTCTTTCTCTCCCTCCCCCAATTCTCTCCTTCCTTCCTTCCTTCCTTCCTTCCTCCTTTCCCTTCCCTTCCTCCTTCTCTTCCTCCCTTCCTTTTTGCTTTCCTTCCTTCCTTTCCTCTTCCCTAAATGTATCCCTTTCACCAGACTGACCCTATTCTTCTCTTGTCCCTCCCCGGACCTTCCTTCAGGAACTCTGCATCACCCCTTCTTTCTTGTCTCCTCTGGCTCCTTCCTCCACGTAAGCACACACAGATACGAGACATTAAAAAATATCCAGTGTTCCATTATGGGGCAATATTACAATTTATTCAGCCAATCTTCCTTTGATAGATTCTGAGATTCTTTCTATTTGTGTATGTATTTGTATATTCGTTCATACATGCGTTCCTTTTTAGTACAAACAACGTTGTGATGAATTCCTTTTACACGCATTTCTGCATACTTTTGCTCAGAGTCCCGGACGCTGCTCATCACTCTCTTTTTTGATCCTTCTTGTATATCCAGCTGCTGTCTTATTTCTCTTCTGTAAGCTCCTCTTTTTTTTCCTGAGCATTGCTTGATTCTCTAGAAAACATTGCCTGATTCTCTAGAAAACACACCTCTCTTTTTCTTTTCAAACTTCAAGGATTAGTTTTCAAACATTTCTCAAGAACATCTTGAGGTGTTGCACCTTGATTCAAGAAGGAATCTACAGCTTCAAGACTGATTCAGAGAGGTGCCTGGGCTATCTTTGCTCTCGGAGACAAAAAGCTTTCCTGTATCAGCAGCTCCTGAAGTTGACTTTAGGGAGCAGCATTTATTTTGTGATTCTGTGAGTGCTTCCTACTCATTTCCTGTTACCAATTTGTTAGGGACTTGTTTTGTCTGTGCTCACCTGGGTCTTCCCAAAGATTATATTTGGGAGGGAACCTAAGCCCAAACAAAAAAGTCCTCCAACCCCAGATGCAAACTCCATCAAAAATGAATGACTCAGTCCAAGTGCAAGACGTAATCTATGGTTGATTATTCAATTCCAGAAGTGTATGTTTTCATGCCTACCATTTTTATAACATCACCTCACCAGGAGGAAATTCCTTAGAAATGCCACTCAGCTCCAAAACTTAGGGCGGTCTCTCCTTGCAACTAACTTACACGTCTGCTTTTGCAAATGAAGGTGTCTGTCCCTTGTCCAGGTGACGTGTCTGTGCAGGAAATCCAGCTTGAGGGATGCAGGCAGACATGAAGGGGGCAAAGCTCACTTCTCATCCCGGGGAGTGTCTGAGGTAGGCGTGGCTCCGCATTATGCAAGCACCTGACTGCAGGGCTAGGCTATCTGCGCTCTAGCTCTTGGGTGACAGGCCTGGGCTGTCTGCTGGGTGCTCCTAGCAGCCGGCTCTGCTGGGTGCATCTGCTTGCTTCCTGCTGCCCTGGAGCTCTGGCTTCTCTGGCAGGTGTTCTGTTATCTGAACTACTCAGGCCACCATTCGAAATCAAAGGAGATCGTGGACAAATAGCCAAAACTCTCACCCTGAGCCCACAGTGTGACTGTGGACACGCCCCTTCTCTCTCTGGGCCTCGGTTCCCCCAGCCGAGAGGTAAGGAGTTTCACCAGAGTGTTTCTGAGCTGCTGCCCCCCTCCCATCGTCTGGGGCTCCAGAATCCGTTCTCCAGCCAGGCCGCTGACCTAGTTGTGAAAGGCGATGAGAACAGGGCCGTTGTTT